>NC_081838.1:12952175-13261642 GCF_030867095.1 Alligator mississippiensis
AGCATGTACAGCGATACACAGGCACTAAGCAAGCTGTGGGCAGTAATTGCTCATGCATTGAAGTGCTGAAGCTAAGGCTCCTGTGTGGAAGCACCAAAGTGGAGACAGTGGTGCACCACCTCCTCCCCTCTGCCACCTGAAGCTGTCTCCATACCTCTGCCTCGTCCACGGCCTCGTCTCCCTCTCTCCGTGCCTCTTCCAGAAGATCCTCCACTCTTACCACCATCCAGCCCATTCTCCTGGCCCCGAACTGAAAGACATGGAGCATGACACTAGGATAGCTTCTAGCATCACTACAGGCTTGGGAAGGATGCAGGCCAAGTGAAATACATAATAGCCCTAGAGCATGCTGGCGGGATAAACCCCATGCTACAGATGTCACAGCAGCTTATTTTGCTCCCACTGGTGACATGGAGTGGCCCTGGGCTGAATTATTTGCACAGTGACCAAAGGATCAAGGACCATCTCATGGCAGCCCCACTAACTCAGTAGCAGAGCACCAGAGAGGTCTGTGCATCTACAAGACAACACTTTTAAAGTCATTGTGCCAGGCTCAAGGATATGCCAGGAACTTGTGTGCAGTGTGTGAAGGACACGTCTACACCACCTCCAGGCCATGCCAGGCTGCTCTGTGGTGAAGTATGGTGCCCCCAGTCTACAGACATCAAATCCAGAAATGGATGCTACAGTGCTGCAGCCACCTTAAAATGGCATGGGAGGAAATGCTCTGTCCTTGGGATGCTACCGCACCACGCTGCATCTGTTCCCAGGCCTAGCAAGTGCAGAACAGGCCTGCCCCGATTCCCGGTGGCACTGCCTAGCACAGGTTGGGGGTGGTGTACACGTGCCTGAAGTGTCCTCCCCTGTCCCAGGATAGTTACAGCTGCGACTGAAGTACGGGCTCATACACTCTCTCCCGCGGCTGGCGCCTCTGCCCCGCCTTGGTGGTCCGCCACGTCGCCGGCTGTAATCCCGATCCCTTTCCCGGTTCTCTTTGCTTTCTTCACTGGGTTCCGTTTGTCCACTCTCCTTCTGTCCCGAGACACCCTTCTTCTTACCAACCATTTCCCAGGAATGCTGAAGGAAAGAAGAGGGCAAAGAAGTTAGCTGCTGGCTGATCAACACTGGGATACAGGTTACACGGGGAACTGCAGAAAATGTAATGAGGGAGGCCAGAAAAAGGTTCCAACAGAACAGGAAATAAGAGTCCATCCGCCTGCATTTACCCAGCTTCCCATAACAACCAGTGTCTTCTTCCTTCTCTGCAGCCTTCAGTCATATGTTACCCAACCAAACCAGCAACATTCATTCTTTAAGTGAGAGACTGCACAAAGCTCTTGGATTGAGCCCCAAAGTTTTTCTGTTTGACCTCAAAACTGATAGTATGCTGCGGTCAGGCAGGCTTCCCCCACTGCTGGCCTGCAGACCAAGTGAGGAGGGTTCCAGGGACATATCCCTTAATCACCATGCTTGTTGAGTATGAGCTCATTGCAGAGGCCAGTTGAAGTGGGCTGGCTCTAGCAAGGCAGAAAGCTGTTAGCTACAAACTGAAGGGAGAGCCACCACCTCCAGTCACATGGATCACTCCTTAAGCTCCCATGTGGAAGCTAGATTTGAATTCTCTGTACTAACCTAGATCCCTCCAAGCCCCCACAGGCAGAAAGAACATCACTTGGCCACATTCAAGGCAACAGAAACATTCTCTCAATAGCAGCAGGGTCTTTTTAAAAATACCAGTGATCACTTCAGCTCCTCAGAAAGATCTGTGCTAGGTCACTTGTGGGATCAAAGGACTGTTACAAAATACTCTGTTACCTTGTTCATTTGAACAAGGTTGGGCTGTAAGAAGGACCTTGCCCATGTTTTCATCAAGACAATGCTCAAGGGTGTCACTTGTCTAGACCCCAGGTCTAGAGGCAGTATTTACTAACCATGTTCATTGTCAAACTTACACAAAGCTTGCCAGGAACTGTCATTGCTACCACGCAGCCTCGACTGGTTCCGGGGAACACACAAGCACTGAACAAGGGACCTCAAGTCACCCCAAGATAATTACAGCAAGTTAAATACACCATCAGTTCACCCCTGCTTCCCAGACATACTTGTTGCCAGCCCACAGTGGTTTCACACTGGCACTAACTGATGCTGCACACTGTTAGCATAATTAAGACACAGCCACAAGTCACTGACAAACACCTGAAAATATGACTCAAAGCTAAAGGAACAGCTGAGTCTTGGATAGCAATGTGCAGAGATGGTGGCAAAAAAGCTTTTGGCACAAGCCACCTTCAAACCAGGTCTTTGCCACCGTCTCCCACAGCCAACTGGCTTGGAAAGGACTTCAAGATAAGTTACTCTGTGCAGAGCAATTATAAACTACATCAAACCAAGCACCGCTGTTACCTCAACTCTTCTGTCCCCTGAAATGTGGAAAGTCTCTTCTTCCTGTTTGGCTGAGCCACCCCCCATTACTCTGAGGATCCTGAGATAAGAACAAGTCTAAGCCATTAAAACAGGCATCTTTTCACAGTGTCATCAGACAGCAATTGAGTTCTGACCAGAAGCAGCTCAGAAAGCTTTTGCCAAATGCAATGCAAATGACAGCCTAGCTCATAATGCTGCAGGTAGCAACCTGCAGGCCCCCTATGGCATTGCAGACTGAAATAGCTGGCACGGCAAGGGCTTTACTCTGCCAGCATTGGTTCAGGCACTACCTAGCTACAGCAGCGACCGTGTTCTGCATCCCATGCTGCTGGATGTCCCCATTGACCATAGAGAGGAAACACCAACACAGGGCTTCACGTGTGTCATCCTCGCTACAATTTCCAGGGGCAGTTGCTCATTTAAGAAATTCAACTGCCCAGATTCTAACTGTCTGTTGCTTATCAGAAACTGCTCCTGGCAGGGATGCCAACACTTGCCTGTGAGAGGTTCTGATACTATTCTCTTTTACAGGAAGTGCTCAACTAACCACCGACTGATGAATGGGAAAGGGCTGAACCATAAAGCCATATGGCTCACTGAAGGCATGGAATCCAAACTAGGTAGGATGCACATAGCTCAGCACATGCCAAGACCAACAAGGCTCACTGGAGCCCAGGCTGCAGGACAGCTGCTATGCAGAACACATCTGGCAGGGCCACACAGTACTGTCTGGGCTCACATTTAGTAACTAGAGCAGCCATTCAAGGTCCTCAGGAAGTGACTTTCAGAGCCTCAGGCCCCTGAAGTCAAACAACTGCTTACCATCAGCCTTCCCATACCCAAAATGTCACAGGCAATACCAGGAGGCAAAGCCTTATCTTCGCTGTGGTCCCAAGGGGTTCAACATCATCCACCTAGAGCTTTCCTCGACTGTATCAGGACTGAGGTGTGGCTGCCTTTGTCCCAAAGGAGGGGGACCCACGTTCCGAGATGCTCCGCAGGCAGCTCCCTGCAGGCAGACCTATTCCGAGGGTTTATTCAGGGCAGTAAGAGTATTTTGGGAAGTCGGCATGTGTGCAGACCACAGGGATGAAATCCAGCTCGGCAGAGCACACTGCAAGTGGCAGCACTGGGCACTAGGGCCTGTGAGGGCATGCCACACAGCATGAAGAACCCAAGCCATGGCAGGCCAGTCAGATACGAGGCAGGACTGCACTTAGCTAAGAGGTGAAAGCCCAGCACTGTAGACCACAAGACAGGAGGAACAGGAAAGAGTAGAAGAGTCTTCACCTTCATCCTTTAAGCCTCTCCTAGGTCTGCACAAGCCATAGGCATATCAACTAGGCACAACCACCTACCAGGACCTCTATGTCCCAAATGAACAGATAGCAGATCTGTGCAGATAGCACTTGGAAAATCACCTCCCCAACTCATGCTCTGGATACAGAGCCTTCACGGGGACACCCTTTTTCTATGAGTGGAAGGAGCCAGGCCTACCGTGTCCGGATTCCCCTCCAGCAGTACGTTGATGGCTCTGTTAACATCCCCGTTGCAGTCGTGCAGAGCAATCACACACTCATCCTGGTTTTTGCCCGTGATGTCAATCAGCTGTGGAGAAAATGACACCAAGAGCTCATTCCAAGCCCAGACAAGAGGCAGGTTTTCCTTGGCATACCCCAGGCTCCAGACTAAGGACACACTCCAGTTCTTGTGTGATCTACTAGAGGAGAGCAGATCACTGCAGCATCACAATTCAGTCCTCTCAAAACCAGAAATCCAAGCATTCTAAGTTGCAGGAGACAGAGGGGATATCTGGTCGACCACAAGGACTCTCCTGCACCGGGAAGGCCAGGTTAGATGCAATGACTACTGTGGAAAGCTATTAACCCACTGGAGAGTATGCCTCTCCAGACCCTGGAAGAGCACGTCACAGGATGAACCCACTGCTGTTGTTTAGTACACACTAGGTGTTCACAGGCAATAGCCAATGCATAAAGTAGAAGACAAATTCTGACAACCCCAAAGACAATTGTCAAAGTTTAACACAGATTTGTGGTTTGCAGCAGCCATGTCAACGCAACAAGACCATGAGCAAAGACAAGCATTGCCCAAACACTTGCATTTCGAGTGCTATTCTGGGAACTGCACTTGGTTCCATTCCTTGTACAGACAAGACCATCTTACGGCCTCTCCCTATGCATCTACAAGATTGTATTTTAGCAGGCAGCACAGCCAGCAAAGGGGCAAGCAAAGTAGCGCACCAGCCACAGTTCAAAAGGAAGCAATGAAACACCTGATTTTAGGGATGAAAACAAAGCAGCCCAGAAATGCCTAGCCCAGGGTCATGGAGAAAGCCAGTGGCAGAGCCCAAAGTAGCTCCCAAGGTCACAATCCTGTTCTAACTGGTGGATACAGTTGCTTCATCCATAGGCAAGATTATACCGAGCCCCACCCCCCCAATACCTCCAGTTTAATGAAAGTGTTTCTGCTGAGCCAAGAAGCCATCGCTACGCATTCACATCTAAGCTCAAGGCCAATGTGGCAACCAACTGCAGCAGATCTGGCTGCTGTGTAGCTGAGCTAGCGAACTCTGAGCTTAAGTTGCAGCACCCAATACAGCTCCACACGTTTGCTTACAGAGGTGAAGGAAGCACCTCAGCCCCAGTGGGTCCAACTCACGACACCTCAGCACAGCACAGTCTAAGCAAGCAGATGAAAAAGTAGACAGATGAAGCACCTCTGACAAGGCGGAGAGAAGCAGCAGCAAGAAGGAACAATACAGCTTCTGCAGCTCACAGGTACAGGACAGGGAGGCATCCCCTAAGGCAGTCAATCCAGCTCCTGGCTTTCACAAGCAACCAAGCTCATGAGAAAAATGTTCCATCCCCTCAACCATTCTGACAACCCTTCCCCAAATCTGCTCCCACCTAAACACGTGGTTACTGGATGAGCAGGAATGCACTTGGCCTTCTAAATACAGCTCACAACAGCCAAGTGCCACCTATCACTTCCTCTGGCTTGCTGCAATGAGAGAAGCTTTCCTTGGTCTGTCCAACTGCAGAGTTGTGCAGACACAGGCAGACTCAGCAGGCAAGCAGGTCTCCAGCTGGCAAGACTATCCAAGCTAGCTGCCCTCCTTCTCACTTCCCTCCAACCCTGCACCGCTAACCCACAGCCAGTTCCTGTAAATAGCCTAGTTCAGTTACCACCATTCGTCTGAGCCCCCGGCGCAACACAGCTGGCACTTAAGCTCCTGGAAACGAAGGCACGTGTAACAGAGGAGGCATCCCATTCCTATCCCTCACAACCCAAACATTGGCTGTGCTCTAGCCAGAGATCCTGCATGCCCCCCAATCTGCCCGTGCCCCCACACTCACTTGTTTCACCTTCTCCTCAAAGTCAGCGTCATTGTGGTCCGAAATCATCTGTGCAAGTCGAATCTGTTCCGCAGTAGCCTAAAGAGCAAAGGTGGAAGAGGTGCAGGATTAGAGCAGTGCTTTTCCAAGCAGCCACTTTCCAAAGAACAATGTTCAGCTCCCCTGCAAGCACAGGAACAGAGCGTGCAGAGGGGGGAAAGGAGAACAAACGTGGGTCTGAGAGGGGAGGAAGGACAAAGGGCCAAGTGAGGAGGTGTGGAGGAGAGCGAGGCCCTGCTGGACACTTCCCCCATGCACATGAGCCAACCGGCTCACCAGGCACCGCCCTCTCTCTTCTTGGGGCAGATCTCAACTCCCAGGCACATTCTGCAGGTGGAACATCAGCGATCCATGTTTGTTAACAGGGGCAGGGAGCAGCCCAGAGAAAGCAGAGTGGTTTCAGCTCCAGCTCTCACATGGGAACACTAATGAAGTAGCTGTGCGACCAGCAACAGCCCAAGCAGCCTGCCCCTGCCCTGCCCTGAGCAGCGGCACCCTTTAACACACAGGAAGTGGTTCTGGGAGATGCGTTAAGCCAAGCCCAGCTATTACTCATAACTGCTCTGACCAGCTAGGAGTGCCAGGTCTCCACCTCCAAGCTAGCTGGTTTCCATGGACGCTCCCCTTACCTGTGGCCGCTGCTTGTGCTGTGTCTGGCTCTGTGTCTGTGTCTGCTCCCAGTTCCCCCGGGCTCGGTTAGTGCCCACCGATGTCATCATTTACAGTATATACAAATAACAGTATTTACAAGGTAGAACTCTGTGGTGGGGCAGGGGAGGAGAGAGAACAGACGGTTAGAAACTGGAAACAAAAGGCAGCACCCAGAGGCTGGATGGAGTGGGTGGGACCACAGGGGGGTTGGTTACCACGTGCCATTCCCTAGCATGCCAGCACCTTTCCCAGACAAGGGCAGGATTAAAAGGCAACTTTTAAGTTTCTTTTACCACTAACAAGCAACTCCAGAACTGGAACATCCCTACTGCCAGTAGACAGTGCATTGCCTCCTGCTCCCTCTTGCCTACCCCCAAATCTAAAAGCAGAAATACTTTTCTTCTTGGTAGGAGGAGGACTTGAATGTTCCATGGCCGACACACGAGACCAAAAAGCATAAATTAGCATAAATTAGCTGTGGGTTAAGAATGTTGTAGTTGCAGTGGTCCAAAAATGATGGGAGAGGCGGTGAGGGACACTTAATGCATGCTCCCAAGAGATGCCACATCGCAACAGAAACAGCTCAAAGCCCTCAGCTCATCAATTGATTTTCTGTTCCAGTTGCCTGCTCCCTTTGCTCCTTGCAAGTTTGCTCTATCCCGTTTCCCTCATCCCAGAGAAGGGTCGAGGAAGTAGATCAATCCAACTGAAGATAATTCCCAAATATCAGACAGGATGTTACAGGTTGGTGCATTTAGTTTGTTTAAACAAAGCCTGCACTCCAACATAAAGAATCTGCTCCATCTATGTGGACTGTTGTCCTGGTGTAGGAATGCTACTTTTTCCTACAGTACAGTATGCTGCATAATATCACTACAAACACCAATTTCCAAATAGTGTTAAAAATAAATGCAGGATTAATTCAGTCCACTCACAACCTGCACAAGACATAGGAGCTAACTAGAAGTGTAGAACAATGTTGCACAATAGTTTGGGGCAAGAACCTTAGCAAGTTTAGCACAGGGAATATCCTAGCCAAGTAAAACTGAAGATCCCAAATCTGCCACTGCAAGGAATGTCCAACAGTGACAGCAAGGCAGCAGACACTTTTGCCACACCCATCCTGCCCTCAGGAGCAAGGAAAGTGATATACATCTCAAAGCACCAGGAAAGATCAGAAGCTAATAAACAATACTGAAATTAATACTTAGGCACTCTGCTAATAAGAGCAATGGGTCCTGTGCTAACTGCTAATGCAACATGCGAGATTTCCCTAAACCAAGAAGGAACAAGGAGTAGAGATGCAGACTGGTATCTGGCTAGGAAAGCAGAGCAAGACAATCAAGAGGCCAGCGTCCCCACGAAGCTCAGCACTGCTCCGCAAAGTGGGAATAGGGTGGGAAAAGTTGAAAAGTAGCCGGGCTCAGAGCTAAGATCTAAATCTTCAAAGACAGTTCTGAGGCTATAAACCACTCCTCTGGAGTGCAAGAGGCCCCTCAAATTAGGTCTACACTGCAATTATAAACACAGCACTCCTCCAGCAAGATGCATGGATTAGCTCCTATAGCTCACTTGTTTCCAAGTTTTAAGGCTTTCCGGTAAATTCACAGAATCATAGAACTTCTCATGAAACATCCAGAAGTTAAACCCACCTCATGTGATGACTGTCTTGCAACAATCTAAAAACAAAGACGACTATTTCTGTACCTCAAACCAAATCTCTGCTTATTAGAAAGCACAATCTGTACCATCTATCTCAGCCTGCCAAAAGAGCATCCAGCAGTAGATTTAACAAGGCAGAACGGGACTTTAAAAAGGAATATGCAGCAGAAACTTCCCCAGAAGTCAGAAAATGAAAAGCCTCTTAAGCTACATAGCTAACCTTCCTGCACTTTATACACAATTCTTCCCTGTGGTATTATCCTTGTTCCCCACTGCTGCATCTATTCTGGTTCTCAGTATTTCACGTACAAACAAGTTGTCATATTAAACCAATTTGGCATCAGAATTGCCGGCCCAGAGGGAAGCAATACTGCCTGTTTGCAGTAACTTAATCTGCAATTTCAATAGGAAACAGTTCTATTAGTTTGCTGTCCTAAACCTTTGTGCACAGTTATTGGGTACTGTTTAACAATTGCCATGCTCCGCTGCTAGCCCAGCTATACTCTACCAATGGATTAAATAACCCCTATGTATAAAGCTCAGGAATTATCCACCGATACCGAAATATCAGCCCAAACCTTAATGCTGCCAACTGCTATAGGCAGGTGGATGCCTGAACCCCCACAGTGCTCTGTGAACCAGTCACAGGGCTCTGCGTAGGTATGGGTAACTAGCCACCAAGCACTCGCTGCCAGATCACAGCCACTGGGAACAGACAGGTTTCAGGCACTATTAAAATGCAAAACAGAGCCAACTTCTTGAGCATCTGAACATGACTGCACAGAAACGGCTACAATCTGATTTGAACTGTTCTTTCATCGGGCATGTTTTAAATGCAGTCCATCCATGTATTTCCTCTTAAACCATAAAGCAATTCACGCTCCAGCGCAGGTGCTGTATAAATAAAATTATGACTGCAGATAGCCAGGGACACAATGAAAAGAGTCTGGAATGAAATATGCTAGGGAAGAGCAAAATGTGAAATCAATTTGACTTTTCAGTTACAAGCCCAAGAGGGAAGCAAAAGTGCTCGCAAGGCAGCAGCAGCAAGCAAGGAGCTCCACAGTCGTAAGTCACACGATTTCTACCTGCAAGAACTTGAAGTTTAATTTACTCCACAGTTACTCTTCCCTTTCAGTGCTAAACTGCCACTACTATTCACTCGATAGGTAGAACAGAGATCCGTCTACACGCTATTTGTTTCTGTGGGGTTTCAAGGAAAAAGGGCAATAAACTTAAGTTTTTAATAATCGACCTGCTGAACTACAAATTCAAACCATTGCAGTTTTGTGGAGCAAGGATCTGTCGCTCAAATCCATTATTTTTTTAAAAAGTGCTCGCAGCCCAAAACCAGTGTTTAGGAGAATTGGATCCTAACCCCAGTTCTGCCGCCATTACTGGGATCCCTTTCGACATGTCACAGCATGTCTCAGCCTCAGTTTCCCCTTCTGTGAGAAGGGAGAGATGATCTTTTCACACCCCCCCTCCTCCACACACTTTAATTAACATTTGCAAACCAGACTCTGAGGTTTCAGATGAAAGGACTACAGAAGGGCAGAGTGCTGGGAGCGATTATTCTGCAGAGCTGGGGAGAACACGTACCGGAAAGCGCCTGACACAGAGGGATACTCTACAAGGGCTACATTACGCTTCACCCAGTGCTTTGGCCGTGCGTGAAAATAATCCGTGTATTGAGACGACAGATTTCTGTCTGACAAAGCTTTGCAGCAGAAGGCATGGCAGGGATCCAAGCACGGTACCAACGTGGGTCTCTGAACGGGACTCTTCGGAGGCCAAACCTATGTCAACACACCGCAGTGAGGCCTTCTACAGCGGCGCAGATGCCAACGAAGTGGGAAAGCCTCTCACTAGGAATCAAACATCGCTCCAGACCGGCGCGGGGTCGCCTGCAGGACTCTGGGCCAGCCTGGATGACGGGGGCAGGCGGTGCAAGACGGGTCACAGGCCAGGGCCTCAACTCAGACAAAAAAAACCCTTGTCTGGGCCGCCCTTCTCTCCCCCAGAGAGGGCTGCAAGGTCGGAGAGGCGAGGGCTGGCCCGGCCCTGCTGAACAAAGGAGGGCAGCGAGGGAGTGAGGCTGCCCCACGGCTCCCGCCGGCCACAAGCCAGCGGCACGTGGGTGCTGCGACGCGGGGCTGGGCCGGGCGCCGGAGGGCAGGCCCCCACGGCCGGGAAGGCAACGTGGCGCGGGCCGGACCCATTGTGCGGGGAAGGAGGTGGCGGGCGGCCGCAGGCCCATTGTGCGAGGTCCGTGCTGCCAGGCCGCGCCGCTTCCGCCCTCATGGCCGGGGCCGCCATCCCCGCTTCCCCTCACCTGCCCCGGCCTGCGCGCTACGCGAGTCCCCGGCTCGGCCGGGCCCACTAGGCCGCGAGGCGCGAGCGGCCACAAAACCCGCCGCGCGGCGCAGGGGCCGGGGCAGCGGGGAGGGCCGGGCCGGGGCAGCGGGGAGGAGCGGGCCGTGCCGGGGCAGCGGGGCAGCGCCGCCAGCCCCGGGCGTGGGAAGGGGGGGGAGCGGGGAGGGGGGGGCCGGGATTTAAAGGGGCCGCGCACGCCCGGCGCCGCCGCCTCCGCGCAGCCAACTTTACCTGAGACTCCACCGCACTGACACTGCCCAGCGGCGCCCGCCCCCATCACGTGACGCGGGCGGGGGCGGGACCGCGAAGGCTTCAGCGCCGGTGCCACGTGACCCGCGTGGCTGCGCCCTCCTCCCCTCCCCGGTCCGGGTCACGTGACCCGACCCGCCCAGAGGCCGCTGCGTCACGTGGCCCCGCTCGCATCACGTGGCGGGGCGCGCGCCGACCTCGCCGGCCGCCATGTTGTGGGGGGCCGCGGGCCGGGCCGGGGATGGCGGCGACCGGCAGCAACTGGCTCTCCGGGGTCAACGTGGTGCTGGTCATGGCCTACAGCAGCCTGGTGAGCCCGGGGGAGCCCGGCGGGGGCGGGGCTGAGCTAGCACTCCAGTAGCGGGGCGGGGAGTCCCGGGGGCGGGGCTGTGTGGGGCCCTGGGGGCCTGTGAGGACCCCAGGGGGGATGGGAGTCCGGGAGTGGCTTGTGAAGGTCCCAGTGGGGAGGATGGGGGTCTGGAGGGACTGTGAAGGCCCCAGGGTGGGATGGGCCTCACTGGGGGGGCTGTGAGGGCCTCAGTGAGGAGGATGGGGGGCCGGGGGAGCTGTGAGGGTCCCAGTGGGAGGATGGGGGTCTGGGTGGGGCAGTGGGGAAGGGGGAACGTCAGGGGAGGCCCTGTAGCGGAGGGTGGTGCAGGCACCTAGCAGGGCTGGGCTGGGGGTGTCTCCTGCCCCTGGAGTGGTCTGGGGCTTCCCCCTGGGGGTCTTGTGCCATGTGGGGGTCTTTTGTCTCTGTCTCCCTGTTTGTGCATGGAGGGGCTCCTGCTTTTAAAGGGGGAGGGGGCTCCCATGCAAGGGTCCCAGCCCTGCCAGGCTTACGGTCTGTCTCCTGCCTGGCCCAGGTGTTTGTGCTGCTGTTCATCTTTGTGAAGAGGCAGATCATGCGCTTCGCCATGAAGTCCCGCCGTGGCCCCCACGTGCCGGTCGGGCAGCATGCCCCCAAGGTGGGTGCAGCAGGGGGGAGAGGGGGGTCTCTTCCCTTCGCGGGGCCGGGGTCTCTTGTCAGGGGGAGGTGAAAGGTGCAGTGAGATGTGGGTATTTGTCTCTGCTGCATCTCGCAGGCTGAGTGGGGATGGGCAGGGGCAGCCCCCAGACCTTTGGGGGTCACAGAGGCTGCAGGGAACGGTTTGGATGGCTTGAGGAGCAGCACTGCTCTCTGGTTAGCTACAGAGACGCCCAGGGCTCCAGCTGGGTGCATGGGAATCCTTTACTCCAGTGGAGCGTGTCTTTAAATTAACTTTAAACCAGCCGCCACACCCACGGGTAGCGTGAAAAATCCATGACACTTTTTGTTGGGTCTGAAAGGCTAAATAAACCGACAGCTGTGCCCCGACTTCTCTTTGCATAGGGGGACTTTATTTTCTGCTGCTTTATAATTGCTAGAAAACCCCAGCCTCCCCCAGTGCTGCTTGGCAGTGCTGGGTGAAGTGATTCTGGCATACTGGTTTACTCACGCCAGGAGGCCCTTTGGAAAGGATGGCAGGCTCTAAATGCAGGGTGCTTTGTTTTCTTTTCTGGACAGGACCTGAAAGAGGAGATCGACGTTCGACTGTCCAGAGTACAGGACATTAAGTATGAGCCACAGCTGCTGGCCGAAGACGATGCCAGGCTTCTGCAGCTAGAGACCTCTGGCAGCCAGTGTACTGCACCCTCCCTTCTTCCTGGGGGAATGGAGGGGTGGAGGAGGGTCTGGGGCCTCCCCTACAACACACCTGCTTTTCCCTAGGCCCTTCATTCTACACCTAGGGGCAAGCAATACCATTGCAAAGGCTAACCAGGGTTAGCCCCCGGGTTCCCCCCAGTCTCCCACAAAGCAGCAGATTGCAGCCTGCCTTCTCTGTGTGGACTCTGGCTCCTAGTCTGAGGAAGGCTTACGGGGCATGTGACCCAGGGAGAACATGGCTCTAGGCCAGCCCTAGTCTGACACTCCAAGCCTGCGCATCATCCGCCACATGGAGGAGATGGAGAGTCAGTTACCAGTCATGCTGCCTGCACAGATTAGCCTTGTAATTGGGGGCTGTCCTCACTGCACTGGGAAAGGCTCCAACAGGGCAATTGGCAGCTGTTGCAGTGCTGTTGTGCCCGCGTACAGTTGTGAGCATGTCCTGTCTCTCTCCAGACCATGTGGAGCCATCAGTTTGTGTTTTCTCTTTCCCAGGTTGCTATAACTACTTGTACCGCATGAAGGCACTGGATGCAATCAGAACTTCAGGTAAGAGAGAGCACTGCTGGGTGGGGAGTCCAGGAGTGGCCAGAATGTTCTCAGTCTATGGTTTGCAGCTGATCCCTTCCCTCTCGCCTATGTGGGAGAGGATCCCAGCCAGATGGGGTAGGGGTCTGTGCTGCTGCATAAGGCTTAGGACCCTCTGCACTAGCACAGGACTAGCTGGCAGTGGGACTGACCAGACACGGAGTGAAACTATCTGAGCAGATGCATTAGTTCCTTTATTGAGGTTGAGCAAAAGGCTGGAGACAAGGCGGCAGAATCAGTGGGGAATCATTTGCTCTGAACTTGCTCACTCTCAGTGTGTATGCAGTGTAACAGAGTTGCAAGAAATGCATCGGGAACCCTCCTGAAAGTATTTTTCGCAGCTTGGCCAGGTCCAGGCTGAGACACCTGGTCTCCGATGCTTAAGGAAAACTTTCAGATTATTTGCTGTTTCTGCCTTCTGTAGCTGAAGCTCCTCTTGAGCGAGGTGCAGGGCTTCCCAAACCTGACTCATTGTCTGTGCTATACAGGGCTCCAGCAGAGGCAGATCAGGGAGCTTACGGTGCGGGGGGGTTATCATGGCTAAGTTGACCCACAGGTCTCTTCCAGCCTCTGCCCCAGGAGTCCCGCTGGAGCCAGGCTGAGCTCTGCGCTCTGACCAGGGATCTGCCTGTGCTTCTGCTGCTCCGTGAGAGAGGCTCACGTATATTGCAGAGGGGCTGGGAATCCCCCATCAAGGTAGCAGCATGTGATCTGCAGTTACTCTCCAGGGCAGGCAGCAGGAGCTGCTTCAGAGGTTGCAGGAGCACTTGGGCATGCTGCCCAGTGCCCTGCCTGTCATCATGCCTGTTGGTTTTCCAGACATCCCGTTTTATGCAGATGGCAGATACCCCAAGGCCTTAATAGGGAAGAGCTTCCGGGCTTACTTGCTGGAGCTGAGGAACTCCAGCACTCCCTTCAAAGGCATCCGCAAGACCTTGGTGGACACCCTGCTGGACGGGTATGACAGCGCCCGCTACGGCACGGGGGTAAGCGCAGGCCCGGGGTGGATCTCAGTGGAGCCAGCTGCTGCCTTGGCAGCATTGCTCACGCCTGCTCTTTGTTCCACTCCTGCCCTGGGCAGAACCCAGCCAGTGGACAGGATCTCTGAGGAGCTCTTCTGTTTGTGCCCAGGTCTTTGGGAAGACTGAGTATCTGAAGTACCAGGAAGCCCTGACTGAGCTAGCAAACATGTGAGTCTCACTGGTACCTGGTTGACAACAGGCGGTGGGGGGACATGACACTCTGAGCCTTGCTCTGCACAGCAGGAGAGGGGATGCGCAGAACCTGTGCCCATTACTTAAGCTTATGGTACATCCCTTCGTGCTTCTTGCGGTTTCAGTGTTAGAGCCATTAATGCTACTCGGGTAGCAGGGGCCTGCGAGGCTTCTCCCACAACCAGGCCAGTGCCAGGGGCTCCAGGGCCCTGAGAGCAAAGTGCGTGGTTCTGAACATCAGTGGTACCAGACACCAAACCTGTCTGTCCAGCACAAGAAAGGACAGGCTGTGTGTGGGGAAACAGCAGAGCCCCAAGCTGTCCCTGTGTGGGGGCAGATGAGCAGGCACCTGCCCCAGGGAGGGCTGCCACGTTCTTGGATTCAGTCACATTCTTTTCTTCCACAGCATCAAGGCGCGAGGAGGCAGCAGCCAGCGGCAGCACCAATCGGCAGCCAAGGACCTCACGCTCTCACCCGAGGTCTCCAACCCCGCGACCATCCAGGTCACCTACCTGCCTTCCAGCCAGAAGAGCAAACGTGCCAAACACTTCCTGGAGCTGAAGAGCTTCAAGGACAACTACAACACGCTGGAGAGCACCCTGTGAGCTCCCGGGACCTGCCATGAAGAGAACTCCTCTCCAGGCAGGGTACTGTGGTGTCCTGGCAGCGGGGAGGCTGCAGGGCTCTGGGATCACTCCCTGCCACGTGGTATTGGATGTCACGGGTGGCTCCGTGGAAGCTTCGTCTGGGTGGGGGAAGCCTGTCCCCTGGCCAGGAAGCTCCTCCCAAAGCAGCAGGTTGGCTGCAGAGCTGGAAGGTGACCAGCCCCCTGCATGGGCTCCGAAGAGATTCCAGACTCGTTCCCTTTCTCAGCTAGTGGCTTTGCAGGTGCTAGCCTTGTGCATAGACCACTTGATTAGCTTTAGCTTATTTATGAGATGATCTGGGTCAGTGCTTGCCTCTGCCTGTGCCCTCACTCCCAGGGATGGCCGGCAGGGCTGATCCTCCATCTGTCATGTCTGCGGGCATGGGGCTCTCTGGACCTGTTCCTTCCAAAGGGGAAATGCTTCTCCTGGTTCTCTACTGCAACAGGGGCCTGTGGACAACCCCTTGCCCATCAGCCGATTGTGCTTACGTATTCCTTGGTACACCAGGATCTGAGTCTGGAGAACCCAAGTAAATCATTGTAAATAGTTCTGTGTCTGCTCTGGAGCTGGGGGTGGCCTGTTCCCTTGGCAGGGCCAGGGCCTGGCTGCTGCCTGTTCTTTACAGCAGAGCGGAAACCTGCTTCCAGCACAGCCTGCCCTGCTGAGGGCTGCCCTCCTTGCTCGCACCGGACTGTGTGATGTTGCTGCAGGAGCCCCTCCTGCAGGTCTTAGGGGCAGGATGGCCCGCAGCAGCTGGGAGCTGCAACGTCTGGAGGTTTGAAACCCTCTCTCGGCAGGGACTCAGCGCAGTGTTTCCTGTGTGCCAGTCCCCTGGGCTGGGCTGGTGGCTCCTCCTCACCGTAGTGTGAGCAGGACACAATGCCCCCAGCTGCCATGCGTGCGTGTTCCCCCTCTTTTTAAATCGCTGTTTAATAAACCAATGGTCCTCCAGAGCTGGTGTCTGTGTGGAGCCTTCCCCAGGAGCCCTGCCTGCTATGTTCTGTTCTGTATGGTGGGAGCTGTGGGGTGATGAATTCATTGGCTGGGTGGGAGCGTGTGGGCAGAGAGCACCCTTGTTTCACCTGGGAAGCAGGAAGAGCTGGGGCCTGGCAGGGCCTTTTGTACCCAACCCTTACCCTTAGCTGTTTCTTGTACTGAGAGCTTGGGGCATTGGCCAGCTGTGCCAGTCGAGTCAGAGAGGGAGTCCTGGGGCTCAGCCTGCTGCCTCTGCGGCTGTCAGGGACAGCTCACTGCCTTCACTAACATGGACCAAAGCAGGTGAGGGTATAAACAATAAACTGGTGCAGCAGGGCCTGACCTCCAGCATCGTCACTCTCCACACTTGCTTCTGTGTGGCAGGCTTATGTAGTCTGGACCCCAATTCAGTTCCTACCCTTACTGGAAGTGTCCCCAGGGCCGATTGCCTGCAAAGTGTGGGGTGGGCACCCCCAAACCTCCATGCTCGGAGGTCTAGGCTGAGCCAGGGGAGGTGGAGCTGCCTCCGAGTAAAGACATGGGACTGAGTAGGCAGGCCAGGGTGCTGGGGATGGTACTGTTATGGATGTCCTTGCATACTCAGCCATGTGAGTGCTGACCTCTGACCTCCCTGCCCACTGCCTCCAAGGCAACCAGGACAGTCCAATCAGGGCTTCTGTCTTTGTTTCCAGGTTGTAGCTACCATGGTGACAGGATGCAAACAGTAACAGACTGGGTGGGAACATGGAGCCTGCACCTGCCCTGGCAATGGCACCCGGGAAGAGGGCCAGGAGCAGGCCCATCCCTGTGCTCCAGCAGATCCTGAAGGAGGAGGAGGTGGGCAAGGGCAGGAACAAGCAAGGAGGGAAGCCCAAATCCCTGGGAGCACACACTGCCTGGGTACTACAGCTGTTGCATGGCAGCCAGGAGAGAGGAGCAGAGGCGCTCCCCACAAGAGGCTCACCTGGTATCCCTGGGGTGGGGGTGGGTCTGCTAGGGCATCTTCCTGGACCCCTGCAAGTGGAGGGGCTGGGGCCTGTCCTTACCAGGCCAGTCCTGGGCCAGCTGCTGCCCAGAACCGAGGCCCACAGGTGTTTTCCACCTAGAGCTACAGCAGGTATCGAACCATCACCTTTGCTTGTGCAGGGAACCCTGCATCCTGGCCGTGCTCCAGCCTGCTCAGGGGCATCCTACCCTTGCCCCAGTCCACCACTCGCCCCCTGGCAGTGACCGCTGCCAAACTGGGACACCTGCATGGTTCATCAGCTCGGCTCCTCCCAGGGCAGTGCAGGGACTGGACTGGGCTGGCGGTTTGAGCTGGGCGTGGGGCAGGTTCCCACTGACTGCTGCTTTGATTCTAGCTGCTGGCAAAGGTGGAGGACTACAAGAAGCTGGTGCAAAGGTAAAGGGGCTCTGGCCGCTGTCGCCTGCCATGGGGTTGTTGCAGTGCAGCCCCACTTACTCAGCTGGCAGCAGTGGCTTGTCCAGGCTCACACCACTGGGAGCAGCTCAGCCCAGCCCAGGGCCCTGAGCAGGGCAGGCCTGGAGGGTTGGGTGCCCCCCTCCCTGTGGTTTGTTCCCCATTCTCCTTCAGCCAAGGCCTGGCCCTGCTGGGGTTGGGCAGCTGCTCCCTTATCTGCTGGTGTGAGATACTCCACAGGCTGCTTGGTCCCCTCTTGGCTTTGCCCGGGCCCCAGGGGCCCTCCCTGGTGCCCAGCCAGGTGCCTCTACTCAGTGCCTTCACTCTGGCTGGCAGGTGGGAGCAGGAGCGGCAGCAGGCACTGCAGAGGGTGCAGCAGGAGCAGCGGTCCCTGGTCGCAAGCTGGCGGCAGCTCCGCCACGGCCTTGCAGAGGAGCTGCGCCTCGCCAGCAAGGAGCTTGTGCTGGTAAGGGCAATGAGGCCCAGGCCAGGGCTGGGCAGGTCCTGACCCAGAGACCCAGGCTCCAGCCTGGCTCTGAAGAAGGTGCCCTGATCCTGGTGCTGTGGTGCTCTCCTGCCAGGTGCGGCGCGCAGCCCTGTGCTCCCTGCTCCAGCAAGAACAGCTGCAGCATCAACAGGAGCTGGCACAACTCGGCTGGGCCTTCTACACAGAGCGGCTCTGAGCGCCCAAGAAACCCCCTCCCAGTGCTGGCTGCGTGTGCAGAGTCATACTGGGGTAGGCAGCAGGAGATGCCTTCCTGGGGGCCCTGTCACAGAGGGGCACAGACTGGGCAGAGTGACCGCAGTGGCAGCACAAGCTGCCCAATGGCTCAGGCACTGCAGTGACCTGTGTGGGGTTGCCCATTTCTACCCCTCCACACTCAGTGCCTCCAGATTTGCAGCCTTCGTTGCATCCCGGCACTTCCCCCTCTTCGCTCACCAGAGCCAAGCAGTGCCCTATGAACCAGGAGCAGCTATGGAAAATGCAGTCAGATGCGCATAGAGATGCCGTCACTCTTCTGTCTTGTCATGAATGTGTCAACTAATTACCATTAAATCAGGGTCGAGAGGCTCCCCAGCTCTGTGGCCTGTGTCGCTTTGCTCCCAGGGCCTGAACCTGCCCCCAGCAGATCCTCACAGCGCTTGGTTCAGAGCTGCTGCTCCAGGGCTTCCTGACCCCTGCCTCAACCCAGACCAAGTTGGGCCTGAGCTCTCTGCTCCCTGATTGCTGATGGGAGAATCCCATCTGTCCTAGCCCCAGCTGGCCTGAACCACCCAAAAGAGCATCAGTGGTTGGCAGAGAAGACCTGAGCAGGAGTTCCTGGGAGGGCATGGGCAGGCGTGCACACAGGCATACACACATCCATGTGTGCCCAGCACATGCAAACCTGCCTTCCCCCCCCTGCACATGCTGACATGGCAGAGGCATGGACCCTGGCGCGCACAGCCTCTGGCCCAGCACACGCCTGCTCTGCACTGCCTGGCACTGTGGAGAAGCCCGGCCTGGCCCGGTGCCCAACCTAGCCCCACTCCAGACCTGCCCCTAGGGCCACGGTCCTGCGTGTCCCTGGAGCTTGGGGGCACTGACCACAATGGAGATGCCAGGCAGGGCAAGGAGGGGCGCCCCGAGCTGGGCACCGCAGTGTACTGCACACTTGCACACTTGCCCTGTCCACCCTCAACCCCCTCACAATATGACTCTCCCCTGCAACACACACATGCAAAACACAACTGCGTCCCAGGCCACACGTGGGCCAGCCCAGCACCACCGCCTGCACAGCCACTTCACCTGCTCACACACTCCATGTTGGGGGTGCATCTCCATTCCAGGAGCCCCTGGAGCAGGCTGGTCCTCGTGGGAGCGCAGCTGCTCAGCCCAAAGGGCAGATGCCAATGGGCCCAGGCCACCCACGCTCCCTGATGCCAGTACCCTTGAGCGCTCACTCCCTGCCTGCAGCCCCAGCCCGGCTTCCCCCTGCCCTGCTGGGCCCTTACAGACAGCAGCGCCCTTGCTCTGTAACCAGCTTCCCTCAGCCTGGTGTGTGGGTGGCAGCCAGGATCAGGGCACAGGGGCAACTTCTAACCAGGTCCACAGCTCCTTGGGCCCAATTCTGCCCCAGCTGCTGCTCTGCTGGGGATGGGGGGGGGCAGAGGGCCGGGCTCTGCCAGGGGAGAGGGAGCTTCTTGGTTTCCTGCACCCACAGACTGGAGTTTGGGGTCCTACCCGCCCCCAGACCCATTGCTACCCACCTCCCCTGCTCCTTCCACCTAACCTTGGAGCCTCCCTGCCTGAGGGGCTATCAGTGCAGCCTGGCTCCAGTTATTGACAGGACGGGGCTGGCCCCCTCCACCATGACCCTTCATTACAGAGCCTGTCTGCTCACATCACGTCAGCTGCTGGCTGCACACTCCTGGACCCAGGGCTCCAAGCTGCCCCAGACCCATCGCACACTGCACCTGCCCCTGCTACCCTCACCTTTTGCCTCTCTGCAGCAGGGCACAGCCCAGCAGCTCTGCACAGGCCTGGGGCACAGGGAGCTGTGTGCTCCTACTTGGGGGGCAGATGCTCCCAGCTGTGCCCATCACAGTGGTTTTTGTCCTGCACCTACCCTGGCACGTGCATCCAGAGGGCCTGGTGGCTGGCACTGAGGGACCCCCACCCCCCAGGTACAGCAGGGGTGGGGGGGGAAGGCAAGGCCCAGTCATGCCCAGCAGAGCTCCGTGCTGCAGTGGAGGGGGGACCTGAGCGCCCCACAGAGCTGTGGGCTGAGGAGGGGTAGCTGGGGGCTGCTCTGCAGCTCCATTAGCACTGGCTCTGCCCCGGGCCATCTGTCCTGTTCCCAAGGTCAGCAAGAGAAGGAGCATGTCCTGCTGCAGGGAAAACATCATCATTAGGGCAGAGGAATCAATGAGCTGGACCAGGGAGGGGTAATGGGCCTGGTGGGAGCAGTGGAAGGGGGGCAGAGCCTCCATGAAATACAGTGAGCTCCCTGGAGAGGCAGGCCTAGGGGACGCCCCCCCCACTCAGCTCCCTTGGACTCTGAGCTGCGATACCTCTGCCCAGCCAGCCCCGCACCTGGATTATTGCCAGCAGTGCACCAGACAGACCCAGCCCATGTGAATGCTAGAGACACCTGAGGTCTGCTCCTAGGGTGAAGCTGGCTCTGGGGTGGAGCACAGCTAGTTATCCAGTGTTTGCTCAACCTTCAAGGAGAGGCAGCTGGCTCTGGGGTGGGGCGTGAGGATGCACCCATCTCTGGGCTGGAGCATGGGGGCTGTTTGGGACAGGAAGTGGAGCAGCCTCCTCTCCCTGGGAAGCCAAGGAGGTGAAAGGTCCTCCCATACCAGAGCACAGACAAGCAGAAGACCAGGGTACATGCCTGCCCCAGAGTCCCAAGCCGGCAGGCAGGCAGGGCTGCCCCTCCTCAATCACTGCTCATTATGATCATTATCTGTATCAGCCGCTCCCAGCGGGGCAGGGCAGGACAGGGCAGGGCCATCAGAGAGTGGGACACTGGGGAGGAACTGACTCAGGGCAGGGCAGGGCCACTGGGGAGCGGGACACTGGGGAGGAACTGACTCAGGGCCCCACTCCAATGCTGTGGGCCCGATTCTGCCCTGACTTGTGCCCAGCACTGTGTAGAGACTGTCCCTGGGGCAGGTCATGCAGGGCAGGGGCCGCTCGGGCCCCCAGGTGCCAGGAAAGGGGGATGGTGCTGCCGCGGGTGCTGGGGATGGAGCAGGGCCATGGGACACAGCCCTGTTCTAGCTACATGCAGGGTTCAGCCCTCCCACCCCCCACACCCCCACTCTTGCTCCTGGCCCTGGGGCCCATGGTGCTCCCCAGTGCTGCGGCAAGGGGCAGGGATCCGTCTAACAGCTGGTGCTCACAGCATCCACGGCTGAGCACCAGAGCGAGGCCTGTGCCTGGGGGCAGCAGGCAGCCACGCGGCCCGATCGACCACATTGATTAGGGCTGATTGGGCTCCAAGGGCGCAGGGGGATAATGGGAACAAGGACACGTGTGCGGGGCCGAGCCCCCCTGCCGGGCACAGCCGGTGCCTTTATAAACCGGCGCCGCGTGCAGCCCAGGCAGGACCGCGTGGGAGTGCCCAGCCACCTGCCTGCTGCCTCCGGCCTCCTGAACAGAGCAGGGCTTGGAGAGGCTCAGCCCATGCTGCGGGGGCCCTGCCTTCCCACGGGATCCACACCAGGCTCTGACAGCAGCAGGGGTAAGGTCCAGGCTCCCAGGGGCTGCACCAGGGAGTAGCCAAGCCCCCAGGACTAGGTGCCACAGGATGCAGGCACCTTCCTGGTGCCGGGGGGCTCACCCAGCCCAAACTGGTTGTGAGGTTCTCAGTCCCCAGCTCCGATACAGGCTCCAGGTCTGCCTGTCATCATGCACCTGCGTGCTGCATGGACTTGGAGCTCGGCAGGGTGTGTGTGTTTCAGGGCAGGTGAGCTGGGCTGTTTGGGGCTGGAGAAGGTGCAGAGTAGAGAGGGGGCAAGGGAAGAGGGCTGTCAGCCAGGCCAGGGACAGCAGAGGGGGTGGATACAGCCTTTCCTTCCCTTGCCCATTCTGCACTGGCACCTGGCAGGGGCCCTGGGCAGGGACTGGGGCTGCAGCAGGGGTTAGCATGTCTCCCTGGTCCCTCACACCCTCCTTCTCTCTTCTCTTGCAGGGTGTCTGTGCTGCTGCCTGCCTGCCCACCTGCCTCTGTCTGATATGTTTGATATTAGGTTGTTTTATTGGAAAGCCAACTAAATATCAAACATATTCTTACAGCGCCAGGGCCCCTCGGCACCCGCTTCCCCAAGACGCGCCTGCTTCTACCCCCCTGGCCTCTGTCCCAGGATCTGCTGCTGCAATAAAGTGTTTCCCCCCCATGCACTGAGCTGTGTCTCCTTAGCTCCAGCTGGGCCCAAGCAACCAGGCAGGTGGGCCATGGCCCTCACTGGGCTGGGGTCTGGGTCAGGCTGACATCTCAAGGCTGTCCAGGCACCAGGCTCTGCGCTGTGGGGCAGGGAGCAGCCAGGCCCAGGATCCACCCCAACCTTCCCAAGGTGCCCCTGTCCTCGCACCCCACTGCCTCATGCACGGTGGCTGGGGTGGGGGGTAGGGGGGTGCTCTGATTCCTGGCCCCCTCCGAACAGGGCAGGGCACCTGCTGCCCTTTGCCATGGGCACAAGCTGGGCAGGGTCTCCTGCGCCCTGGGGCATGTGGGCGGATGGCTGGGATGGTGGTCATGCCCCATGCGCCAGCTGTCAGCTATCAGTGTCAGGAATGGAATGAGCTTGGCTTTGAATAAACATGGCTATGCGCCCAGCCCCCATGGGGGCGTTGTGCCAGGGGGGCTTGCCCAAGTGCCAAGCGGTTATTTAAGGTGTTGGTGCACCTCGCTGGACAGACAAACAGCTGAGCCAGGGCGAACTGGAGCTGGGACACCCACTGCCTGCCCTGTGCCCCTGCTCGAGCTGGGGCCAAGCCATGGACCTCAGCTGGGGGCAGGTCCCACACTGGTGGGTCATCGGCAAGGCAGCCTGTGAGCTGCTTCCCCCCCCACCCACCCCCCCTCGGTCAGGGCCAGGGGCTCGGGCCCTTCCGTTTGTCTTCACGGAGTGCCGTGAATTCCTGAGCTGGCCCCTGGGATTTGCTCCTCTCTCTCCAGCCGCATCTTCGAAGCCCGGGCCAAGATCTGGAGCAGCTCGAGTAACAGTCCCAAAGTGCCAGGGCCATGGACGGGGCAGAGAGGAGGGGATGGGGGAGACTTGGGGCTGCAGACAGATCAGTCCTGACCCAGGACCCCCAACTAAAGCAGGCCCTTTTCCATATGACCCTAATACAGATGCATTACTCTCCTGGGAGCCCTCCCATCAGGCCCCTGTGCAGCTCCCCCTTTTCCTAGCTCGAGGGATTCCCTTCCCACAGCTCCCCTGGTCCCCTCTTTCCACAGCCCCAGATCCCCCAGCACAGGGGCCAGATGGGGGGAACCCCGATCTCACTGGTTCTGGCCCCATGGAGGGACAAGACAGATCCCCACCGAATGGCGACAGAGCCCATGAGCTGCCAGGCTCCCCAGTCCCTGGGATCAGGCCCTGGTGGTGCTGAACAAGGGGCAGGAGCAATGGACTGGCTTTGGGGAGGGCATTTTACCACCCCACCACTCCAGTGCCAGCACCCTGAGAGCAAGATTGGGCCCCAGGATCGGATCCCAGCCTTGGCACGTCCCCTGGGGCAGCAGGACCAGAATAGCCTTGACCCAACGTTTCCATGCACATTGTGCCCAGGGCTGCCTGGGTGCTTGGGTATGGGTACAGGTTCCCAAGCAGGCCTTGCGAATGACAGCCCATCAGCTGCAGAGGCAGGACTAGGACCCAGGCATCTGGGCCAAGCGCAGGTTGCGGGTCCTGCTGTCGGGGCTGGCGTGGGCAGGCACGTTCTCTGTCTTACCGTGTGAAAATAGCCCTGGGTGTTCTGTTGCAGGGGGGAGAAAACAATCCCCTTGGAACAAAGCGGAGCCCCCCTTCTCTCACCCCCACCTGTGCTTTTTATAACCGGCTCCCAGCTGTCCCACGGGAGCCCAAATATGGCCCTGCCCATGAAGTCATGGAGTAGGCATCCCCCCCATGCCCGGGGCAGGCACTGGAACAATGGGCCCCGAGCAGAGACATTTTGGGAGTGCGGGGAGGCGGCATGGCCCAAGAAAGGTAAAGGCCGGCGCCAGCTGGCAGGGGCGCTGGGATAAAACAGCCGGGCAGGGACGTGCCCAGCACTCGGCAGCCCGAAACCTAGACCGCTGCACACCCCGTCTGCTTGTCCCCGAGGGTAGAGACACCCCAACCCTGCAGCGAAGATGGAGGCCATCAAGAAAAAGATGCAGATGCTGAAGCTGGACAAGGAGAATGCCCTGGACCGGGCGGAGCAGGCTGAGACTGAGCAGAAGCAGGCGGAGGAGAGGAGCAAACAGGTGGGCAAGGGCTGCCAGCACCAGCCTGGACAGCTCTCTCCCTCCTGCCCCTGCCAGAGATCCAGCACTCCCTGCCCTGCTCCTGGCAGCCAGGGGACCTTGCCTGGTCCAAGGCAGCTGCTCAGGGAGCCCCATGCAGCTGTCTGTCCAGTCCAGCAGCTGCTCCATGGTGTGACTGGCTCTTGCCTGGAGGGGTGCTCAGGGTTCCTCAGCTCCTGTCTGTTCCTGTCAGAGCTGAGTCTGGCTTTGTCTCCTAAAAGAGAAGGGTGCTGCATGGACCCCTGCTCCCGGGCAGTCTTGAGCAGCTTGAGTTGGGGCTCCCAGGGTGTCTTCTCTGCTGAGGGGCATCTACAGAGTGCTGACTCCATTCATCCTCCTCCTCTGAACCCCAGAGATGGGAGGTTTCCTCCTTCAGCTGCCTTGCTTCAAGGTCATCAGGGCTTCATTCCTGGCGGTTTCATGCCTGGGGCTGTAAACCGGCCCTTTCTTTTAAACAGCAGTCAGAGGTTTTGGTCCAAGTAGGACCACATCCAGCTCTCAGGAGAGACAGAGCCATCATGGGCTCAAGAGAAGCCAGGTGGGTGGTGGGAGCTCCTTAAGCAGTTTGTCCCACTGCACACATGCACGAGGAGAGCCAGGTGCCAGCTGGGGGCACTGCACTGCTCTTGCATACACTGGGTTAAGGCTGGATCGGTCCCAGATCCCCCCAGTGAGGTGAAGCTCCAAGCCCAGCCCTGCAGCACCAAGGTCCCCAAAACATCCCTGCATCTGGCAGGGAGGTGGGGGGATACGAGTGAGGATCTGTGCAGCTGGCCCTTGGCTGCTGGGGGAGTTTTGCCCAGGCTCTGGCACCCCAAGGGTTGTGGCAGCAAATTGAGGCAGCCAGATCTGCCCAGGTCCTGGGCATCTGCTGCAATGTGACCTCTTGCTCCTGCCTTTGCAGCTGGAGGATGAGCT
Source organism: Alligator mississippiensis (assembly GCF_030867095.1). Classification (NCBI taxonomy): domain Eukaryota; kingdom Metazoa; phylum Chordata; order Crocodylia; family Alligatoridae; genus Alligator; species Alligator mississippiensis. Next base: position 12,977,407 of record NC_081838.1, read on the forward strand.
GGCAGCCATGCAGAAGAAGCTGAAGGGGACTGAGGACGAGCTGGACAAATACTTGGAGGCTCTGAAGGATGCCCAGGAGAAGCTGGAACTGGCGGAGAAGAAGGCAGCCGATGTACGTATGGCAGGGCTGGTGTATGTACGGTGGGGCACAGCACAGAGGGGCACACGCACAGATGCTTTCACACATAAGCAGGTCATGCAGGCGCATGCATCCCCCATCACATACGCATGTGGTCTCTATGCTCCTAGGCTTGGCTGGGACGCACACAGCCCAAGCATAAGTTGGAGCAGCCTCGGGGCTGCTCTTGCTTGCACCCAGCTGCCCGGGGCTGTTCTGGAAGTGGGGGGGAAGCCTGGCTGCATCTCCTCACATCAGACAGGGTTGGGCTGGGCCAGGGGTTAGGCTGGGAGCCCCAGGGGGGTTCCCTGAGCTTTGCCCTCACCCTGCAGATGCTGTCCCCCAAGGACCTGGGTCCGAAGCTCACACCCCCCCATCCCTTGGCTTGCATGTTGGCTGCCTGCCAGCACAGCGTGTGTGGATATTAATAGGCCGCCCGCATACCTGGCTATTCAAGCACAGCTTGGGTTTCAGGTTGACACCGGAGGAGCTCACCCTGTGCTGGTTGCAGCTAGGGATGGCACCAAAGTGCTGCTTTGGGCAGCACATCTCATGCCGATGGGCTATCACCCCTGGCATCCACAGGGGAGAGCAAGCAAGCGGCATGGGTCACCTTCCCCTGGCAGGTCCTCACCCTGGGACTGCAGCCACCACCTCACAGAGGCTGAGCCTGCCCTGTGCCCTGGGGGATCACCCCTGCTCTGAGGCTTGCAGCTGAGTCTGGGGATAGGATGAGTGGTCAGCAACTTCCCAGGCCAGGCAGTGAGAGGTGGATGGGTGTGAAGGGTCAGCCCTGCATGTGCCAGGGTGCATGTCTGTGCATCAAAGTATCTGCGTCCACATGCCTGTTCATATATGTGTGCTGGTGTGTGTGCATGTGTGCTCTCATGCATGTACCTGGGAAATGCATGACCTGATGCATGTGCAGAGGCCTTCCTGCTGTCACTGGACTTGGCTCAGCTAAGTTACTCCAAGGTGGTGATGAGAGAAGGGGGCAGGCAGCCGGGGAGGTCAGCTCTGCAGCGAGAGGATGCTGAGTCTGGCTTCGTCCCTTGCCCCTGATTGGCACGACTGTCCGGAGCCAGGCGGTGCATCCCTGGGACAGTGGCATTCGCACCCAGCCCCAGAACACAAAGCATCCCTTGAGAACAGGGAGAACGTCATCAGAGCTGGCGAGGGTCCATCCCAGCTTCAGTCCTGCCAGGCTCCAGCCTCTGTGCTGGGAGCGGGGGAGCGAGTCAAGAGGGAAGCCTGGCTCTGGTCTGCTCACGCCTTAGTGGAGAGGTTACTTAGGATTCAGGTTCCAGTGAGGGGAAGCTCTGAGTCACTGGCAGTCAGCCCCTCCAATGTCCAGCCCATGGCCTCAGGTCTCAGTGCAGGTCCTAGTAGACCAGAGCATCCTGGCCAGGCTCATTCATGGCCAAGAATCTGGTGACACCAGAGGGGGTGGGAGGCATGGGGGAGCCTGGTACTGGGGGCCATTGTTGCTACTGTCCATGCTGCCCCCACCCTGTCCTCAGAGCTATCAGTGGACCTGTCTCTCCAGCACAGAGTCTATCTAAAAAGTCTCTGTGGTGCTCCCCATTGCATGCAGGGGTGAAGGTGTGAGCATGGGTGGGTGCAGAGATCATTCAGGACAGGATGTCCCCAGTGACTTGTGCTCATGTTCAGAGTAGCAGGGCGGAGAAAGCCTTGTGCACAGGTTTTCTGTGCCTCACTGCAGCAGCAACTGGGGCATGCAAGCAGGCTCTCTGAGCTGGGTTCTTCCTTCCCAGGGCCTGCCCTACTTCTGGCCTAGGGAGCTGAGCTGTGGGGAGCAGTCACAAGCCCCTGGAGGATTTCTGCTGGTGTGGTGGGAAGCAGCTTCCACAGAGCCATGCTCAGGGGCTCAGCACAGTGACAGGAGTGACAACACCAGGGTGGGGGCACAAGGACCACAGGGTGACACCACTGGGAAGCCCCTGTCCTTGAGCTCCAAGCCCGGGAGGCAGGTCAGGAACAGCTCATCAGCAGCGTTCGGCCTCCATGAGTCACCCGTGCAGGGATGGTTTGGCCAGGAGCTGGGATCCACAGACATAAAAAGCCTTGTTGGCCTGATGGGGGATGAAAGCACGGCGGCCACCTCGACAACTGCACAGGCCTGCTATTGTTGGCTGCGGTTTCCAGGAAAACAATGGCACAAGCTGCGCGGGGCTGTGCCCCAGCCACCCGCCTGCCCATTCATCATGCAGCTAAGGGCTGTCAGAGCCCCTTGCAGCTGCTGTGGGGAATTAGAAGGGGTTTATCTGTCCATATTTATCATCCACAGATATGTGAGGGATGACAGAGCTTTCAGCACCCTGTAATAGCACCCGCATTCCCTGCCCGCGGTGGGAACATGAGCCCCTGGGAGACAGTGCCCAAGGATCTCTGTCGGGGCTGGAGCCAGGAGGACAAAGTGTGTCCCCTGCTAACAGTAAGCAGAGTAGGGGCCTTGCCGGCTTCCCAGCCCAGTGCTGAGACTCAAGGCTGCATCACAGGGCAGCTGGAGGTGGGGACCCATCCCCTTCTGTTAAATCTGGCACTAGGACCAAAAGTTCAGGGTAGCCTCAGAGACCTGGCTCCAGGTTAGGAGAGGGCAGAGCTGGCCCTAGGGGAGCTCTCGCAGTGCCCCACACTGGTGCAACAGGTGCGTGAACAGGGATCCTCATCCCCTGCACTCCTCAGCCTCTGCGCTGGGGGAGGTTTCTTTGCTCAGAGCTTCTTCCATCAGGGCTAGTCCAAAGTGGCCCTGAAGGATGCAAGCAGTCTCAGTGCACTCCTCTCAGCCTTCATGCTAGCCAAGCACCCGACTTCATCAGAGTGCAGTCAGGAAGCTGAGGCTTCCTTGTTCAGTTGGGTGCTGGGGTTTCCTTCCCCTCCTCCTGCTTCTCTTTGCTTCCCCTCTGCTCCTTTTCCTTCCTGCCCGAGTTCCTGCAGTGCAGCAGCTGGGCCCAAGACCTCTTCGGTAGCACTAGCCAGTTAGCATGAACAGCCCAGGCCAGATAGTCCCTCACCCTGCCACATGCTTGGCTTGACTGGCCGTGCTGCCCTGGCCTGGATGATGCTGGTCAGTATGGCCCAAGTGCACGTGTCTCTGTCCCACTGCCCATGGGGAGGGGAGTTAGGGGAGGGTTGCACCTGGCACATGCACCCTCGGGAGAACCTAGATCTGCATGAACATGCTAGGGATGGCCAGACTTCAACTAATAGAACAGGCTCATTGCAGGGCCCGGTGAGGCTGGCAAGAGTCAGGTAATTGGAGAGTCTGATCAGGCCTGGCTAGCGCTTCGCACAGGCTGTCCAGAGACCTGCGGGGTGTGAGTAATTATCACAGGCAAACCAGCTGTGCAGGGCTCTGTCCTCTGTGCTGCTGTTGTCTGTGACACAGGCAGGGGATGGGGGAATGCTGGGTCTGCCTGGCAGGAGGGAATCAGAATGGACAGATGCACTGAGGAAAGGAATCCCGGTCCTCCCTCAGGTCTGCACAGCCCACCGGCTCTGGATTCTCAGGGGCTGGTTGTCAGTGTGAACGGCAGCAGCAACGTGGGGCTAGTCTAGGGGCTGGTCTGAGCTCAGGCAAGAGGGGTTTTCCCTGAATGGGGATGGGGTAAAGGCTCCAGGACTTGGACCCTACAAAGTACAGCTGGGTTTGACCTCACAGAAAAAGGGCAGTTCCTTTGAGTCCCTCTGCACATGGATTGACTTCAGTCCCTCTGAAACGCAATACCAGGAAAGTGATGGGTGGATGCAGTCACATCAGATTAGATCTGCCCGTTAGTGGCTTTGTTTGTGCCTGGACATTTCCCAGCACAAACGAACCTCATCTGGGCTGCTTCGGAATTGATTTCAGGCTGTCCCTGTGCAAAGCTGCATGGGCCTAGCTGAATGGTACAGCTTGGATACAGCCCTGGCACATTGTGGAGGAGGCACAGGAGATACCAGGGCAAATGTGTGTGGCCTTGTGCAAGCAGCAATGTGGCAGCAGCAGCTGCAGGGTTCTGGGGCTAAGGTGTCTGCTAAGGAACTTTTAATTTTTAAGTGCAAATGCACAGGCTGCGCATAATGGATTTGTTGTGAGGGAAAGCAGTCAGTGGCCTCGGTCGTGTTGAAAATTAGCTTCTCTCTGCAAAATCTGCAAAACAGAGGAAGGCTGCTTAAAGTTAAGCTCTTCCCAGCTCTGTGCCTCTAAGAGCAGAGGCGTGTGGAGAGGACTTAGGACCAGCTACAGCTAGTGTGCTTCTGGACATGTGTGCGGGGGAGGATCAGAGATATCCTGTCCTGGGGCATCTTAGAGCCCAGGACTTGGAAGCCACAAATTACAGTGGAAAAAATGTGACCCTTGAAGGGGAAGGCACTGGATTAGGAGATCTATTACAAGCTCCAGATCCTTTTGCTTCCAGCTACCCTGGTCTCTAGTGACCGTAGCCAGATTCTCAGCTACTGTAAATTGCTGTGGCTCCCCTGACACTACTTTGCCCCCACTGAGAACCCAGCCCTCCCCACAGGGAAAAAGTCTAGTGCGGGCTCCACGAATCATGAGAGTGATTCATGTGTCATGAGAGTCTTAGCAATCACCCCTTTGGGGGTCCTTGGCGTTTGCCTCCAGCTCCTGAGCCTTCAGGATTCCCATTTGGAGCCTTTTCCTGAGGACTGGAACTTTTTGTTTTTAATGTGAAAGCTGCAATTCTCCCCCAGTCGCATGACTGAACGGAGGGCTAAGGAGGACACCAGATATTGCAACACTGGTGATATAGTTATGGTACCTAGCAGCACTGCTGGCCCTGCAACTCATTCCCGAGCTGGCGGCTGGTTCACAGCCCTGTAGAATGAGTCGGGCATTGTGATACGTTTCTCAGGCGCTGTGTTTTCCCACAGCTGGTTGGGGGCAGAACCAGGTGGGCAGGCTCGGGCTAAGGGACTTCAGCAGCTTTCAGAGGGTGGAGAGTCCTCCAAAGACCACTGCCAGCTGGCACAGGTCAGAGCCACCCCAAGACTGTTCTACCCTGTACCCAGCGGTGAAGGTGGGAGAACATCAGGGAACTGGAGCCCAGGCCCTGACAGCCCCCTCTCTACTGGGCCTGGCCTTCCAGGTCAGGGGCTGAGGTACTAAGTAAGAGGCCATTTGCTTTGCCTCAGCTGAGCAGAGCTGCAGACTCTGGCAGTGTGGACCCAGGTGGTGCGGCAGGCTGAATCACGCGGTGCCAATGAGTAACCCAGTTACCTACGCAGTTAACCTAGAAAACGGGCTCCTTGCTTCATCTCTGGACAGTCCCGTCTGGAGCAGGATGTCTGCCGTCCTGCCGGGGAAGGCGTGGGAGACGTGGGCCGTGTGAGCTCAGCGGAATGGAATGCCGAGCTGAGCCGGCAGAAACGGATGATGTCGTTGTGGGAAGCGGCGATGAGGCGTTTGGTCCTTGTACCCATATATGTATGTGGGCTCCTGCATAGGGCCAGGACATCCCTGGACACCGGGGTTGATACATGCGTCCGCTGCGTCGGGGGTTTGAGCCCTGAGCCTGGGGACTTGGGGGGGGGTCTTCCTCATGGCCTGTGTGGGCACTGAGGGATGGCTGGGACTTGAGGGGCTGCAGGGAGACAACTTTGGAGCCCACGTGTGGCTCCTACGCCCTGGCCCAGGGGTACAGGAGAGGTTTGTTGGTGGCTCTGAGATGCTCCACTCCCACCCCGTGGCCCCTGTGGCTCCGCTCCCACCCCGGGGTGTGCGGCAAGGGACTGCGGTCTGGCGGGGTGGGGGATTCGGGGTACAGGGCAGCTGCCCATTGTTGGGGGCTCTGCTCCCACCCTGGGGTGCACGGCGGGGGGCTGTAGTCCGGAGGGTTGCAGGGCAGGTCCCACTGTTGGGGTCCCCAGGGGTACCCCCAATTCACGGGGCCTAGGGCCGCCCTGGGGGCCTGTGCTCGGCCCCGGGACCCCCTAGGGGGCGCCAGCGCCCCTGCCCGGCCCGGGCAGCGAGGGATGCGCCGCCCGGTAACCATAGCAACCGGGCGGGGCGGGGCGGCTCTCATCCGGGTTCTCCCGCCGCAGGCGGAAGTGAAGTCACTTCCCAGGTAGGGGGCGGTTCCGGTATTTCAGGGCGTGGCCGGGCGGAAGCGGCCGAGTAGCGCGGGCGCGGGAGTGGAGCAGAGCAGGGTTGCAGCCATGGCCGGGGCTACCACGATCGAGGCGGTGAAGCGTAAGATCCAGGTGCTGCAGCAGCAGGCGGACGACGCCGAGGAGCGCGCGGACCGCCTGCAGCGCGAGGTGGAGGCCGAGCGCCACAACCGCGAGCAGGTGCGGCCCGGAGCGGGCGCGGGGGAACAGGAGCGGGGTCCGGGCGGGGGAGCAGGCAGGACCACGGTGTGGGGGGAAGGGGGAAAGCAGGGCGGAGTGGGGGGGATCGGGATCGGGGCCCGGCGGGGGAGCTGCTCCCTGGCGCGGTGTGCGTCCCCCCCGGGCAGGGCAGGGCAGGGCAGGGTGGCGCAGGGCATGGGGTCCGTTCCCACGTGGGGGTGTCAGGGCGGAGGCCGGGCCGCGGGGGGGGGCGGCTCTTCCGCTGCGCTGCAGGAAATGAAGCAGCAAGTTTGGCTCGCGGAAGCGCTTCCCCCCTGGGGCGGTGCCAGGGTCAGTGCCGGCCAGTGGGTCCCCTCCCCCCTCTTGCCCTCCCCAGCCTGGGGTCCGCATGCCCTGATGTGGCTGCTTTGTTTGGTGCCAGGGGGTGGCCAGGGGTACAGGCGAGGCTGGCGCCCTCTTTGCAGGCGTCATGGGGGAGGTCCTGGTGCTGCTTGCGGTTTGGGAAGAGGTGCGTCGGCCCCTCCCCGGATGAGCTGCGCTTTCCGCCGGCCTGGCGTTGCTCTTATCTCGGCTGCTCATCGCACATGTCAGGGTAGCCAGCGCGCCCCTCTGGATCTTACTGGCAGGCCCTGGGATGCTGCTGAGCTGGCAGCTCCGGGTGGGGGAGGCCGTTGCCAGCTCCCTTTCAGAGCTGGCGTCTTCGCTGGGCTCCCAGGCCCTTCCCAGTACGAGATCACAAGGCTGCTGTGCCCCTGGCGTGCGGTGGCTTTATAAGGGAATCTTTGGGCTTTCAGTTCAAAGCAAGTTCTTGCAACTTGAGCTGAAAGAATAGCAGCCCTGCTAGCTCATCCCAGCTCTTGGTTTGTGGTTGGAAAAATCTGCGTGGAACATGGGAATTCAGTTCCCTGCTGCAGCCAATGCTCAGAGCAGCTCCGTCTTGTGGGAAGCTCGTTCCAGGCTGAAAGCAGGATGTTCTGAGACTTCAAGGGCAGGCCACAGCTTCTGCGTGCCGCCCCCAGGCTTGTCAGCTTTCAGCTCTGTTGGGTTTGGTTGTGTGCTTTCACTGTTGGGGCACAGTCCAGATAAAGCCAGCACCAGAGATACTGAGCAAGAGGCTCAGCTTTGCTTTCAGAGCTGCTTTGGTAACTTTTGACTGGCTGAGATTATAGCAATCCTTTGCAGAGCTGCATCCTTGGTAAAATCAGCTCTGTGTGCGCTCAGCCTCTACATATGGTGATTTGGCTGGATCAGAGCAGCGCTTGGAGTGGTGTTTATGCCAATTTCTAAGACTTAATACCCTGGCTTCTGGAAGTCTCTAGCTTCAGCTCTGTGCTAGAGTGACTGAAATCAAAGCTTTACTGTTCTTGGAAGAAGTTTCATGCCTTGGTAATCTAATAAGACGGGGATAGATTTGATCCCAAAGTAGTCTGAATAAGCCTGCTCATCGTGCTATGAGCTTTTCTGACTACTGGCCTATGCTCGAAATGTGGTAGGAGTTGATGCTAGTTAGTCTGGTCAGGGCACTAAAACCTGGGGTGGAAGTGGGCAGGGCTCCTCCCAGCTTGTGGGAATGGCCGCTTTCCTGCTACTGAGCTGGGCAAGCGGGGTAAGAATGATGACGACCTACCCTTGCACGTACAGTGCAGGGACAGCCGACTGCATCTTTGGGGACTAGCAATTTGTTTCTACAGATCTCCCTTGTAGACTCCAGCTGTCTGCGAGCATGTTTGCTGTATGGTGCTGAGGGAAGGTTTATCTTCCCTGAGAAGTAGCTGGCTTGGGGAAAGCCGGGCCTTGTCTGGATTCCCAGTGTGGAACTGGGCAACTCCCTTGTGGCCTTGCCTAAATGGCATGGCTTGAATCTTTCTGAGAGGGAGGGCCCTCCTTTGCTGAACAATGCCATTCCCTGGGTGCTTTATTCCTGCAGGTTATCTGCTCTGGGAGTGGTGTTTGGCTAAGGATGGGGGGAAGGCGGGGGAGGGGAACTGATCCCAAGTCCTGCTAGCTACCTGTGTACTCTGGTGGCTGTGTCCTGCAGAAAAGGTGCTGGGGAGCACACTGCCCAGGTTAGTTGAGATGTGCCAGGCACAAGACAGGCTCATCTCAGCTGGGCGGTGACTAAACCATCCATCTGGGGCTGCCTTCCCAAAGGCTGGGGGTGGAGGAAGCAGCACTCCGGTGATAACCAGTAGGTAGGGATGAGGACAGGGGACTTGTCAAAGCAGCATGCCATGACCTGCACTGTTCTGCGTGGGCTGAACACCCGAAGTGGCTTGATACCTGCAGCTGCCTCCCAGAGCTCGGGCTGCCTGACTGCATGTTGTTTTTCTTCTAGTCCCTTGTGAGCCCAGGCGCTGCTGGGCCTGGGAGTGCCACAGCCCTTGGCCAACCCACAGCTGCGGCTCTGCAGTAGCCTTCCCCCAGGGAGCCAGCTCCTTACTAGGGAGTTGCCCTACCCAGAGGCATTCTGGGGAGGAGCGGACTCTGAGTCTGCAGTCCCTTGAGAAATGGGCTTGCAAACACTTGTGGGGTTAACCTCCTAAGCAGAAGGGAAACCTCCACCTACCTCCAAAGTGCTTCCCTGGCCTAGACTTCCTCTCACCCTCCTTCCTCCTTTTGTCTCCTGGCTTGTGTTTGCATAGGTGTGTGTTGAGAGTGGCTTGCTGCATTCCAGGGCCCTAGAGTCCAGGATGTTTCAGCTGTGCTGAATAGCTTCCTGTACCTACAGCAGGGCTGCCTGGCCACACCCATGGCTATCTGGACTCCAGAGTACTGGGCTCTGGCTCCCTTCATTGTGCTCCGTATCTATGAAACTTCCTGGTGGGGAGGGGGTCACTACTGGCAAGCTGCAGCCAGGTGCTGTAGGACATGCATGGCTACCAAATGCCTGGGCTTGGATGAATCTGGAAATCCAGGCCTGTGCAGCAGCTTGGAGCTGGGGCCTGACTGAACATCTGCATAAGCTTAGTCTGGGTCCTTACAGATTCCAGCATTACCTCAGCACACAACTATCTGGAAGCCAGGCTGCTCCCTGCTGGGCCTGTGTCTAAAACTAGGTGGGGTTCTCTCTTGGAGCTGGCATGGGCAGCTCCGGGAAGCTGGCTGCTGGATGGCAGTGTACCTGGGATGGAGCCTATGTCTGAGTGGTCTCTTGCTGAAAGTTCAAAATGGGCTTCCATGAATATGGAGGGTTGCAATTCGGGGGGGGGGGGGCTGCTGTGCAGATCTGGCATGTGCTTTCAGGGGGCGTTGTTGGACTCCCCACACTTCAATCACTGCTGCTTTGATCTCTGTGCACAGTAACGAATCAGCTTCTCTACTCTGCTGCTCTTCCACTGAACTTGCTTGGGTTTAGACAGAGTCTCTGCTGTGGGGAGGGGGCAGGTGATAGGCAGGATCTGTGCCCCCTTGCTGCATCCTAAGAGTTCCCATGGGTTGTGTAACAAGAGCTGGGGAACAGTTCTCCTGGCTTGGTGGCTTCCCCTGGCTTTGCTGCTCTTCTCACAAATGGGCTGAGTTGAAATGCTGTGGGGCTGGGGCAGTGAGACTGCAGCATGAAGGAAACCCCTCCCTGCACTGGCACCACCTTGCTGCTCAGGGTATTTCATTGTCTCTGGTGGAGGAAATGGGGGAAGGGTTCCAGGAATCCTGCCTGGCTCACAGTCCAACACAGAGGTGTCGGCAGCTCTTGGCATGTTCTGGGAAAGTGGAAGTGACAGCACTGGTGATGCTGCCAGTGCAAGGAAACTAAGCAAGTTGGAAAGTATTAAATGGAGGCTTAATTACTGGGGAACTCCAGGGTTTGGCACTGAGGTCTTGTCCTGGCATCCTGCTGGGGAAGGAGCAGCCAGGTTCAAAGTCCTACACCAGCATGTATCCTGTCCTGTGGGGGGGGAGGGGTTGGGGGTGCAGTGACCAAGACCCCAGGCCCTTCGAGGTAGGGAGCTATTGGCCTTGCTTCTCCATTCCCAATCCTTGAGGCAGGCTTGTCCAGGATTTGCTGTAAGCCTGTGAGGATGGGATAGTTCTGTCTAGGCCTCGCTGGGAGGGAAGCTGCACTGCTGCTGTACAGATGTGAACAAGAGGCTGTGGGATGGCCTGGACCATGCACAGAGTAACCAGCCTGCCGGTCTAATGCCCAGCATGGGCCACGTTGCCTTCTAGCTCGGTGCCAATCCAATCTGCTGCTCTGCTTGGTGGCCTGTTGCTTAGTGTGCGGGGGGAGGGGGGAGCGGAAATGCCTGTTCATGCTCTGGCTCCAGCACATGCAAAGCAAGGCAGAGCATGGCCAGGCTTTGTGGTGGGTAGCTAATGAGGAACTTGGACTTGGGGCAGGAAAGGCCAAGCCTGCACTGCATGTGCAGGGAGGCACCCAGAAAAGCAAGGGAAGGTAGCAGGTATGAGCCCCAGGCCCCTGGTGGGGGAGGCTCTGCTCTGCAGTAGAACAAGGCCCCTCCCAGCCCTCGGCTCTGCTTTCATGTGCAGCCTCCCCAGGAATTCTTTTGTAATTGCGGCATTGTCCTGGTATAGGGAAGCCTGCGGTTGTCATAGGAACACACACGGCCATTGGGCTTCTTGCTGCCCTGCAGCATAATGAGATGTTCACTAGTGCTCTGGCTTGGGCAGGGGCCCTGTAGCGGTAGGCAGCCCCCCTCCAGGTGGTATCTTCTGTGGGGCCCTGCCAGTGGGGGAAGTGATACCAGAACAAATGTGCTCGGGGCATTCCCCAGCAGGCAGGGGGCTCTACGCTGGCTGCTCCTACCTGTCCCAGGGAGCCAGTGGGCACTCAAATTCCTTACCCTGTTACCAGCAGAGACACGTCCTCAAGGCTGCCGGGAATGTCTCTTTGCCATGTGGTGAGGGGGGGGTGGGCCTTGAGGCTACAAGCTCAGGGAAAGGGGGGGGGGGGGGGGGGGGAGAGAAGGCAGAGGCTGCCTTGCTGTGGCTGGGTGGGGTGGAAAAGCAGGTTTCCTCGTGGGAAGGGATCTCCTGGCATCAGCAGGGCTTGTATCCAGCAGGACCTGCCAGCTAAGCACAACCTGGTGTGGCAGGGAGGCTTCGGGCTCTGTCTGCCTTGTGCCAGCTGAGTGCCAGGCTGTGCTTGGACTTATGGCTCTCTGGCTTTTGCTGGGGCTCTCTGACTGCCGAAGATCCAGCCAGACCTTTAGCTGAGCTGCTGCCTTTCCAGACCTATCTCTAACCTATGATTTTTTGCCCTTCTTCAAACAAACCACTTCCCTACTCCAGCACCAGGAGCTGCTGGCTGCTGTGGCCCACAGCACAGGCCTCCAAGCACTCTCAAGGGTCTTCCACTTTCCTATGAGAAATCTCTTTCCCATCATGCACTGAGAAATGGGCCCCTGGAAGGTGTGGCCTTCCTACACTGAGTGCAGCATCCGGCTGTGCTGCCATGCAAGGGTGGGGCGCATGAGCAGATTCCCGAGGGGAAAACCAAGGCTGAACTGCATGGAGCCCTATTCTGACACTGGCCTCTTTCATTGCTTAACGGTTACAGCAGGCTGCTGCCCTGCCCCCTGGGCACAAGCTGCCGGCTCGGACCACATGCCTGGGCAGGCTGCTTTGTCGCAAGTGGCGGTTAGGGCATTATTTCAAGCAAGCCTAATAAGGCCTCTAGGATGAGGCACGTGGTCACGGGGTGACATGGCAGCACAGCTGTGCTGGATCGCGGCTGGCCTGCTGTGCTGTTCTCCCACAGGGTTTCTGGTCTGATCAGGAGAGACCAGACTCCTCTGAAGATGGTTGGGGGCGGGTGGGGCATGTTGTGCTTGCTGTAAAGCAGTGAGCCGATGCCTATAGTTTTTGCAGACTTCCTACCAGATTCCCAGGAGGGGCCATGGGCATGGGCCCATAGCAGGGCTGACCAACATGTGACGGGCTACACTGTGTATAGAAAGCCTGGTGTGCAGATCTCAGGAGGGCTCCTGGGTGCTCTGCTGATGCAGCAGGAGCGGTGACAAAAGTTGCCTCCAAACAGGTCATTCCTGGCTCAGACAGGAGGCTGCAAGGCCTCTGTAGGGACTCTTCTCTGAATGGTCTTCCAGAGAGCCCTTCTGGAGACCAGAGCTCCCTTCTCATTCGGTGCCTGTCAGTTCACTGAGAGCAGACTTGGGGTTGGTTTTGTTCCGTCTGGCTAGAGAAGAAGTTGGAGTTTATCATTGCTCTTAGTGCTGTGGCCCCCTGGGCTAGAAGCTCCTGGGCAGAGTCTGTAGAGCAGGGGTGGGCAAAATGTGGCCTGCCAGGCTATTCTATCTGCCCTACAGGGCCCCTAAAAAATTTAGAAAATTAATATTTATCTGCCCCTGGCTGCCTGTCATGTGGCCCTTGATGGCTTGCCAAAACTCAATAAGCGGCCCTCTGCCCAAAATAATTGCCTGCCCCTGCTGTAGAGACTTCAGCCCCCTCCCCAGCCTTTCTTTCACAGTGGGGTAGAGGGGGTTGTTCCCAGTGGCCAGAACTGCAAAGGCAGAGGCTTCTAACAGAAGGAGCACTTAGCCAGGCTGCTTAGATAATCTGACTGCCCTCTGACCTGAGGTGCCGCTTGCTGGGAATGCATGTGGAGTGGCCTGGCTGTGTGATGCTGCCTAACATGCCACATGTTCCTGACCCTTGGGCAGTCCCACAGTGCACTGCCAGGTATAATCTGCTGATTAGTGGGCGTCTCATTCGGTGATGGGCATTACGTCGATTCCCTTCAGCAGCTGTCAGATGCTGCTCCAGACCAGCTAATTGCTGCGCTTGGCTCTCCCTAGGCTGAAGCAGAAGTGGCATCCCTGAACCGACGTATCCAGCTGGTTGAGGAGGAGTTGGACAGAGCCCAGGAGCGTCTTGCCACAGCGCTCCAGAAGCTAGAGGAGGCTGAGAAAGCTGCTGACGAGAGTGAGCGGTGAGTGGAGCCCAGGGTTTGGCCAGCTATCTGTGCTTCTGTGAGACCTGGCAAATGCCACCATGGGTTGGAGATCCACATTTCTATGTGGCTTGAGGGTGGGGGGAATAACAGTGATGTATAACCCTCGCTTTTGCTTCTTTGGCAGGGGCATGAAGGTGATTGAAAACAGAGCCCTAAAGGATGAGGAAAAGATGGAGCTGCAGGAGATCCAGCTCAAGGAAGCCAAGCACATTGCGGAGGAGGCTGACAGGAAGTATGAAGAGGTGAGGTCTGCAGAAGCTCTGGCAATCTGGTCTTGCCTGGGGAAAAGACTTCTCCCTCTCTCTGTCTGGGAAATACTGCTGGTGTGGGTGCTGGAGGACAGGCTGGCTCCCAGCCGCTATCTTGTATTCATAGAAAATGAGGGCTGGAAGGGACCTCAGGAGGTCACATCTAGTCCAGCCCTCTGCCTCAAGCAGGACCAACCCCAACTAGATCATCCCAGCCAAGGCTTTATCTAGCCAGATCTTGAAAGCCTCCAAGGATGGAGATTTGCACCACCTCTCTGGGTAACCTAACGTGTTCCAGTGTTTTACTACCCTCCCTCCTAGTGAGAGAATTCCTCCTAGTATCTAACCTAAACTTCCCTTGCTGCAACTGAAGATTTGTTGCTCCTTGTTCTGTTATCACCCATCACTGAGCACAGTCCAGCTCCATCTTCCTTTTGAACCCCCCTTCAGGGAGTTGAAGGCTGCTATTAGATACTTACTCAGTCTTCTCTTCTCCAAACTAAATAAGGCCAGTTCCCTCGGCCTCTCCTCACAAGTCATGTCCCCCAGCCACCAAACCATTTTTGTTGCCCTCCACTGGACTCTCCAATTTGTCCACATCCTTTCTGTAGTTGGGTGGGGGGAGGGGGGCACAACTGGACACAGTACTGCAGATGTGCTATTCTCCTTGCAAAGGAACTAGTGGACTGCCTGGTGCTCTCCTCTGGGCTGTGTGGCTTAGGAGGAGGAAGCTTGTTTCTCTCTCCCATCTTCAGGGTCTGGCTTCCCCTTCTGCAGGTTGCCCGGAAGCTGGTGATCATTGAAGGAGACCTGGAGCGCACTGAGGAGAGGGCTGAGCTTGCAGAGTCGTGAGTATCTCACCGTTGCTCTTGCCTGCATGACTCCACTGCACGGAAACTAACCTAGAAAAAGCATCCCAAACCTTGTTAAACAAGGCCCGGGGGAGGGAGGTGGGGTGCTAGGCCAGCAGGTGAGGGAGGAGAGGAGCTTCACACACCTTGTGTTTGGAACAGGGACTGAGCTTGCAGCCTGCCTGGGCCCACTTAGTGCCTAGCATACATGGCTAATGGCCTTCCCTTGCACTCCTGCTTTGCACTCAACAGCACAGCTTTGTGTGGTCACCCGGGCACATGGTCCTCTGGCTGGGGTTGGGGTGCAGAGCACGAGCGGCCACAACTCCGCCACCTCTGCAGGCTTCTGCAATACTGGGGGTGGTCTCAGGGCAGGGAACAGCAGGTGAAGTCCTGGTCAGAAGGAATGCACACATGTGGAGGCGTCCGAGTAGATCTTCAGGGGCAGTCGGGCCTTTCTGTGGTCTTCTGGGCCTTGTGTAACAAAGTCAGCCGTGCACACAGCAGGCAGAGTTCTGCTTCCCTCCTGACATGCATGTCATGACCAAGACTCTTCTTTGTTTCCCCTCCCCCTTTTTTGCTCTGCTTACTGTGTTATTGGTGCTCCTTTTGACTTTTGCCCCCACCTGGCTTGTGCCATCATGTGACCGCCACTAACAGTCGTGTCCGGGAGGTGGAGGAGCAGATCCGAATGATGGACCAGAACTTGAAGTGTCTGGCTGTGGCCGAAGAAAAGGTACTAACTGTCCCCTCCTTGGACTATGACACCTGCAGGTCCTGCGGCCTCCTCACTGTGCTCTTCCCTCCTTGTTAACGGCATCTCTCCTTTCTCTCCCTTCTGGAATGCTCCATTCTCTCCTGCTAGCTGGCAACCTCCTTCCAGATTAGGGGCAGCTGTCTGCTCACTTCCCTCTCCACTATACTGGTCAATAATCCCATTCTGTGTGCAAGGTGCTGCATCCAGCCCCTCTTAAGACCTTGTCGATGTTGCAGCAGCGTTTACAAGGTGCTTAAAAGGGGGCATCTGGTCTAAGCACCTGAGTGGTGCTCACTACCTGCACAAGTGCTGGCTTCACCCAGCCTGCTCCCAGGAGCCCTGTCTCCTTGTGGTCTTCTCTACATGTGGATTCACTTCGCTTTTCTTTTTTTTCTCTCTCTCTCTCTCTCTCTCTCTCTCTTTTCCCCCCCCGTGTTCTTTCCCTCCTGTTTCTCTGTCCTTCTCTCCTGCCTTCTTTACAAACCTCCGCAGCAAATGTTCCGAGCTGGAGGAGGAGCTGAAGAATGTCACGAACAATCTCAAGTCTCTTGAGGCCCAGGCTGAGAAGGTAGGGCTGCTTTGGAGGGCCCAGAATGTGCCTGCTGTTTGGCCAGGGGCTCTGGCTCCCACACATCCCAGAAGGTGAATGCTCCAAGAGCTGGGAGCCTTGCTGCAGCCTTTGCCTGGAGCATGCTGCTTGTGCTCCTCGATACTGCAGACCCAGGCTTACCAACCTTTTTAAATGCTGTTAGCAAGTAGTGCTGGCCTCGCAGGGGGTCAGTCTGGTGATGAGTTGTGAAGCTCTTTCCAGGAACCTGGGCCCAACTGTTTGGGCTGCCTGGGTGTGGATTTGGCAGCCCCCTCTGTGTGCTCTGCTATCATGAGAGAGGCCTGGAGCCAGAATCCTAGCTGGGTTCCTGCCACGCAGACATGGCTCTTGAGAATAGAGGCAGGTCCTCTAGGCTGGGGAACTTCATGGCACATCTAGAAGCAGAAGTGAATCCCTCCTTCCTGTGCTGCTCATTGAGGGTTTGGTAACTCACTGGCAGACTCTGAACTGCCTGCAGGAAGGACAGTAGTGAGTAGAGCTGGGCACAGCTGGAGCCTCACTGCCTGCCTCTTCCACAGTACTCCCAAAAAGAGGACAAGTATGAAGAGGAGATCAAGATCCTGACCGACAAACTCAAGGAGGTGAGTGGCAGTAGTCTTCAGGTAGGGGAACTTGCTTTTTGGCATGCAGGATTTGGGCAGACCTGGGGGGGGGGGGCCAAGCTTGTAGGGGGGCACCTGGTTTGATGCCTGCAGTCCTATGGCACTGCCACGTGTGGCTGTGTGCCTGCCATCCTGCTGGCTGACCAACTCTGACTCCTCTCCTGGGACAGGCGGAGACCCGTGCCGAATTTGCTGAGCGATCAGTAGCCAAACTGGAGAAGACCATTGATGACTTGGAAGGTATGTTGTGGGGTTGGAGAAGCCATGCTGTCACAAGGAGTGTTAATGGACTCTGCCCCAGCAGCTGTGGGGCTTGGGGCTGGAACTGAGGGAGAGGACAGGCTGCCCCCTGCTCGGGACATCATTGTGCTCTTGATCAGACTTGGGTAGACCTGAGCCAAGGAGGTCCGAGCTCCCATGCTACCCCTCCATGCCAGCCTGGGCTGTTCATTGGAGTGCTGTCCTAGGTGTGGTCTTGGGTGATAGCAGGCCATGCAAAACAGACTTCCTGGCCTGCCCAGCTGCCCTGGGCATGGATCCCGAGGAGCCTGGTCTGAGTGACCCCAGACAGCAAGGCCACCAGCCTCCCCAGCTCTTTGCAAAAGCTTATCTGGTTTTGGGCGTTACCCAAGCCTTGTTCCATAACAGCAGCCAAGCAGCAGGCGGATGAAGCCAGGCAGCGATCCAGGGCGAGGTGCGACTCTCACAGGGCTGTGAGCTGCATGACTTCTCATGGAGACAGCGCTGCATGCTGCAGCCTGTCCCTCAGCTGGGTGGCTGGCTCCAGCTGTCCTGCTGCTGCAGCAACGTAGCTGGGGGCCGGTGTGGCAGGCCGTACAGACAATCGCTGCATTGTGAGCAGCTGCTCTGTAGCATAGATGGCCATGGGGGAGGAGTCCCTGCTAGCCATGAGAGTGTGTTGGTGTGTTCCTGCACACTGGCTTCTGCTCAGCCAGTGATGGCAGGGTCTGTTGCCTTGCTTCATTATTTGGTAGATAATGCAGGTGCAATCTGTCTAGCTCCTCCTGCCCAGGTGTACATGTATCTTGGAGTGGGAGTCCCTCCTAGGGTCTGCTGGTGAATCAGTTCAAAACAGGTTTTGGGCTTGAAAGCGGGGTGGGGAGAGAAGCAATACAAGTGCTCTAGCTGCTCTCTGCCCTTCTTAGCTAGAGAAACCTGTTCCACTCCCTCTGAAAAGGGTTGTGCCTTCACTTCCAGCCACCTGTGTTCCTCACAATCCAGCATTGGTCCCTGCGGATCCAGCAGGGCAGCTGAGTCTTGCACGTGAATTTAGAGCCACTGAAATATTTTTAATTCTTAAAATCCTGGAGTCGATTCCATTGGCACTGGGGTGCATTGCCTGCAGGGCTCGTTTGGACCCAGCTCTGTCTTCAAGCTGTCCTTTTCAACAAAACAGGCTCTTGATGTGACCTGGCTGTGGGGTCTCCAGACACGCTTCATTGTTTCCTGCTGGTAGATCCTCTGCTGTTGCTCCACCCCCTGGAGTTTTGATCAGCTCTTCCTTTTCCCTCACTGTTTCCCTCTTCTCCAAACCTTTCTAGATGAGCTCTATGCCCAGAAACTGAAGTACAAAGCAATTAGTGAGGAATTGGACCACGCCCTCAATGACATGACTTCCATGTAAATATGAGTTGGCTGGTGTTTGTCCTCGCTTGAGCAGGCCTTTGGGCCAGCGCTTGCTTGGTTTGCCACGATTGAGATGTTGGCTACAGAAGTGACACTAACTGCGTGTGTCGGTTACTTCTACAGATCTCTGCCTCTGGGTGTAGGCAGAGGTTCTCGCAGCATGCCATAACTCTAACGCTGGCGTCGGGTCCCTGCGATCTGCATGTATGGTGCTGAGTAGGGCTGGCGTAAAGCCGTGCTCAACGGGACTAGCATGAATCTGTTGATCTGAGTAGTGCAGTTCCCATTATGCTGGGGACAGCCATCCCTGTAGCAGGCCATTGAAGCAGGGTGGCTCCAAGGATTGGGTTTGGATGAGGTGGCAGGTGGCTCTGGCTAAACCTAGGGACTGTTGCTGTGAGGCTGGATTGAGTAGATAAGTGATCTGTGGAAGTAGCCAAACGAGTCTGTTGGCATAACCAGCTGTGTTGGCTTTGTTCTGACTTGCTGTGGATTCTAACCAGCTACTCTGTGCGTTTCCCATACCATTAACCGGGGGTGGGCAGGCGCTCACCTCATAGAAGTAAGGACCCTTGGCTCTGGCACCTGAGCACTTGCTGCCCCGCGTGTGCCGTGTGCCAGCACACACCTCCTAAAATGCGTGTCTCCTTCTTTATTTCACGCAGATAAATCTTGTGATTCCAAACTCCACTTTGGATTTGCCTCTCTGCTTGATCACTTGTTCTGCATCTGCAACCTTCACTCTCACGTGCTCATCCTCCTGCTCACTGTGCCTTCCAGGGCCCTTGTCCAGTTAGACTGTATGCAAGGCAGCCCAGGGAGTCAACACTGTAAAGATGCTGTGAAACTTGACAGTGGCTGCAGCCCCTGGTGCACTGCACTTGTTCCTAAACAAAGCTTCCTGTGTATGATTGACATGCCAGACACTGTGGTGCACACCAGGGCTGCCCTTACCGTGTGTCTGGGTGTGGGGCTGAGTGTCTGTTGTCATCTGCCTATTCTGTGTAGAGTCATAAAGCTCCTTTTGTACTTCTCTCTTGCCTCTTGGTTTAGCGTGAAGTCGCCTTTTTAAGGGGGGAAAAAACTACCTACATGTGTAAATTCACGGTGAGTGAAACAGCTGCTCTCAAAACAGGTATCTAGTGGCTGCTCTATCCTAGAGCTCTGGTGTCTTGCCCCAGTGCAACTCCCTTGTCAGTGGAATACATCAATGTTGCACCAAGCTCCGTGCGGCTGTCTGTGTTCTTGCCTCAAGTGTTCACGTGACATTGCTAAAGAGCCCTCCTGGTGCAGCAAAAATCCTGAGGCTGCATTTGGTCATGATCACCCCGATTATTTGTTTGTTTGTTTATTTATTTATTTATTTATTTTAAGCCCATGCAGATAGTGCTGGAACTGTTTTGTGCTAGTGTGCTGTGCAGAGGTTCTCAGTTCATTAGCTTCCATATCCCATCAAAGCATTCATATTAAATGCCTGCTGAATTTTGGACAGGTATTGGTAAGAGGTAAAGTTTCTGCACTGACCTGTGCCTGCTTGGAGGTGAGGCATCTGCCTCTGCTTTCCAGATGTGGGTGTGTCTGTACAAAAGGGATGCTATTGGCATCAAAATGCAGAGCTGGTCACGGGCACCCTTGGCTGCAGGTCTGTGGTGGGATCTACTTGGTCCTTGGAGGTTGCATGGTTGCACACATGCTGCAGGCACATCTCTAAGTGCCACATCTTACTGCCAACCTGGAACTTTCTGGCATCGTTTTCTGGCATGGGGGCACCCTGCACCATGTCGGGGCATGGTGCAGAGCGAAAAGCCATCCCTGCCAGATCAGTCAGCCCTGCTGCTGGGCATTCGTGGGGACTTGGAAAGGTGCAAGGTATCCTATGAAGGCACTCTCACTGTCATATATCCTCCATAGCAAAGCTGCTTGTTGGCTTCTGCCACAGCTAAGAAACTTGCCGCCTCCCCAGCATGAGCGGCATCACATTGCAATCTCAGGCCTGATATGGCCCCTGTTTTTATCCTCTTAGTGCTGCTCCTAGACATCCCAACTGGTCTGGGGAGGGGGGGTGGGCTGAGCCAGCACTTAGCGGGGTAAGACATCCTGTCCTAGATCTGAGGCTGTCCCCTGGGGCAGGGAGGCCTAGAAAGACCTGCTTAGGAGTGGATTAACTCCATCTAAATCTGCATGGAATGGTGGGTAGAAGTGCTTCTGAAATGACCTTGAAGAAGGGAGGTATGGGCAGGACCTCCCTGCCCAGAGGTGGATGGTTAGTGCCCAGGTGAGGCAATGTCTGGTCTGGGGCTTAGTCACTCTGTAGCCTGATGGGCTTCTTGCCTAGCAGTGGGCTGGGCTCCTGGCTGGGGGTGCCATAAACACAGATAAAATCCCTTTGAAATGCAATCCTGAGCCTCCAGGCCATCTGGCACCATCCTTCCTTAGCCCTGGGGGAGGGGGATCTTTTTGAAGCCAGCGGGCTCGAGAACAAAGCAGCATAGTTGGATACAGAGCCCCTTTCCTGGGAACTGGCTAGTTAGTGGGCTGGCGCCAGGCTCCTTTCCTGTAAGCTGTTGCGCTGACCTCTGTGCTGATGGTCCCACAGTGCACTGTCATATTGAGAAGGTCTGTGCTGTCACTAAATCCCCTGGTACAGGAGCTCTGCTTCCAGCTCTTCCTGCCTAAGCAGGGGCTGTGTTTGCCGTCTGCCTGGAGCCTTGCCTGTCTCTGCAGATACGGACAGAGTCCCAGTGAGCAGTGGCCCCAAGGGAGGGTGAGATCTGTGGGGATCTGAGGCTGCAATTCCATGTTACTTCTGCTGTAGGTGCCACACCAGGGGCCCTGTCCCTCTCCTGCTTCTACAACTGCTACTTAACCTCAGGCTTAGACCAGTCACTGGGTGGTTTGTTCAGCAGCCTTCAAGCCCAGAGAATGCATACCTAATGAGTGGAGCCCTTGCTGGAGCAAGCAACAGCTCCCCAAGGATGGGGCAACAGCCCCATAGACATCTGGTCACACCTGCTGCTGACTTTGGGCCCCCTTTCCTTCCCCCTGGGTGGTGGCTGGTGTGCACTAGCTGCCTACTCCCCCTGACCCCAGAATACTGCAGGTAGGCTGCATGCCTTCTGTCCTGTTTGGCAGGGAAGCTGAGCCGGTAGATGCCTGCCCCTCCAGTTTTGAGGTTGCTGGCCCAGTCCTAGCCGATAGAACAGGCCTCTCTGCGTCAGGCAACAGCACGCTGCTGTACCATCCCCAGGGCTGAAATGTAAATGCAGCATGCCAAAGGCAGGTCCTGTTCTAGAGCATCTGTCCCTGTCCTGCCAGCTGACCATGTGGTTCTGGACTTAGCTCTGCTCTGCTACCTGGAGTGCCTGGCTGGTGTTGCTGGGTAGCATGTGCTCCATCAGGAGCATGGGCAGGGCATCCTTGCTAGGTGTCCTGACACATCTGTCCCCAAGGGACTTCCACGGTGGCTCATCGCTAATACTGTTTGAAAGCAGGCAAGGCTTTGGGGCTCCCTTGTACTGCTGACCTGGTAGGAAGCTTGTGGGGGGCCAAAGTCTCACCCTGCAGGTGATCCTTCTAGCTCTTGGGACCCAGCCTTACAAGCACTAGTTCCACATAAATGCTGCCCTAAATGGCCCTGACAACTAGTCTACTTTCTTGCACTCTGCTTATACAGAACACGGTGCCTCCAAGTGTCATCTGGTGTTGGGGCATAAGAAACGGGCTGGCATGTAGGCTTCATCCTCCAGCACTGTCCTCTGCCTTCCTGTATCACTACAGATGCACAGCAACACTTCTGTCTGTACTTGGCTCCTTCTCTGACCCAGTCTGCTTCCTGTTTGCAGGCTGAGGCATCCATGGCTTGGAAGTCATAAAACCACGAGATGCTGAGACAGGTTGTTTAACGTGCTCGCCTTGGTCTTCTACTAACCTTCCCTTTCTCTCTCTCTCTCTTTCTTTCTCTCCTTGTTTCCCTAATCCTCCTGTTGCCGCCGCAGAGCGCCTGTACAGCCAGCTTGAGAAAAACCGCCTGCTCTCTAACGAGCTGAAGTTAACGCTGCATGATCTGTGTGACTGAGGAGGGGCCCCACTAATGACATAAAAACAAGCTTATTGCGAGACCCGCCCAGTGGACCACAGTGAATTCTGATCATTATTACCAGGCGTGCAGCTTGCCCACCTAGTGCAATTGTTGCTAAGGGGGTGGGGGGGCAGTTGCAGTCCTGTATCTAATGTACTGATTCCTTTTTTTTTAATTTCTTCTTTTTAATGAGATTTAACCTCTCTTCAGTGCAGTAAATCCCTAGGACTGAGAATCCATCAGGCCGGCGCCTGGGCAGCTGTGCCCTATTGGCCTGCTGGGCACTGCAGGGCTCTGTGTGCAGTCAGACTAGCAGTCCCCTCCAGCTTGTGGGTGTGGGCTGATTTAGAGGCTTGTACCTATTAGGCAAGCTGCTGTAGAGAAGACCAATGTGTATATGTAAGTGCTGTCCCCTGAATGCCTGTAGGATCTCCTGCTGCATGGATTGATGGCTGTTTCTGACAATAAACCACTGACCTCACGGTCTGTAAGATGACTGCAACCCTGTGCTACTTTCCTATAGACGAGCTCCAACCCAGAAAGTTTGGGGAGGGGCTTGGACAGCTGTGGGGGCTGGTCCATAAGGACCCCAGCTGGTGTGGGGATGATCCTCTTGGAAGTAAGTGTCTGTCACCAGATGCCTTCCTGAGGATGGGAATCCTGTGTGGGTTGGTGCAGGGGGTGTAGAGGTAGCTTCTGTGGGCTCATGGGCAGGACCCCTGGCTTCTGCACCAGGAAGCAGCCTTCCTCCCAGTCTGACCTCCAGGGTGCTCCAGAAGAATGCACTGTGTCTCTGGCCATGCCCCAACAGGCCACCTGTATCGATGTACTCTCTTCCTGCAGCATGTCTGTCCGGTATTCCTGCATGTTGGGATTTGCTAGGGCAACATGATTAAGCAAGAACCCTGGCGCCTAATGTGGGCTCCCCTGGCCCAGGGAGCATGTCATGACCTCTGGGTGGGCTTGAGCATGCATGCTCTTGCTAAGCCACTGTCTCCTGCTTGTGGAGAGCAGCTTCCTGGTTGGCTTCTACCCCTGCTAAGAGGCCTTGCTGCAGAGTCCCACCTTTGCAGGGCTGCTGGTCCTATGATATATGAGCAGTTAATGCCTCCAGTGTGAACTCTGGGAGGGGCAGGCACTGGGTGCAGTTCTTTGGCTGAAGAGACCTGCTGAACACCGCTTGGAGCAACTTGGGTGCCTGCTGGCGGATGCTTGGCCACTGGGCTGAGGTCTGCTCCCTGAAGCATTGGGGGAGGCTGGTGTCACTGATGCTTCTGCGCACACAGTCCAGGTGCTGGCACTAGCTAAACACACTGACCTTTTGAGCAGCAGCTGCAGCAGTACTGTGGGCACCAGCCTCTCTAGAGATAAAGGGCACAAATGAGTTGGGTAACTCGAGGGTTAGTGGTCACAAGGAGTCCTGCAGCCACCATGTAAGGAGGAGTTAATGCAAGGCTGCTGTGCTGGGCACAGGTCGAGCTCTGGCTGGGTCTGTGCAGTTTTAAATTGATTTCTAACTGTCTGACTCTTGCCTCCTGCCAGATAAACTGAAATCCACCAAAGAGGAGCATCTCTGCACGCAAAGAATGCTGGACCAGACCCTGCTAGACCTGAACGAAATGTAAAGGACTCCTGCCACGCCTCTGCCACGCTGCTGGGCCAGCCCATCCGGCGCTGACCTGTAACCCTGGGCTCCACCGTTTACCTTCCTGTTGCCAATTCAGCCAAACACATTCCGCCAGCTTGCCCAAGGGTTAAAGGTCACCGGGTTGGGCAGAGCCTTAAACAGCTTCATTAAGGGAAATAAAGCAATGCAATAATGTTTGGAGAGCACGTATGAGATTGCACATGTTTTGTAACAACCTCTTTTGTAGTGGCCACTGTAAATGTTCTGCGTAGCCTGGGGGGAGGGGGCTCACAAGCGACAGGGGAAGCTTACAGCTTTACAATTTGATACTAACTTTGTCAGTCAGCTCTGCTCCTCTCTGCCTCTACAGCAGGGAGGGGAAGGGGGACTGTTCCTATAAGCCTGCCTGGAAACACAGGCCCCATTGGGGAGCCATGCTCCACCTCCGTATGGCTAGTGGGAATTGGAACTCCCAGGAGCTGTTTGCCAAAAAGCGCAGTGCAGTCTCAGCTTTAAGGTAACTCCCCTCCTGTCCCAGAGCCAGGGGTCACGGGCAAGTGGGGGTTCCTCTTTTTCTTTTTTTTTTTCTTTTTTTTTTTTTTTTTTTTTAAAAGACCAAACCTGTCCTTTAAACATATGAGACCTAGTTGCATAGACCTTTTTTATACCCTGTGTGGCCCAGTCCCCCTCTCTGTAGGCTACTAACAAACAAAAGCAGGCAGCTCCTCTAGCTGGTTGCTGCCACTGGGGCTGAATTTGCCTTCATTAAGTGCTGTGACACCAAGCTTTGTCACTCATCACTGAGCAAACATGTTCATAGCTTAAATACAAAAATGTCTCTTGTTCAAAGAGTTGCTTTTCTGTGAGGGGATCCTTTCCAGCCAGGAGCACTCTTGATGTCTTAACTGGGTACAAGCCATCCTGCAGCGTATTGCTGAAGCTCAGTTGTGTTGTGAGGTGCACGCACTGCGGTCGGTGTGAGGTTTGCATTGTGTAGCTCGTCGGCTCGAGCGCTCCTTGGCTGTTCGTGGTTTTAGGGGCCAATCTGCAGAAGAACCATATCAAGTGTTTTGATACTAAAATTTGAAAATTGTCTTAATGTCTTTTGAAATAAAAGAACCATTCCCTCCATGCTGTGCTCCAGGTGTAGTGGTATTTATTTGCTTTATTTTTCAGTAGATGGCTTCTGGTAAGCTCACGGTCCCTTCTGTGCAGAGGGATGTGGCCAAGGGCACTAGCAATAAAACCCCAGCTTGAAGCTTGCTGGGAATAACAGCAATCTGGAGAGAGAAGGGTAAGTGCGCGTAGCTGAGGATGGTGGAGTTTTAGTTTGGCTTAACACAAATCACAAGATTAAAGGTACCTTTTAATCTTGGCGTTCCCACTAGTGGAATGCAGCCTGCAGAGACCAAGCTCTGTAGCTGTCTGGTACATCCCAGAAACAGAAGAGGGGAAACTAATCCTCCCCTCTTTCAAAAGACTGGATGTCTAGATCTGGGCTTTGGGCTGAAGTCTCTTCCCTTTCTTATGTGTTGAACTACCTGCATTCAGCTGCTGCTTGGTCTTGGTGTTGGAATTAGATGGCTCTAGTAACAAGCATCAGAAGGGACAAATTGGTGCTAGACTAGAATCATTCCAAAACTGCCTGCATAACAAAGGGGATACATATGTTGGGGTGAGAAGAGCAGAAGACTACACTGGTATGTGCTTCTGCTTCTCCATCTGTTCCCAGTGCCTGTGATGGGATGTCTTCATAATGGAGTCTGGGCAAAAACCTCTTATCTGCTGACTGAACCTACCCACTCTCTTCCTTGCTCTTTAGGAAGCTGTATACTGGTCTTTCTCCAACCTGAAGTGAAAGAAAGTGGGTTCATTAATTGCTTTTGCTAAAGAGGTGGCCAGGGCGAAGCCTTTCACATGCAAAGATCTTAATGCTTTATTACCCATTGTCTTTCCTATGCAGGCTGGTGCTATCTTGCTGTAAGAAAACAGTAAATTAAAAATAAGTCTACTGTTATCAACCAGGGGCTGATGGGTTATGGAGGCATAGCACTTAAAATAACCGTCATCTGTCGCTGTGTGGTGCAGCTGGCGTATGGGACCCTGGTTTTATCTCCACTTGTCCTGTGCCTTTGAGTAAGCCTGCTTCCTGTAGGGAATACAGTGGTTACTGCTGCAGAGCAGAGGCAGGTTTAAGTGTTGCCTGGAGCAGGGGTGCAGCAGGGAAGGGGTAGAGCCCCAAGACACGGGAGGGGACTGAGCAGATGCTGCTCAGGGCTGCTCCTCCCGAGACTGCAGGTGTGTGCACGGCTTTGTGCACTTCTCCCCGTTTCCTCCCCGCCCCATGCATGCAGGGGCCGCTGGGCTTCCAGCCTGCACCCTAATGTATGGAAGACAATTGTTTGGGCTACCCTTTGGGAAACGAGCTGGGACCTGCCTGGGCCGGGAATCACGCCCGGCTTCTTGATTCCCAGCAAAGGCACCTGACCCGGGAAGTCCCCGCTGTCTGTTCGCCCCTCCCCCCCGTCAGTTTCAGTCGGCACTAGGGCTCGAACATTTGACACTACGGAAAGGGCGTAGCTCAACGAGCTACCGGCTGCGCATGCGTAGAACAGAAAAGTCAGAGCATGCGTACACGTCGGACTTGACCAGCTAGGCGAGCCGAGTGACGCATGCGCAGAGGGTCCCTAGCGGGGCCGCATGCGCAGAATGGTAAGTGTGGTGGGAATGCGAGTGGCACCCGCCGCGCATGCGCAGAGAGCCCGCGCTCTGGAAGGCGGCAACCGCGCTCTGCGGCTGCCGCCATTTTGTCGCCTCTCACATTATGAGGCTGTCGAGGCCGCGCCGGGCCGCTCTGCTCCTCCTCGCGTTCCTTGCCTTCTTGGCCCCCTCCTGGCCCTATAAGCTTAACGTGCCAAAGGTGCTGCTGCCTGTCAGCCGGGAGCTGCGGGTCCCCTTTGTGCTGGAGGCCGAGGGTGGCTGCTACTCCTGGTGAGGGAGGGCTGGGCCTGGGGGCAGGCCTCTGCTTGGGGATGGGAGCAAAGGTTGTCCGGGGGGATGGGCAAAGGTTTAGATGGGGGAGCCGAGCCTGCAGCACAGGTAACCTGGGCCTAGGGCAACGGATGGGGGTCGTGGGAGACAGGAGAGGCACCAGCTCCTCCTTTGGGAGCATGGTGGCATTGGGCCTCTGTGGGGAAAAGAGGTGTTGTGGCTGGACACGGTGGAGACCAGGGGGTGCTGCTTTGGCCCTTTGATCTGGTTCAGGTTGCTTTGTCTTTACTTGTCCGAGCCCTGCCCTTATTGCTTATCCGAGTCAAAACCGGCACAAGTTAAAAAAGCCCTTGGCTTTTTGGTAGCCCGGGGAGATCGCTGCCACAAGACACGTTTAAGGTGCTTGTGTGCAGGGCTCAAATGTGTGGCTGAATAACAAGGACATGGAGGGTTTTGCAAGAGCCAAAACACACCTGACGTTTTGGAGCGGATGCAAACCTGCAACTTCTAGGCCTTCAGCTAATCTCAGTTCGTTTTCCCTGGAGGGTTTTATTCTGCAAGAGCCTGTTTCTCGCATCATCCTCTGCGGCACCTGGTACCAGCAGTTGGTGATGGACAGAGCCGTCCCTGGGGGTGGGGCGGGGCGGGGCGTGAATCAGGGCAACGGTCCCGGGTGTCCGGCTGCTGCTGGCTTCGCATCCAGCCACGGGCAACTGGTGCCTCTTGAGTCAGGGGTGGCGAATGCCCCCCCAGTGACCAGTCAGCAACTGGGGGAAGGTATCCTCTGGCAGCTGATCGCCATGACCGGGGGGCGTTCCCCACGGCTGATTGCACTGTCTATGCTGCTGGGGAGGTCCCCTTTGCAGAAGATCTCACTCGCTAAAAAGTGGCTGCAACGCTTCCCAAAGTGCCCGCGGCCTTTTCTGTTGGCAGCCCCGCTCCCCGGCCAGCAGTTGTGCACCTGCTGTGAGCGCAGCTGCTGCACCTGACAGCCCTGCTCCCCAGCCTGCACTCGTGGGGGGGCGTTGGCGCTCCTGCTTGCCCTCTCTGCCCATCACCTAAGCAGTGAGCA
This sequence comes from Alligator mississippiensis, assembly GCF_030867095.1. Taxonomy (NCBI): domain Eukaryota; kingdom Metazoa; phylum Chordata; order Crocodylia; family Alligatoridae; genus Alligator; species Alligator mississippiensis. The sequence continues at coordinate 13,005,248 of NC_081838.1, forward strand.
CAGCCATTAGGATGTATACTGGTGCTCTCAGGGAGTGCACGTGCACCCCCTGTGCATCGCCACTGCGTCTAGCCGCTCACTACCCCCCTCCCCACCGCCAACACCACCACTGCCAATGGCAGCGGCAGCTTCTTTGGGTTCAGGGTGCATGGGATCAGAGTGGAGGCGAGGCCTGGCATGGGCTGATTTGCCTCAGGGCCTGCACCCTGCTCGGGTCGGCTCTGGTGACGGGCCGCTAAGCTATCTGGATGCCGAATCTGATCCAGTCTAGCATTTAAACGTCTTGCAGTATATCCCCTTGGTAATATGTTCTCTCGCGCATGCCAGAGGTACTACCCTACTAGAACACATCTTTCTTCTCTTTTGTAATAAAACAGTGAATCAATCTGTAATATACCACATATTTATTTTACCCCAGATAATGCAAATTATGTTGCGAAGTGGAGGAGGGAGAAACATCCAAATGTCTCTGTTTTTTCAGGTATGCTACCCGTCAGGATACAGTCACTGTTGAGCCAATTTACAAGAATGGTACCACTTGTTCACAAAGAGCTTTGCTGTTTGCTCAGTCTACCCAAGCCACGAAACTAAGCAGTGTTGTTATAGCTGAAGATCGTGGTACGTAGACAAAGAGTAACGTGACAGGAAGGGATCATGGGTTCAAAATTAAATTCCAAAGCTGTAGAGAAGAATAAATCAAGGGAAAACCCCTTATTAAGCTAGTCTGTCCACCTTGGACCAGTATTTACAATAGTATGCTTTTGGCCATCTTATTTCATCTAAGTTTTATAGTCCAAGGTGTGGAATTATGGTATATTGTGTTTTTAAATTAAAAAATACTGTTCATTTCGCAGTCACAGATAACAGCATAAGACCTATGCAAAAGTACTGTGATGCACATTAGGCACCTCAAGTTTGCATGTGACTTCAAAAAGGTAGCAACAAAAGTGTATAATGTTGCAGCATCCATGCTTCAGAGTCCCAGACTGGGTGTATTGGAGATTGGGAGGGTTCTCTGCTTTCTTAGTAAGGTCTGTTCCCCTCCCATTGCCTTGAGATCCATGGCTTGCTTCTTTTTGTTTTATCACTAGTGCTAGCATCTCCAGATTTGGAAAACCAAAATAGACTTATGGGATATGAATTAAAGGGCACTTTCTTATTTTAGTGACAGGCCATTTACTACGTTGTGATGTCATTGTTGATGTGATAGACAGTATTGAAATTATCTCACGAACTCGAGAAATCTACGTGGAAGATGCTCCGTTGGAGTTAACTGTGAGGGCTCTGGATATAGAAGGTACTGTGTGCAGGACAAACTGCTGGAGCAACTGCCAGGATTTAACTCAGCCTTCTTAGAAATAAACACATCTTATTCTTCCTGTATTCTTATTGATCTTATATAGGTAGCATCTATTTATTAATTTGCTGTTGATATTTGTTGTCAAGATGTTGAAGAATTCACATGTTTAAACAATTGATCTCTTTCTCTTATGCAGACTTGGAGAATTGACCTAACATGGTGGCTAGAGAAAGGAAATTCAGTTTCATCTTATTGTGCCTTTTTTATGTTCGCTTATATTATCCTATGTAAAATATATTTGTTCCTCTGCTCCATATAGGGAAATGTGGCCATATCATGAACTCTATAACATTTCTCATTTTCAACTACAGAAAGTATTTGATTGATTCTATTCTAGTCATTAAATGTTTTAACAGAGGAATTATATGAGAATTTGTATTTCTTTTTCAATCAGGGTATGCTAAGCAAAAGAGTGATGCGTGGGTGAGTGTAAAAACTGGTGTTGCAAGCTGCTCAGGTGCCATGGTAATGAAGCTTGTATAAGGTGTGAAATAACATTATGCAGAATTCTTGCTTCCTAAACTTTAATTCCAGCCACAAAGTGATATATTAATGATTGGTTAAATGTGTTGTATGGTCATCCCAACTAAATGAAAATAAAATGAGCACCGTTCTACTTTTCATCCCAGTTTGTCTTCTGCATGTACGTGGATTTTCATTTATGACTAAGGAGAGTTTGGATGTGATCAGAAACTTCTCTGGAATATGTAGCTTTTGTGGTGTGGGTTCATGTACAAGATTAAGAAGGGAGAGAGAGAGCTTATTAAAAACACTGCAAGCCTGTTGAGCTTGTGGCCTCCTGCTTCATGGCTCTATAATGGTAGGCATAGTGAGCAGCAGACAGTAAGGACACTTGGTCATGGCATATCAATGCTGCAGCTTTTTACCTTTTCTCCTAGACGTGTGCAAAAGAGAGATGAATGCCCGCCCCTACGCATAAAAGCATAATATACGTTCACCAGTGCATACTTCTGAACTTGTAATGTCCATACTCATTTTAGTTTCCATCTTCAGGAAACACATTCAGTAGCTTGTCAGGAATGACATTTGAGTGGAACATTGCCAAGGATGATGACATGGACAGCTTAGAACTCTCTAGCAAAATTAGGTAACTATATTTTGAATCATTAATAAAACAACCCAACCCCCTCCACCCTTGACATTTCTATAGTACCTTTTATTCCAAGAACTCCCAGGGAGTAGGGGAGATAGGAAGTAGTATTATCTCCATTTACTTATGCATACATTGAGAGAGAGAGGGAAAAAATATTTTTCCCTAGGTACTAGTGAATCCATGGTAGACATGGGGATATAACCCAATTTAGCTTTCCAGTCTTATGCACTGACTGGTAGGTTATGCAGCACTGGTTTTGATAGTGGAGTTAGTTGCAGAAGCAGTTCTCAGAAAGAATGCCTTTCCCCTGGCTATAGTATATAGCCAAGTATATATACTATATACTATAGTATATAGTAAGTAATACTTAGTACAAAGGGAGGGTTCTGTGGTACATTAGTTTAAGATTGCCAAAGTGTAAACTCTCCTTTACTTTGTTTTATCACCAGACGTGCCATAGAGAGGCAGGCCTCTTACATCTCAAAGTCAGCAGTGAATGGTTGTGTGGGCAGATCAACACAGGAGTTGCATACCTTTTTTCCTCACATTTCTCTTCACACCATGTCATCCCATAATGTTTGTCCTTCAGTTACACTATCATTTTTACATGGATTAAAAATAGAACTTGAAACAATCACAGATAACTTTTTCTGTCTGATTTTGTTTTTTCAGGATTTTAAAGTATTCAGAGGCAGAGTATTCTCCCCCAGACTATATTGTTGAGCTAGAAAGAGCAGAAAAACAAGGAGACAGGATTCTGGTTTCAGGAATCAAAACAGGCGCAGCAGTTGTAAAAGTCCGAATACAGGAACCAGTTTACAAGGTGAAGCCTTACTATGGATTTCCACCTTTAAAACAGAACTTGTAACTTGGGTTGCAGTTTTAGGCATTTCCTTGTTAAAACTGTTGTTTTCTTAAGCACCACCAACACTGTCATATATCTTTCAGAAGCTACCAGTAATGATACTATTCAGATTAATTTCCAGTCAGAAATTTGGAATTAAAAACTAAATTTGGCCAGCTTTGATAGTACAATATTAAAAAGGGGGGGAAAAATCCTTAAAATTGCTTTGAAGGATCTAGTCTTCTACCAGTAATAAGTTATTTACAGATGCAGTTCTCATTAGGGTTAATGGAAGTCAGTTTATAAATCCCAAAAATCTATTATAGCCACCCCTGCTGAGTTGGAGAAGATGCTGTCAACTTCAGTCATATTTCTTCCTGAATTTTTGTTTTGTTTGCTCTTAGCACCAGCAACATCTAAGACAACTATAAATAAAAGATTAAATAATTTTTTTTTTTTTCAGTTGGCTAGTGTTTGCTAACATTTGATGCATGGTCAGTTTCACTTTTATTTCCCCTAAGTGATGAAAAATGTACTTTTTTTTTTTCCATTTCACATACCACTACCACCAAAAAGGAAAACATTTTAAAATAAGAACATGTGGTAGTAGAATCTCCCAAAACTGGTAAGGAGACACAGGGCAGACGTAATTAATTTAGCAAAATATAAAAATATTGATACACACTGTGGTTCAAGCTGACTGCCCCGTTAAAAGAAAACTGCCATTCTATTGTGTCCACATGTCAAAAGGTTCAGGAGGAAAGAGACCTTCTCCTGTTAGTGACTAAAATGTAGTGTTAAAGTAATATTAATTACAGTTGGCATTTTGGAGCCTCCTGCTGGTAAGTGATCCTCTTGCTGAAAAAATGACATAGTTGCCAGGTACTAATAGTAAGTTACTTTTTTATTCTTCCTTCCTTAGAAAATATCTGCTGCTCTGGTACGTCTGCTGGTTCTGGAGAATGTATTTCTTGTACCCTCCCATGATATTTATCTTCTGGTTGGAACCTACATCAAGTACAAAGTTGGTAAAATTGTACAGGGAAAGATTACAGGTAAAGTTGTTCTTTTAATGCCTCTGAGTTTACCAAAATCTTTACTAATCTTTCCTAAGTGAAATTGAAGCAGATAATTCACACCGGCAGTAATTTCACTTCCCATAGACCTATTCCAGACTACAGGAGGAACCATGGTTAAGCCTAAACCTATACTCACACAGTGTAAAAACTTTCCCTGTATGGCTAATGTTCCTTGTGATGGGCGTCTTTTTTATAAAGACTTGCTTGTATGTCATTCTTAGTAGAGGATACTCTATAGAGTCTGGTGACTGTATTGTGTCTGGGGTAGTAGAAAAGTCAAACTCTGGATACTGGTTATGCTTGGGACTAACCAGCAGACGATATTGCTAAGATGTGTCTGTGTGCAAGCTTCGACACTGAGAGATATTAGGACTAACATGCATGTACTTTAGTAACATTTCATCTAGGCTCCTAACCTTGCAGCTCTTCTTTGACTGTTGTCATGAGCTTGTATTCATGCCCTTCTAAAGGAAAAATCAACTGTGCACTAATGTGAAATATGCATTGTTTTGTACAGTAACTTATTCTTTGCAGAAGTGGATTTACCTCTTGAACATTATGAGCTTGAACTGCGTGATCAAATCAGTGCAGCTGGTGGGTCTGACCATCTTCCAGTGGCTCAGCTGGATGTGAACACAGCCACTGTAACAGCAGTGCAGCTTGGACAGGTTAATCTTGTGTTTGTTCATAAAAGTATCCTTTAAAATAAAGCAAAAAACATAGCAGTCTTCTTTATTTGTGTAGCCATTCTCTTTCCTGAGCAAGACCAAGCTGAATTCTAGTAAAGCCATACTTTAGATGGGTCAGATAAGCAAAGCAGATTAGTTGAAGCCCTGTCCTGCAGTATCTCAGAATTCTGTGATATCTTGGGGCATTACCTGCACTCGAAGAAACAACTTGTCCTTCAGTACCTAACCATTACTTCTTCTAACTGGGTATGATGCATGCTCACTCTTCCACTTTAAAGTCAATGCTATTCATTCTTGGTAGCCAGTCAGCAAGCACTGTCATTCACCTTGACATACTCAGCTCCTTTACCTCTGACTCTTCTGCGATGAGAATGAGTTATCTATCCAGGTTCATGATCCAAATCTCAAGTCAATTTAAAGACACCATTTGATATTGGTGGAAATTGGATAAGGCCCCAAGTTCCTACATTTGTTTTGAGTTTAAATAGCCTAAGGTTATGTGTCTTATTTAAAGACTAAATTCCTTCCTTATGCAAAAACTAAGATATCCACATGCGAGCTGCATCTGGACTTCCAAACTGTACTATCTATGTTGTAGAGGCTGCATTTTTAGGTAATTATTCAGAAGATGATAGTTTGATTTTAAACTCTTATTGCTTTGTGTTATTAATCAATAAAATGTTTGTTTTATTTGGTTTTTTAAGAGACTAACTCATAGGACTGTACAGCTTGCATGGGGCTGCTTCTTACCTCCCCTATGCAAAAACCTGTTCTCAGAATCTGGTGTAAATGTATAGGTCAGTTTGTTTGTTTAATATTATAATCATATCAGTTGTAGGAAGGTTACAAGTTAAAGAAAATAGCCCCATGCTATTTCAAACTTGTTAGTTTTTATTTAACACATTTATTTTTGTTTTGCTTTCCCCTTCCCCCCTTAACTCTTGCATGTTTGTTGTTGTTGTTTTGTTGTGTGCCTCATTCATGGTTATTTTCAAACATTTTTTGTTTTGGAGGTTGAAGGGTATATGTTATGGCCAAACCCATTCTATATAGGTAGTAACATTACTTAGTTGAAGTATTTTGTATTTTTGGTTGGATACAGTAGGCCACTTCTTGCCCTGCAAGCTTTGCTGCACTCAAATGCTTACTTTGCTTTGCACATGACTGAGTTTAACTGATAGACAAAGTGATGTATGTCTAAATACACACATGGTTTGTGTGAGTACTTTTAAACCACATGTATGAAAGGCATGATGAAAAAGGAAGATTGTTCTTGCCGCTGGTTAGCCTCACATTGTAAAGAAATAAGTTCTGTTAGTAGAATGAATCCCAGGTCTTACTGAGTCAGATTATTTGAATTCTCCTCTTCCAGCAGAGGCTTGAAAATTAACGCTTGCATAGTCACAATGCAGAAATCTAGTTAGTGATCTCTAAACTTCAGAAGAGTTAATTGGACTAAAGAATAACAGTGCACAGGGGGCACCAGAAACAGAAAGAACAAGTCATAGTTGCCTCATAGATCATTTCGCTGTTATGGTACATCAGCAAAAGTGGCTGGCTGCTTACTGCACTGTATTTTTTTAAGTGTTTCAGGAGTTCAAGAAGTGTGGATAAGCGTCACTGGATAGTTCAGGAGATGGGAAATGGATCCTTTCCTTTTAGCTCATGAGTTCTAATAGAGAGGAGTTTCATAGTGGCCATAAATTATCACCACCTAATGGCTGTTTGTACCTATCCATACCCTTATTGCCTTCGATAGAATTTATTACAGGCTTCTTTCTAGCTCCTATAAATGGTGCAGAATAAAAGTAAGAAGCAATGCAGAAAAACTAATACTATCGTTGCCTGTACTTAATTTGTTTTGGAATTGAAAAAGATTATTCAGCCCTCAAAGCTGTTAATCTAGCACCTTTTACCAACATTCAATTTACAAAATAAAACCCTTTTTAAAAAAAAATCCTTTTAACAAGCCACCTTTTTATGCTTTATTGCAGGTTTCACTATCCAACCAGGAGACAGATGGGTTCTAGAAGTCAGGGGAGTGTATACAATCACTGTTGAAGTATATGATAAAGCCAGCACCAAAGTTTATTTATCTGATGTAAGCATGTGTAAAGTTAAAAACTTGGGCAGCTGCCAAAGGGAAGCATCTGTTGTGCCATATCTCTTACACACCCTCAACAGCAATAATAAAAGAATTCATGTCCTTTCCAAGTTTACTGAAAACAGTTTATTCTTCAGATGTTTATGGCTGATAAATAATCTGGTCTCTAGAATTTAGCTTAGTGTACTTTTAGTTGGGAAAAGCATAAGTCTTATTTTAAAATTTAGATTACAGCCTTCATTTAGATGCTGTAGTTTTCCAGTAAATTAATTCCCCAGTATGTATTTCTTTATATTTAAAGTAGATTCAAAACTAAGGTAGTGGCTCTTATGAGAAAAGAAACAATTAATTATTAGTTACAGTCCAAGCTTGGGACTCAGATCACCATGTGACCTTGTGGAAGTCATTTAAACTTCTCCGAGCCTTAGTTTTAGTATTATTAACACGGTGGTGACAACATTTCCCTAACTTAGTGAGATTTATTGCAATAGTTATCCTTGCAGGCCATCTCTCTTAGGAAAAAATGACTTCAGTGCAGTACAGGAACCAAAATAAAATGATTGATGCTTTCACTTGCCCAGCCATGACAAGAATCAACTTCAAGCCATAGCTGTTCTGATAACCATGTTGGCTTCTGAACTGAGAAGGCATAACAGGTGCCTGGGTGATTGTGGGTGTGCCAAGTTCACTTATAGTATGTTTCAAAATCCTTCTGATAGGAAGTGGATTATGTTTTCTTAGGAAATGGATAGATCCTTCTCTGTTTTTTTTTTATTGTTGATTTACAGAACATAAGAATAACTTATCACTTTCCCATGGAATATCTTGAAGAGATAATGTCTTCTGCTAATGGTTCTTACCATACAGTTCAGGTCCTGAAAGGTGGCATCACAATAATAAAAGCTGCATTGACTTCTGTTCTTCTACAGGTAAGAGGTAAGGGTTGCAACATTCCCTTACCAGCAGCAGTTACTGAGGCCCTATGAGAGTACTGTTCACAAAAGAATAAGTTGAACTGCTGCATGTTTCAAATTATGGAAGTTTTGCTTACGTACTATTTACTTTGGGTTGTAGCAGCATGTCCTCCATACATTTTTTTGTGGATGAACAACTTCTATATCTCCAGACAAGGTTCTTTGGGTGAATCTGATATCTTTTATTAGACCAACTTAAACAGTTGAGAGAAAAAATTTAAAGCAAACTTTCAGGTTTAAAAACCCTTCATCAGGCTGAGGAAGTTTCTGCAGTTGGTGTGTGCTCTTCCTGGATAGAATGAAAAGTAGAGAGGCCAGAGGCTTCTTTTCTTTTCATTCCATCTAGGAGGAGCACACACCAACTGCAGAAACTTCCTCAGCCTGATGAAGGGTTTTTAAACCGGAAAGCTTGCTTTAAATTTTTTTTCCCAACTGTTTAAGTTGGTCTAATAAAAGATATCAAATTCACCCAAAGAACCTTGTCTGCTTATGTCCTTAGACCAACATGGCTACAACCTACACCCCTTCTACATCTCCAGGGATAATGGGCACTCCCTGAAAGGAGAGTTTGATTTCCTCAGAGAGATGAGAATCTAAGGACTGGGGGAAGATAGCATGACAAATTGAACCAGGCAGTCTAGAGGATTAACAAGTTTCACTAAGCTGCTCATATGAGTGTATGTGCTTATGCCATGACATCACCTATCTATTCTGAGTTCTGTAGAAGGAAGAAGCAGGAATAAGAGTGAAATAAATAAAAATATTTAGATTGCTTGTCAGAAAAAAACTTCAGACTGGGGACATCTGTTATACTACTTGGTAGTCTTGAAAGGCAAGTGGTGAAAGGTACATTGTTCAGGATTTTTCAGATACCTTTCTGGATTAATCTTTGGAGCCACTTGGTTGTTTCTGTCTGGTTCTATTGCTGTTGCCTTTCAAATGGCTTTGAATGGTGAGAGGCACTGATGTAACAGTATCTTAGATTCTTATACCCTTCTAAACTTAACACCTTAGCATAATGGAAATGCAAGTGCAAGAACTATTAGTGTTAGTTCATGATGCTTTATTTTGGTTCTGGCAGCAAGTGTGTCTCTGTGCAGAGCAGATGCATTAAAGTCTGCTTTTAGTGGTTATTTTCCTTTTTATGACCATAGTGGTGTCTTCCTTTTATAAATTTAAGTTTTGTCTTGCATTCTTTTGCTTGGTGAGTTTCTCAGTGGAATTAATATTTCTCTTCTAATTTTATGCTTAAGGCAAGATCCTGTGGGAACAACTGGAGATGATAATACTGTTGTTGGGGAATTTTGATTAAGCTTATCCAAAAAAACCCTTCAGTAGACTTCAGGCAGAACAGTGTTCCTCCTTTCAGACTTGTTTTTCAAGTAACTGCTAGGAAGTACAACCTGAAAGGAGGTGCTTTATTTAGCAGTTCAAGATCATTGACTGTCCCTTTTGTGACTGGGCCACTTAGCTAAAGATGACATATCCTTGTTTTCTGTGTGCAGGATGGATCTGAGGCATATTTGCCTGTCCCAATTAGTCATGAACAGGAGGCAAGGGTTTACCTTCGAATCAAGCTGACACCTTCCTTCCTTGCTTTTCCACACCACCATATGGAAGTTTTGTATCGACATAGAGTTCAGGTGAAGTATACCGTGACATGGAAATTCATGAGTGCCTCCTTGATATGAGCAGGCAGCGTTCTTTGGGTAGATGTGATATCTTTTATTAGACCAACTAAATAATTGGAAACAGTTCTTTGCAAGCTTTCAGGTACCAACACCCTTCCTCAGGCATTGGGAGACTGCTGCTGTCTGTGGTTGCCAAGGTAGAAAAGATATGATATGAGAGCCCCTTCCAGAAAAATGCTAATTAATAATATTTAGCTAATAGAGACCCTGTGAGCATTGTCAGTACGGAAGCAGGGGAAACATCAATCTGTTTTTCTTTGCTAGTCTAGTCTTGGGTCGGATTCTGTGTCCATTTAAATAAAGGGCAAAACCTCACTGAACACAGTGAAGCCAGGAGAAGACCCCATGCTAGGAACATGGTTGGCTGATCACTTTTTTAGGTCCCGTCCCTGGTAGGATGAGTTTGCTCTTTAATTCCCTAAGTGTCACGCTTGCTTAACACTATACTGAGTGGCACCTCCGATTCCTCTAGCTTTTCTATGGGTCTGTTTCTTCTGTCATGTCTTTCTGTGCCCTTCATTGATCATACTCATCTATTTCAGCAGCACTTTTCTGTAATCTGGCAACACAGTCTTAACGTCTCTTTTATTTTTAAAAACTACTGTATACAGTGAAGAAGAGGTGAGACATTGCCCATCCCTACTTTACTGCTGTCTTTGCCACTCACTGACTTAACTGATAAATGATCTTTTTATGTCTCACTTTTATCAAACTGTAAAATGAGTTAAATAATGTTCCTTAGTTGGTAGTGGTGGTGGGGACTCATGAGACTTAATAAATGTTTGTAAAGTGGTTTTAGTTTCTCAGATGAAAGGAGCTGTGGAATGCTGTTATTATGGTATTACTTCACTTAATATTTTTCACTGTGGGATTGTTATTCCAAACCACATCTGTGCAAGCTCACATTTTGCTAAAGTAACACCAACGCATACAATCATCCTCCTGTTTTTAGGGCTTTGGTTGTTTGTAATTTGCACCGCTTACTTTTTCTGTCTTATGTTCATCCATAGGTGGAGGGAGGCAGTGGCAATTTCACATGGACCTCTTCCAATCAGAGTGTAGTCACAGTCACCATAAAAGGAGTAGTGACAGCAGGGCTGGTTGGGGGGCAGAGCACAGTGCAGGCCAGAGATGTGCAGAATCCCTTCCATTATGGAGAAATTCAGGTAAGTACTTCCCTGATGCTTTTCGGTGGCAAGGGTGCTCCTTATCCAGATTTGGAAATCTAAGACTCATCTTGAGCAATGTTGGTGCCAGGCTACTGCCTAAAAACATTGGGCTTGATTCTCTTCTCACTTGGGGGCAGGACATGCAAACAACTAACTGTGCAGTAAATGTGCATCAGCTGCTGCAGAACAGTTGCCTGTGTGCCTGATCTTACTGGGGTAAATGAAAGGTAGCACACTGCAGCATTCCCTTGCAGTGAAGGAGGGGTCAAATAGCATAGGTTAGCTTTAATTTGCCACAGGATGAGACTTTATAGTGCATCCAGTGCTCTGCTATAATTATCGGAGTGCAGTGAGCACGCTATAAAATCTCACCGTTAGTAATCCTGTGGGCACTTATTCATGTGCTGTTGTCCTTCAAGTGCAGTTCTCTGTGTCAGGGATGTTACTTCTGACTAGCTCAAGCTATTTGTTAAGCACAGACATTCAGTGAACATTTCTATGCTGACCTATATGTTAGTGTACCTGGGGCTGTATATTAACTATAAAAAAAAAAATCCAGCTAAAACGTCTAGATTTGCAAAGTAAATTTTGCTTATGTGAATAGACTGCAAATAGGAATCTAGCTGCCAAGTCAGGTGTGGACTCCATTTTCATATGCTTTGACTGCTTAAGTTTTTTTTCCTGAAGCTGAAATGCTTGATTATAACACAGTTTTAATCCAGGGTGAACTAGCCCTTGGTACTTTGCTGTTAGGGGCTCTTTACCGAACTTTGCCAATCCAGGTGTATGTGCTGAGGCCAACGAAGATGGAGTTTTTGCCATTTCATGCAGACATTGAAATTGGACAAGTTTTAGAAGCTCCACTCATGATGTACTACATAGACAGAGAGACGAGGGAGACCGTTGCTTTTACTGACTGTTCCCTGCTAGAGCTGGACGTAAGCACGGATAAGCAAGGCATCTTCACCCCCGCTGAAGAAGGTAAAGTAGCGAAGCTCCAAGTCTAATTGCTTTTTAAAAAGCAGTTCGCAAAATGCACTTAATATATTTTCCAAAGTACTGCCCTCCCCCCTTTCCTTTCCCTCTGCCTCCCCATTCACTAATATTGCATCGGTCACCACAAAGACCAATCAGAGGGATAACTGCTATGTCAGTTTCTGGTGCAACACTATATAATTTGATTCTTCCAACAGCTGAAGGGGATGGGACAATTAGATAGAAGGTAGGTCTGGTACACACTTAAAAAATGGAGAAGTGAGAGATTCCATTTCAGCTCTGCTTGTCAATGACATAAAGCATGCTGCAAAAGTTCTTTTGTCTTACAGGCGTTCAGAAACCTGGCCAGAGATTTTGCTCCAGCATCCAGTTAGCTGCAAAGGCATTGGGACATACTTTAGTGACAGTGAGTGCTACCATTTACCAGGAATATTTTGAAGCCAGTGCTACGTTTGCTACTTATGAGCCTCTCAAGGTGAGAAAGTGCTCCACTTTCATCCCCTTCTACCTGAAGCACTACTGTAATTCTGTTTCTGTGTTCCTTGTATCTTGGCTTCTATAGTGAGCCTGGTGATGGTAGTGAGGCAGCAACCATAGTGCATGCTTTCCTGCAGTTGTGGGCTGCCTGCTCATATCCATGTTGCTGTGGAACTGCAGTAAGAGGGTGTTGTCCTGGGCTTGTAGTGAAGGGGTCTGGGATTTGGGACTCCTAGGTTCTATTCTCATCTATGTTGCTGACTAGCTAGATAACATTATGGTAGTCACTTTACGCCATTCTACTGGGGAGCTGTGCAGCATTGTTAATTAATATTTGTCAAGTTTTAAACAGGAAGTTTAAGATATATTGTCCTGCTGAAATGTATTTTTTTTTCATCTCGGACAAGGAGTTTCCTCCCAAACCTGTATTTCTTTGGCTTTATACCTGCCCACAATTTGCCCACTCATTTTCAAGACTTAGAAGTTTAGACAATGGCTCTTCCATTGGTTGGACGTTTGAAAAGCCAGATGCACTTCCTGCCCCTAGGGGAGGAGCATCCTGACCCTATGGAATTGCCAGTTCCTATCAGTAAAAACGAAGTTTGTGCAAAACAGTGTCACTACATCTCCAGGCTGAGATGCATTTTATCATTGGTAGATACTGCTTAGTTCTTCAGAAATTAATGTCTGAATACGTTCAGTCGGCCTTCATCTGGAAGTAACTCTACATATGCCTGTTCCTAGGATTGTGGCCTTAAACACTGTAAAAACTGTAGGAGTCGGTGGGTTTATTACACAGTGCTAAATCCTGCATCATCTCCCCTAGAAACCAACTGGGTCCTAAGACGTAACTGTAGGGTAGAAATTGTCACTAGTAAAAATATTGTTTTGTTGGTATCAAAATTTCCAACTAAAGTAATTTTAACCATAGCAATTAATTGGATTCTGAATTGACTTGTACTTGCTGGGCAAAACCAGAATTTACAAAGGAGTAGGTGGTTTATTTCAGTAGTACTTTTACTTTTCCTACCTAAGCTTTACCTCTGGATCAATGTTTTATTTGGTACAGATTACTGGTCTGTTTAATGTGACTCTTCTAACAGGTATCTCAGTATTGTCCAATCCAGATTCAATAACCAAAGGCCAATTCCTATAATAATGTGTAGTTTCCAACAAGCAGGGCCTGAATTCTTATTCATATCAATGCCCCTTTACATCACTCTGGCCATGTAAAGGGATCTTAATGTAATCTACATTCACTTAAAGGTCCCTTAAACTCTAGAACAGGGGCCAGCAACATTTTTCGTCAGTGCCAAAAACACTTGCAACCTTGACCTGTAAAAAGTTGGCGTGCCGGGGCAAATTCTGGGGGAGCCACGAGGTACCCAATCCTTGTTGTGGCAGTGCAGCCCTGGCCCCTTCCCTGCCATCCGCCTCGAGGCACGTGCACCAAGCAAAACACCTTTGAGTGCCACACTCTGGCATCCGTGCGGAGGGTTGCCTGCCCCTGCTCTAGAATCTTCTAACAGGGCATTTAAATGAGAATCAGGCACAGTGTCTATAATTTATAGACTTCATTTTTTATAGTCTCACTGAGAAACTATATAAAAATAGCAGTTTCTATTAACAGTTTCTTTACTTAACCAGGCAGTAAACCCTGTGGAAGTGGCACTGGTGACGTGGCAGTCACTGAAGGAGGTGGTATTTGAGGGAGGGCCAGGTCCATGGATTTTGGAACCATCTCGTTTCTTCTTGGAACTGACTATGGAGCATGAGGAAAAAATCAAAGTTACTCAGGTCCGTCTGCCAACCAAAAGGAAACAAAACCAATACATTTACCGGATTGTGTGCCTGGAGTTGGGGGAACAGGTAGGAGAAACACATTTCCTGCAATTTAATGACTAACTGGAAGCAAGTTGGAGAGTATAGCAGGCACAGGCTTGCAGTTTAAAGCAGTAACTGTGAGAAAACACATTCCATTTCCTTTGACAGGAAAATACTTGGCTTGTGTTAGGACAGGCTAAGCAAGGGTCAGATGGATTCCATTGTACCTAACTATTAGTTCAGGAACACCTACAGTAACTTCTGTTTATTTGTCATTCCAGGGGGAATATAGATAATGGTGAATTTTCCAGTAGTGACCAGTTATCAGGAGTTAATAATTGTGGCTGGAGGGGGGCTGCTGGTAGGGAATCAGAACAATTGTGAATTAAACCATAGGGGTGAATTACTCCATAAAGAAATGTACTGTACTGCCCACTTTGCTAAGGAATAAGGGGGTGGCAGTGCCTGCATAAAACTTTCCATAAAAATCAAATTTTCTTTCCAGAATATGCTTTATCACAGACTAGACCTTTCTCTCAGCCTCTAATGTAGGTGTGGACTTGCCTTAGTTTTCTTTAAATAGTCCTATATTGGAACACTATTCAATATGAAGTATTCGGTGCAACTCAAAGTGAAGACTGTCTGGCTAATTATCCTTTTGGCATGTCTTTGAAGGTGCTGACCTTCCGAGTAGGTAATCAGCCAGGTGTCCTGAACCCCAATCCTGCAGTGGAGATGGTGCAGGTGATATTCATTTGTGCTCATCCAGCCAGTATGTCTGTGACTCCAGTTTACAACGTATCTGCAGGTGCCCAGCCCTGCCCATTACTTCAACATAACAAGCAGCTGGTAAGGATTTACCTGTTTGACACAAAACTAAGAGTACAACTCTCCTATGCTGCTGGATGAATGAGTAGGAACTCAAAATGTGTATGGTACTTTTATCACTAAGTTGAAGCTTTTGTAGCATTAACCATTAGTCAAATAACCCTTTATCAGAAAGACATGATCTGACAATAGAATGATCTCAATCATATTAAGTGACTTTTACCTTAGCACAGTCCCTCTGCTCCGAAAAACTGGCTAAGCTAGTTGTGTTTCACAGCCTCCAGAGAGGAATCATAATGAGCTAGACTCTCTTGTCTGTTTGGACTGCACCTCTGCAGTCAAGATGATGGTTGTTATGAGCTGCATGAGAAAAGTTCAAAGGTCCAGTTAGCTGCCCATGTTTTGAAGGGAGCTGGTGTTTCTCTGGGATCAGATTCTGGGTTATTAATGAGTTCTGTTATTTTTGGTGTAGATCCCTGTGTCCAGTTTGAGGAATACAGTTTTGGAGTTGGCTGTATTTGATCAACACCGGCGAAAGTTTGACAACTTTAGTTCTTTGGTGCTGGAGTGGAAATCATCCAATGAAACCCTTGCACACTTTACAGACGCAAAGTCTATGCAGATGGTAGCAAAGAATGATGGTAGTGGACAGATCAGGATGCATGGTACCATTTCCTTTTATACAGTGAATTGCAGTGAAGTCACTAAGAGTTATACCAGGACTGAATTTAGCCCAGTTTCACTCTCCCTTCCTCCTAATATAATCTGTCCATGTGTGCATCACTGTGACTCAAGTTATTCCTGGGATTTAACTGTCAATGGAGAAATTGAAATATCATAACAAATCTAGTGCCAGCCTCCTCCCCTTCTTAAAATGGAAGTGATCGTTTATGAACCTGTTTTGAAAATATGGCATTCAACTTGCTTTGTTTTTTCTAGTTAAAAGTAAAATTGGGTCATTCCCCCCCCCCCCTTTTTTTTCTCCAAATACCATCTTATGTTTAGTAATAACTCTGTTTCTGCCATTCATAGGGCATCAGCTGCTAGAAGTACACCAAATGAAAGGGACTGTTCTGATAAGAGTCAGCTTTGTTAAGTTTTCAGAGAGAGGCAGCCCAAAAGTGAGTGAAGGGAGATATTTGGGGCATGTTTTCAAACCTTTTTGAGATGTGTAAAGTAGAGATTGTTTAATAGTTTTAACCTTCAACTGATTTCTCTACCAAACTATTGCATTCTACTGATAATCTGAGCTGAGTAGGCCAAGGTTATTCACCTAAAAATTATGTTAATTTCTGAAAAGAGAGAGCTTTACTATCTCAAGAGGTAAATCCTATTTGGACTGTAGTGCTAGTTACAAGCACTAATACGAGGCCACCACAGTCATCAGTCCATCCTGTGTCAGTCGTTTGGGCTGGTGTGACTTGAAAGAACACTAATATAATGTCTCTCTGATTTTGGTTGCATATTTAGGAAGTATCTAACTTACTCAACTCCGCAGCTGTGGAGTTGATACTGGTAGAGGATGTGACCATTGTGCCAGAGAACATCACTATGTATAATCATCCAGCTATAAAGGTAGGAACATTTAGCATGGCTAAATTGTGCCACATCACTGTTTGATGTATTGTGTAGACTTTTACTGAGACGAGGCGCTTCTTTTCACTTCTGTGGGAAAAATATCTGTCTAAAGTTCTTGCCCATATAACTGACCATCACTGCAGTAAATGATCAGTTCTTTGACATTTCTTATCTGTTCATTGAAAAAGAAATGCTAGGTTGTGTTACAGAGCAAGTGTTGCTTATATGCTGCAGTAGCAGTGCTTCTGGAAAGGATGCCATTGTCTCAAACCATCCTTCTTAACATTCTTTTGGAAGTGTTCTTCACAGTACACTGCACAGGGCAGGTTCTGTTCTGGCACAGCAAAACTGAAGGGACAGTGCAATTTTACATAGAAGAATGACTATTCATTGCCTTAAAACAGCCTTCTGTGCATTGTCTGCCCCACTTCCAATCCTTGCCCATCTGCCAGTGAATAATGAGAAATCATTGTTGGATTTCCATCAGGCTGCATCACTTAGAGTTAAATTAATGGAATTAATAGTATTTGCTCTATTGGGTAACAAAAGGAAGTAATGGTTGCTCTTGAACTTCCTTTATTGGGTGAGCAGAATCAGCTGGGAGGACCATGACCTTGTATACTAGAGCTTGCTCTTTGTAATGTCAGCATCACTGTGCATCTGCTAAGTGTCGAAGTCTTTACTTATTTATTTATTTGCTCAATTCATACTTGATAAAATCTCCCTTAGAGGCTAATTTTGAACCCCAAAGGCAGTGGTAACTTTCTCTTTCATGAGCAAAACTGAAATGGTTGGTAAATGAGGGCGCTGGAATTTTTTTCAGTTTTATTTTCCTTCCTAGGAGATATTTGACCTAGTGGAAGGATCTGGGTACTTTCTAGTCAACAGCAGTGAAGATGATATAGTAAATATTACGTACCTGGAAGCAGAAAGTGCCATTGAGGTGAGCATGTTGGGAATGTTTGGCTGTGGAGAAAAGCCTGAGTTCAAATTCTCGGTGTAAGATTCACCTTCCAGGAAAGGAAGAAAAATTCTCCCTTTGTTCCCTTGTCCCT
Source organism: Alligator mississippiensis (assembly GCF_030867095.1). Lineage (NCBI taxonomy): Eukaryota > Metazoa > Chordata > Crocodylia > Alligatoridae > Alligator > Alligator mississippiensis. Next base: position 13,023,030 of record NC_081838.1, read on the forward strand.
TATTTCTTTGACTTTCATAACTGTTTATACATTCCACTACAAAATTCAGGATTTCATTAATGCAAGTAGGTGTGTGAAGTGGGCCAAATATTTATTGAAACAGATATCTTATTGAGGTAAAACAAAACATATTAGATTTAAAGACCTCCTGGTACCAGGTGGTATCAAACGTACTGTATATAGATGTTATTTTGGGTTTTGTTACAAGGTTAGGGAAATGAATGACCTTCAAACCCTAGAACTGTGTAGCTTTGAGGGAGGTGGTAAAAGCCCCTTACTATTGGGACTTTTACAACCTGACTGGACAGTGTACTTCCACCTCTGCTGCAGGGAACAATTTTTTGATGAATTCTGAGGGCTGAACCAAGTGGCCTTGAGCCACCCACCTCACTGCGCCTGACCACCTTCCAGGCTCCAAGTGCTTCCCTGGGGGCACCTCACGTCTGGCCAACCCCCTTCCTGGAGCACACCTGCTAGCCTGGGGGTTCCACTGCCACCACCCAAGGCTCTGGACTTAATTCTGGCTCTGTGCACCCTGGGAAACACAGGGCTAGTAGCCCTCAGGGGTACTTGATTCACTTCAAGAAGTTAGGATGCTTCCCTCAGTTGGAAGCACAAGTAGCCGTCTCCCTTAGTCAGCCGAAGCAAGGGGACCCCAAGGCATAATCTAGACCCACTCCCAATAAGTCTCCCACACTAGGTACAAAGGAGACCTTTGTTGGTTACAAAAGGTAGGGTTAGAATAGGGTATAGGGTAGAACAATATCAGAGAAGTCCCATAGAGCAAACTCCCCTGGCTGGGTAGCCTTTTGATCACGCATCTGAGTTACTGCAAGCTATATATCTAGTTAGATCTCAGGTAGCTTACTCACAAGTATCATCCAGAGGCAGTTGGAGATTCCCTTTGGAGGCAGGCAGTTCCTTGATCATGAGTTTTGAGAGCGAGAGCAAGTTTCAGATGGTGCAGCTCTTCTCTGTCTCTGAGTCTCCCTCATGGCTGCTGTCCCCTCCTCCTGGGCAGTCCTTCACTTATATAGCCCTTGTGACCTCATTTACCTGGTCCAATGGAGGCCAGCACCTGTTGGCTGTCAGGCGTTCAATTTGAAATACATCACTAGTTGCTGGGCAGACTCTAGCCCACCAAGGGGGAAGCCCCTCACCCAGGTATGTGATACTAGTCACATAGGCAGAGGGAGCAGGTTTCCCCCCTCCCTCAGGAATGTACCCAGCTCAGGTTACCTAAAGAGATAGGGTAAAGGTATGTATCCTCTGCTGGGCCCATCCTAATCAAATCGTCACAAAGCAGAGTTTTGGGGGGGAGAAACGAAGGTGGCTTTCTGCCACGGGCCTTTTCTGCCTTTCAGTTCCCTAATGATTTGAGAAATGACTTCCTAGCAGAGTGCAGTACTTAGTCACCTTCACAAGTTAGCTTAGCTTTTTGGTCAGAGAGATGCAAATGACTGCAATTGCCTTGTCTGAGCCTCTATGCTTTCCCTGCAGGTCATCCCTTTGCAACCTGGGTCTTTAACCATGGCAGTCTATGATCTCTGCCTGGCTTTCCTAGGACCAGCTGCCACCTATCTCCATGTGTCTGACATTTATGAGTTGGAGGTGGACCTGGTTGATAAGGTGAGACAGTCCTCAGGAGATCGAAGTATTGGTAAGAACATAGCCAGGTGGGATGTGATATTTCTTGTAGTTCTTGTTTCTGTGTATGTCACTTTATCTAGACTTTGTGGAACTTACTTTTTTGCTGAAAGGAAAGAATGTTTTGACATATACACTGTTTTGTTCTGACTGTGTTTGAAAACTTAGGTGCAATTGTTTTTTCTCACAAAAAGAAAAGGGCACTCTTGATATGGCCCTTTCTCTCAGCCTCTACTAGCAGGATTTCCAGACTGCCAGACTAATGGTTCCCAAGCACAGAGTATGCTGGCAGACCAGGGTGACAGCACAGCCTGTATTCACACTTGTAAAAGTGCTCTCTCTTTATCTAGATTGAGATTGGCAAATCAGTCTTCATCACTGTGCGAGTGCTGAGTTTTCATCACTATCCCTTCAGGAGCAAATACTTCAAGCACATGAAACTGAAGCTGCAGGCGGCATCTGCTGTTTTTACACTTGCGTGAGTAGCGCAGGCAGGCTGGTGCACTCCCTTTTCCAACAGCAGCTGATACTTTTCAGATACTGCAAAAGAGCTAATAACTACAGAGAAAAATCTGCTTCCAGCACCTCTACCATCCCCAGACTAGGGGAGCATTGTGATTAGAGTGTGTGAGTACATGTCAGGACTACTGAATTCCTGTCCAGTTCTGTCACCATCCCGCTAAATGATCTTAGGAATGTTGTTTAATCTCCCAGCGTCTCCACTTATCCTTCTGTAGAATGGTGATGACATGCAAGTACTTCGTAGGGCAGGGTTCCAGGCTCAGTTCATATGTGCAAAGCTCTTTGAGATCCTTGATTCATACTTACCAGTTGATTAAATGAGTTTATTTCCGACATGGTAGCTCAGCCCATAAATTTACAACACTTCTGGCTTGAAATAGGTTTCTTTGGAATCCTTGTGTAGTCTTTTGTTTTCCACTGTTTGCCTCACTGTGGAGACAGCCAAAGATATATCAGCGTGCATGCAAATATTTTAATGGGCAGTGATTGGAAAGGAAGTTCAGCGTGTTGGATTTTTAAATCTTGCCCCCACACAAGCAAGATGGCTTGTTGCATGCTCATTGACTAGTAGAAGAAAGCTTCTATCCCCACCATCATATAATTCTAATGCAGGGTGGGAAAATTAAAATAACTGTAAAGTGCTTTTCCAGGAAAATGGAGGAAGTGGGTGAATACTCTGAAATTCATGTGCTTCAAGCAGTTGCAGTAGGCCAGACAACTTTGGTGGCCATAGCCTGGGACAAGATGGGAAGAAAGTTTACTTCCCCACCTCGTAAAGTTGAGGTAAGAGTCCTTATTTATATCAGTTAATGTCTGGGTGTCTCATCATTTATCAAATCTTTTCCTTCAATTTGCTGTGGGGAAAAAGAAGTTCTGCATAACACTGGCTTGAATACTTTGAATTTTAAATGTTTCCGATAGTCATAAAAATGGGAAGATTTTATTACCATTGCCAAGTTGTAATGTCTTTTGCGGTAATTTACATATTATACCAAGCTGTCCCATGAAATGCCGCTGTAGAGCTGATGCTGAGAAGGCAGAGTATTTTTGCTAGCTGTGGGAGCATCATCATTTTGATGTAGAGGTCTCAAAGGGATGTGACACAGTCAGCTTTAGAGATGCATCTAGGATGCATTTGTAGGCATTAGCAAATAAATCAGTTAATAACTTGTAGCAAACTGATTGGGGTCTAAATTTGAGCTCTTTTTTGGTAGGTAAGATTTATGTGACACCTCCATGAGAACAAGTACAGACTGGCTCAGTACCTGTTCACTGGTGCATTGCTAAGGACAGGATATTTTTTGCTTTAAAGTTTGTCTCCATTAAAAATAAAACAGCAGAGTTTTTTTTTCCTACCTTTCCCCTTTGCTAGGTCTTTCCTCCATTCAAACTTATCCCAAAGAAAATGACTCTCATTCCACACAACATGATGCAGGTGAGCTTTGAAAGATTTTAGTTATTCCAAAAAATTCTGCATTTCCCTTTGCCCCTTATTTTCTTTTCCACTATATTTATTTCCAATAGAAGTTGTGCTTCCTGTAGGTTGGCAAAAAAAAAGCACAGATTGGATGTATGCCTTAGTTGTTTGCCTCATTTTCAGAGACTACTGCTTCTTTCAGTGGACAGCTATCCTATTGTTCGTTTAACTATTTCAGGTGATGTCAGAAGGTGGCCCACAGCCACAGTCCATCATTCATTTCTCTATCAATAACGAGACTGTGGCTGTAGTTAACAGGCTTGGCCAGGTAACAGCTAAGACAGTGGGAACAGCCATAATACAGGGCACTATTCAGGCAGTCAGTGAAGACACAGGAAGAGTAATTGTTTTCTCACAGGTATCTTTCCATTTTGTTTCATATTTTCTCATTTTTTCTATGATTTATTTTTCTTGTATTGACCTCTGCTGAAGAAGTGCATGAGCAGGTGGATTTGTCAGGCACTCTGGTCAACTTGGCAGAGTTGATCTTGAAAATCCTTACTTAGAAAAAACTGTGGCTACCAAGATACCACCCCAGAGGCTTGCCATGTGTAGCAAGAAGTAGAGGTTATTGTAAGGTTGCTGTTGCAGCTTGTTCATTTGTTCTCCATTTAAAATGAAAGATGACACCTTTGCTTGTTGGAAAGAGAAATGCTTGATTCTGTCGTGTCAGCTCAGATATACCCATATGTTTTGTTTTTTTGCTTTGTAGCACCCCTAGTGGGAAATGTGCTGTTGAAACAAAACAGATGTTTAATTCACACCAATCAGTAGACACCAAATAACTCTAGCGCCCCCCACACTGGAAACTTTTCCTGCTTGGGTAGTAAATAATTTCCTGCAGCCTTCAAGTAAGTGCTCCTAGTGCCATATTTGCTTATCATTCTTCAGAGACTGTCTCTTCTACAGTACTGCTAAGGCCATGTGCAAATGTATGCTTCTTGTGTAAAGCTCCTGGCTAAGCCCTTAACCAGCCTATAAACTGTTTATTTCAAAAGTGGGACTCCAGTCTACTTCTTCAGACTGCTCATCTTTTCAGACAACTCAAGACTTGTTCTTTGCCTTATTTTTCAGGATCAAATAGAATTGGAAGTAGTTCAGCTAAGAGCAGTAAGAATTCATGTGCCTGCCACCAGGCTTATAACAGCCACTGAGGTAGGTATCAGAGCTATATAGTCAACTCCACTGCCATTGTCAAGTAGAGAATGACATTCACACTCTTAACTGGGACTCCAGTCTGCTCATATGATTCCAGGTATGACCCAAAAGAGGGTTTAGGATCCTGACACTGGGTTTACTAAAATGATGCTGTAAGCAAGAGGATCTCTTGAATTATCCAGACCAGTAATTCCCCACCTTTTTAAAGAAGGTGACACTGATTTGTCAAACAGAGCTCAGATGATCCCCATTTAGCTGTGTGGCTTCAGCTAAGGCTGCTTCAAACCCCATTCATACAGCTGCAATCCACCCACACTCTACAATGGGTTACAGCATTGTGCCCAGTTGAAAGGGAACTGTGAAATCCCAGTGATATAACTTTAAAGGGAAAAGAGAGGGTCCCAAATACATGAAGTGGCAGCTTTGATTGGGAATCATGTACCTAGTTCACTGGTGAAGGGTGAGTTCTAAGACTGTCTTGTGCTTAGACAGTGGAAAGTCACTCACATTTTTTGTGTACATATGTGTAAATGAGAAAAATGAAGAAGAAAGCTGTATGCAGGGAGATGTAGGATGCATACTGAAAAGGTGAATTGCTTAGCTGGTGCTGAATATCTGAGCATGTCCAAATATAACACACTGATTGTAATATTGCACCTTCTACCAGTCCAGGAGGTAGGGACTGAATTTAGATCCTTTCCATTACAGCATATTTCACTGGCATTAGGCTAGAATAATTGTAAGAAGGGGGCACAAGGTTTTATTATGGAGCTTCAGAGAAATGCCATTGGTACCCAATTCATGATGCATGTATTGCAAACCCCAACTATTTCTGGAGGGTTTACACTTGATTTCTAATTGCAATGGTAATAGCCCTTCATGATTTGTCCGCTGTTTATATAGTGTTGGGGTGAGAAGCCCAGAACATAATATAGGAAACCAGAGAGCGCCCCACGTTTCCATGGTCACAGTACTCTTGTTTTGCAGATGCCTGTTTATGTGAAGGGCATGACCAGCATGCAGACTCCATTTTCCTTTGGCAGTGCCAAAGCAGGGCTGATATTTCAGTGGTCAGTGAGCAAACGGGATGTTCTGGACCTTCTTCCACAACACTCAGAGGTATGGAGTTGTCCACTGAGAATGGGATTAACCCCCACTGTGTGGCAGGTGGCTAAAATCCTTAGTGGATCAGGCAGGCTGTTTTCTTAGGTAGATTAGAGTGGCTTTGTGGGCCAGGTGATTTGAGGGGTAGCATCCCTGTCACTCTGGTTCAGCTAGCTTAATATACTTGGACACCCAATGACATCCCCTTCACCCTTTAAATCCTCTCTTAAAACAGGCGTTTCATAGAGTCTTCTGCAAAGGCCTTTGAATAATAACCTCTGTGCTGACTTTGCACTACATTTATTAAGGGCAGGTTTGGTTGGTATACTGTGTGTGTGGGTAGGCTCTAGATAGCATACTGTGGGGGGCAGAGAATGTCATTAGCAGTCTTTTAGCAGAGCCGGTGGGAACTGTACTGAGCTGGATGCTTATCTTAATATATTTATGAAGAGCAGTACCAGGCTCGAGAGGAAGTTGCTCATTGCCCCTAGAGGCAATTAGTTCATAGTAGCATCTCCCATCATAAAGAACAAAATCCCAGGAGGAAAGCAATCTCTCAAACCCCACGTATGACAGGTTCCTTTCTTTTTTCTGCATTTTGTCAGTGCTTGAAATGGACAGTTGATCAAAAAGATGAACAGCCTGTAATGAAAACACTGTCATTACTCTCTTAGGTTTCCCTGCAGTTACTACCAGAGAATAATTTCGCTATGGTCATTTATACAAAAGTGGCTGGGAGAACTAGTATTAAAGTGACGGTACAATGCCTGAATGTGTCTGCTGGGCAGTTTGAAGGAAACCTAGCTGAACTCTCAGATGAAATACAAATACTGGTAAGTGCCTCCAGTCACTCCAGAGGAGATTGTTACTTTCTTATTTAAATGGACAAGGCAGGATTTCATAGCTGAACCAAGGAAGGAAGGAAACCAAAGCCTGCGGAAGATACCAAGTCATACAGACAGGTAAACCATGAATAGAAGTGAGCTTGGGTCAATGTGCTTAGGTAGGTATACCCCCACCCCTTCCAAATCTCCTCTCTTGCTCAGGACTGCACAGAGGGATTTGTTGGGTTCCTCTGGCAGCAATCAGCTTGTAGCCATCAGCATCAGATGTGTTAATCCTTACTATGGCATGTAAAATATCACCAATAGGAAATTATCTACTCCCCGCATTTTGGTTGCATCACCTAAATGCTGGATGATCACATGCTGTGTGAAGAAGCATTGCCTTCCATTAGTTCTTACCTGCCATTAATTTAATCCAGATATGTTTTTCTGAAATTGCTTTTATGAAATGCTGATTGTTCCTGCAGGTGTTCGATAAATTGCTACTTTTCTCTCCTGAGTGCCCCACAGAACAGATTCTGATGTCAACGAACTCTCAGCTCAAGCTGTTCACAAACAGGTAAACAAGGAATATCCCAGTCAGAACACAGAAAGTACAGAACAGGGAAACAATTTACAAAGTGCACTCTTCTTTCCAGGCACGGAACTATCTGTCTTTGTGGTGTAGTCAGGTTTTCTTACCAGCTTCTCAACCTTTTGGGCATGTTCAATCTCAGATTGCCTCAAAACCTGATTCTTTGAAGCATTTGCAAGTGCTTATTAAGTGAAGTGTATCCCAGTTCAGAAGGGAGTAGGTGATGCTGATGCCTTGGCACTGACTGAATGCACAGGAATAGCATTTACCAGTTAGCATTAACACCAAATTGAGCTCTGTACTGTTATTCGGTGTAAGAAATGGCACAGTGGAGGGCTGCAAATGCTAATTTCTGAGAGGGTCATTTTTATGGGCCTCAGTTATACAAGCACCCAAAACTGGCATTTTTATTGGGAATATCAGACACTTTCTGAGGTGTGTCCTGTGGCATCATGCCCCTGACAAATGTGATATACTAAGGGGACTGATAAGTGGGGCTGGATCTGAGCATCTGTAAAGTTTAATGGAATATATAAAGCTGACCCCTAATCTGCTGGGCAAGCGCTTTGTCCTGTTAAAATAATGAGAATGTACATTCAGCTATGTAGAGCTGGAAGGCACCCTACTCTGGGTGAGTTGCTGGTTGTAGCTTGCACTGTCTAAGAAACATGCCATTGGCTGAGGTTTCTCATGTGCTTTCAGCCACTTAGAGTCTAATAGTGTCTTTCCTCTGTTCTTGGTTTAGGGAGGGGGCTGCCTTTGTGAGCTCTCGGATCCTGAAGTGTAACCCCAACTCTTCTGTCATTGAGGACCATGGTCAGGGTCTTTTGAGAGCGGGAGCTATAACAGGCACTGCTGTGCTAGAAGTAACTTCTGTGGAACTCTTTGGAGTCAATCAGACTGTCATAACTGGTGTCCGGGTAAGATTTGCTGCAGGCGTTTGTCAGTGTTGTTGCAGGCTTAAAAACAGCATTGATTCCTTATTTCTCAAACAACAATGAAATCTGATCCAGAAAGATCATGTATTATCATTTTTTTCTGGCTCAGCATTGTTTAGGAGCAATAGAAAAGAGCTGGATGCGAGGTATATTGTAAGGTTGGATTTGGGAGGGACCGTGTAACACGAAGGTCTTAGAGGTCCTGTGTATTAGAAGCCAGGTATCCCAGGGTCTGTTTTCAACTTTACCACTGACTCAACTCTATGACCTTTAAAACAAGTTTCTCTTGAGCCTTAAGTACACATCTGTGAAATGGGGAATAACACATTAGAGACTTAATGTCTGCAAATCATCTTGTTAGATTAAAAGCCCCACGGAAGTGCAAAGTACCTTCTTATCTGTTATTTACCAAGGCTTAAATAAGGTATAAGGTACAGTACTGACCTTTTTGTCATTAATATGCTGTACCCTTTTAGCAGTATTAATTTAAGAGGAGTCTTAAATGCTTTGATTGATGTAAGACCACCAAGGAAGACTCAGGTGTTCAGTGATAGGAGTGGTTCAATAAATGGCACTCATCCTGAATCTGTATGAAACCATGGAACTGTATGTCTGCTGGGTCATAAAGTCCAGTCCCCTGCATTCAAAAGCCAGTATTATCTTTCCCTTCTGTAAACTGATCAAGCTCCAGGTCACTGAACCTTTGTGAGTAAGTGGGAAAGACTGAAATGTCAAATATTGTTTTAAGCGAAGCATAGGAAACGTCGCTTCTTCCAGGTAGCACCAGTGTCATACATGACGATCAGCACCAGTCCCAAGCTCTACACAACTGGCAGCACACCCCTGGTGGCATTCCCCCTCGGAATGGCCCTAACTCTCACAGTTGAGTTCTACAACAACATTGGGGAGAAGTTCCATGCCCAGAACACACAGATCTACCTGGCTTTGAACAGGTACAGTCCTGAATGCATCGGTACAGAACTGCCTAAGGCAACTGAAAAAAACACAGGTAAAATGTTACTCTTACAAGTCATGGCAGAGGTAAAAGGTTTTGCATCTCAGGCCAGAGCCATATGTGAAGGCAGCTGTTCCGAAGTCAATAGCTAGTTCACTTTGCTCACAATACCACACTGGCCCTTGGGACTGTATACTTGAAATATGCTTCTTGTCTCCTCCAGGCATGTGAAGCTCTGCTAGTTTTCTTTTGATTGGCACTGTTTGCTTTCAGAGATGACCTACTGCTAATCAGACCTGGGAGCAAGAATTATACATACATTGCTCAGGCAGTGAACAGAGGAGTGACACTGCTGGGAATCTGGGATGCGAAGCATCCAGGCATGGCTGATTACATCCCTGTGCCTGTGGAGTATGCCATTGAGCCAGACATCTCCAAACCCTCTGCAGTAGGAGATGTGATCTGTTTCAGCACGCCCCTTGTAAACCAAGAAGGTATGTGCCATTTTTCTGTTCGTCTTATATCATCAGTTCTGACTACTGTGGTGTTCAGTAGTGTGACCTTGCTCAGTGATCCTCTTACATTTTACAAGCTAAGCCAAATGCTTTGAGGCTGGCTGTGTTGCACAGGGGGTCTTTAGTGAACACTGAAGAGGTGTTGGGGATTCTGGGGAGGGCTGTCTTCCTTCCTCAGAGCCTGTCCTGACCTGATAACCCAGTGTGGTGTCAAGGTTTCCTGCACAGCTGAAGGTTCTGACTTTCAGGTGGCATACAAAAAATCATCAGAGGTTCATTTTTAATTGAAGATCTCACAGAAATGAAAGTATTACCCCCAGCATACTGACCCCCTTCTAACTCAGACATGCCTTGGTTCCTTAACTTCCTGACTCATTCAAGTTAGTAATGCTTCTATTTGGTACATTAAGTCTGCAACAGGATATGGGCCTGTGTAAAAGTCATAGCCCTGGATCTGAGTTTGAACAATGTCTAGTACCAGGTGGGTCCGTCAGTGCATGGTAAAGTGGATCTCCTTCAGCTTGACATGCCAGGAAGAGGCTTTCTCTTTTACCTGATTTCCAGTAGTACAGAAGGGCACATGAAGTGTGTTTGAACTGGTTGGTCACACTGTCATCGATAAGGCTCTGTGTGAAGGGAATTGACCTAGCTTCTGCAATGAGCTCATTCTCTGGGATTCAGAAGGAAGTTGTGCTGAGCTTGGTGAAAACTTGATCCCTGCCAGTATAGCCACCTTGTAATGCAACAAAGGACTGGCTGAATCATTGCCCAGGACCAGAGAAGAACTGTTGTACTCTTCACTAAAGAGAAAAGACATGGCATCTGCTCTTGACACTAGCACAGAAACCCTAACACAAAAGCTCTAACAACCAGCTGATGACAAGGGGCATAACTCTTCTTGCCTTTTGCACTATTTTTACACAATTATGACTGCATGAGCTTCAATGGGTCTGTTTGAGTAACTGCTACTGCCTGAACTGGTGCATCAGACCCCAGGTTTGCTGTCAAGAGAAAGCCTCTTATTATCTCTGGCTTCCAGAATTCAGATGTGAGCTCAGCCTTGCTGTTCTTGACCTTGACTCAAAAAGAATGTTTTGCATCTTTTCTTTCTACCCACCAATGTAACACTTTACAGCCCTGCAAGAGGACAGGCTGCATAGAGGCTGCCTACTTGTGTTCCTTATATAAAGAGTTTAGCAGCTGTATTAAAAGACTTGATTCATAATTAACAGCATCAGTGTGGCTGCAGCTCCAGTCTGATTAGTGTGTGCATGGTAAATTAAAGTTTGATAGCGTTTTTAGAACAAAGGTAACCAGAGAGCATTCCCAGGAATGCAAAAAACCTTTCCTTCACCCTGTAAAACCTCAGCTGAGCATTCTCCTAACCCAATGACCCCAAAAATTAACCCACAGGTTTATGGTCCTGTTTTATTCAAGTAAATATGATTTATGATCTGTCTGCCTTGGAGCACAAGCAGACAGTAGTTCAATGTATTCCACTGTGTGGGAGGGACACTTGCATAGTGTGAATATTTAAAAGGTTCACTTTATGAGCTCCAAAAACATGAGGTCCATGAGCTGATATTCACTGTGTAAATTCTCTGAACATGCTGTAGGGAAGAAGTGTCTGAAGTTTTTTCCCCAGCACATCCACTGAATTCTTTCATGACGTTGAAGACCAACTGGCAGAATCTAATTTGTGACTTGTTTTTTATAGGAGAACCTGGGATGTGGCATATCTCCCCCAGTGGCATTCTTGAGATGGACTCAGTGAGTGGAGCAGCATTTGTGAAGAGCCCTGGGACTGCTACAGTCTTTCATGACATTCCAGGGATAGGGAAAACATACAGAGAGGTATTCATTGCAGCATACTCCAGCTGGAGAGGCAAGCTTGCTATTATTGTTCATGCCAAGGAAATTCTTCACGTGTATTAGTTTGTGAGCTGCATCCATAGTCAGCCTGCATTTATCTTGGAATCTTTCTGTTTTAAGAGTGTGCAGACACTGAAAGAGGCACAGTTTAATATAAAAGCCATAGACTGAATGTGCTATTACAAAAGCATACAGAGCTTTTACTGTAACTTGGAGATGGGATAATTGCCAAAACTTGATTCAGTTCCTAGGTAGGAAAATATGTCCTGCAAGTAAAGGATCTTTTAAAAATATGAGGCAGCAAGGGCTTGATTCTTCTATACATGAAAGTTCCTAGACATTCCTCTAATACAGTAAAAGGGACCCTTTGTATTATTCTAGATAGAGTAATACATTTAGAGAATGTATCCTAGATGAGAATCTAGCCCCACATACAGTCAACTTGCTTGACTCAGTAGCAGAAGAAAAGTTCCAACAGTAACCTCTTTGCTGTCCCATCACGTGCCCTGTTACAATATTCCAGGTAGTTGTCAACAGTTCTTCAAGATTAAGCCCCCAGCTGAGTCCCAAAGGCTACCTGACCAACACGCCTGACTCTTCTAAACTCCAAGTCTTTGTTGCTACGAGCAGTGCAGAATCAACCCTCAAAGGTAAGAGTTATTCAGAAAGAACCACCTTTATGGGAGGTGTAGGATGGGTAAAAACTATAGACTGGCACCTGAACCACTCTATCTACCAAGGGAAACTTCTCTGCTAAGCTTCTTAACTATCTGCTGTGAGGTTGGCTTATTCGGTCTTCTGTGTTTCTTTTCTAGGCCCCTGCAGCCCAGTTCAGATGTATGCAATCTCTAATCTTCTTCTCCCAGAGTCTCACCTGATGTGTCAAGTTGAATTCAGCAACCCAATGTTTGACATTCCAGCAAGTAAAGTCTTTAGTATCCAGTCGAAATTTAGCATTGAAAGAGGTAGGCAGGACCCACTTGAGCTGAGTGGGGAAAGAAATTGTGAATGTTTTGATTTTTCTTCCCATGACATTCCTTTTTCCTTGCAAATACCACCTCAGCACACTTGTTAGCTCTGATTAAGAATATATGAAGTCAGTGCTCCCTTCCCATCACACTCCTTCCCCTTGTTAGAATGTGTAGTCCTCGCTACTGATAGAAGGGCTATTGAAGTAATCAAACACAACCCTCTGAATGCTTATTGTTTGGTCTTGACTTTAGGTCTGTATGCCTGTCTAATCACTGCTAAGCCCCAGTCTGATGAAGTCCGGCTGGCTTTGAGTTTTGCTGAGGCCTCGGTGTATGTGATGGTCTCTCTCTCCAGTCAGCAGAGCAAGGACGGAACGCAAAGAATCCTGGTTCCTTTCCTTCCAGCATTTTACATCAACCATTCAGAATTGGTTTTTAGCAGCAAACAGCTCAGTGGCGAGATAAAAGTGCTGGGAACTGAGAAAGTGTTAGAAAAGCTGGAGGTACATGAGACCTTTTCTCTGTGTGTCACCATTCCTGGGAACACACATTACCTATTCCTGGGGAAGAGATATGCATGCTAAACAGAAGGAATAAAAGTATCTCACGTCCCCAAGGCTTAGTCTGAGCAGTTAGCCCTACGGGATCAACATAAAGAGATGATGGATTGCGTCACACTGTTTGGAAGCAGTTATTTTTGGAGGAATTGAGAACTCCCATTCTCATATTAAGAATTTAGGGTGGGGACTAGGCAAGAAGCCCCTGTTACAATCACCCTACTCCATGGGAATTATGTGAGAGAACTGTTGCTTTACTGTAAATAACCTCACTGCTCTGTCCCGTACATGGATGTAGACCTTCTCTGGTGTTTCCTTTTAAATACCTTTCTTTCTCTGCTATCAAAGGTTCATCCCAGCATTCCTGCAATAATAGTGAGGCATCCCGAATACACACCCGACATGCCTGGGCTTGTCTCCTACCCCATCAATGTGGCCAACCTCACATCTCTCCGGCAGAGGGCAGCACCTATCTTCATCAACATCTCCTGTGTCCTCACAGGCCAAAGAGATGCAGTAGAAGTGAAAGTTTTGGCAGAACAGCACATGTTTGGTGAGCATCCGCTGGTCTGGTGGGTCCAAGGGGATGCAGCAATTCTGTCCGAGCTGTGTGCTTTGGGATGTAGTCTAATTTTTCCCCAGGCCAGCCTCCACTCTGGGGCAATCAAGGGAAATGAGTACCCTGCCCAGATCTGACCCTGCTGGGGCATTGTGCCCCTACAGCTCTCACTGATTATAGAGGGAATTGAGTTGCCCGGGAATTGAGTTGCCCAGGAACAGGCCTTTGGGATGCTAATGCAGCAACCATGGGCCTGCCACTGTGTTCACTTCAAGTGAAAACTCTTGGCCCTGCTGGACCCAGCCCTGCTCTGTGGGAGTGGAGCTGAACTTGTTGCATGGGGCAGTAAGGAGAGGGAGAGGAGGAATTGTCCTGAACTGTAAGTCTTAGCCCTCTAAGTCACTGGTTCCAGCTGGGTCCCAGGCTGATCATGAAGGGAAGCAATTCCCATCTGTCTGTTCTCAAGGCGCCTACAAGTGCAGTCAGTGTCTTCATCTTTAAGAAACAGAGGGCAGCCTCAGCAGAGAAATGAAACTACCCCCTTCCCAGAGGCAGTAGCCCCTCAAGTCATGGCTGAGGCACTTGGACCAGAGCCCTGTGGTGGAAGGCTTCCCTTGAGCTGCTCTAGATGTGCCCTTTCCCTAGAAATGGGCTTCTGGGTTTCAGCAGCAACCTTCCCTTAAAAAGAGAAAGTGATTTTTGAAAAGGTTCATTAACGTTTGTTTTGTTGAGTGAACTAACTGAAGTCGAACAAAAATGTTGAACGTGTTTTTTGTTACGCTTTCTTGTTACAGCAGGCACACAGGCCTAAGTATTACCTCTTTCTTTTTTTAAACGTAAGGTCAGTGCAGTGAAGCAGGAATTGTGCAACAGCTAATGAGCTCTTACCAGATCCTTCTCTTCACCCTTTTTGCTGTTCTAGCATCAACAGCTGTCATCTTTCTTAGTAAGTAAAAACACATGGTGTGCAGCTAATCATTAAACTCCAGGAAAATCGGGCTCTTTACTTTTTCCCATGTGATCTTTCATAGAATAATAGGACAGCCCTCTCTCTGTTCAAGGTAGGATCATGCCTGTTTAAACCATCCCACACAGATGTTTGCTTACTTCCACTTAAAACTTCACAATGGGGTAGATTCTACCACTTGTAGGGAACCTGTTCCAGTGCTTAACCACCCTTACAGTTAGTATTTTTTCCTTGATGCCCTACCTATTAAAGCTCTTTTTGCACACCAATATTACATTTAACTCCTATTCAGCTTCAGTCCATGGTAACTGTTAGATCCTTCCCTGAATTCTTTAGTCATGTAGAAGTAGTCCATTTGCATGTTTCACCTGTTAACATTGTTAGTGCCTGGCATTCTGATCTATTGTATCAGGCTTTTCCAACTCTCCCAAAAATGCACATTTTCTTCTTCCTCCATAAAGTGCAGGGAACAAGCCATGGAAAATGTCATTGTTTGTAGGGTTTTGACCCACCTAAGCTAAGGAAATTGGCTTTGCAGGCATGTAAGCCATGGATATACAAGCTTCCATTACTGTAGACTAGTGCTCGTGGTAGACACTCTTACTGCAGTTCATCTTAAAACTGGTCAGTTGGGACCTAAAGTTAAATGAATCCAGTGTCCCTGCAGCTTTTTGCAGACTTAACCAGAATATCTGAAGTAAGGAGCTAGAGCTGCATGTGGCATGAGCGTACATAACTTGGATTGTTTCTGCAGCTTACAACACCTTTCTGACAAGAGTGCAAACTGTGCCCATTGTGTACATTCCCACCTCTGCTGCTTCTCAGACAGGTAAGCTGGACCCTCTTTTTAATTATTTACCAGTCCCAAAACCACCCATTGCTCTGGCACATGTATTGTTGTATTTGTATTGTTTTGGGTGTCTCTTTGTGACCTCATCAGCTACTGCATAAACTCATGTACAAAAAAGTAACAGCCTCCCATGACAATGAGACAAGCTAGGAATTTACTGAAGGTCCCTGCAGCGACCTAGTCTCCAGCTTCTAGTCTGAACCATCTGCTTTCCCTTTTCTTCAGGATATTATTCTCCTACGAACCCTCAACATCACAATGGAAGAAATAGGATGCAGCACTGGCTTTGGAGCATGCGGAGATAATACAATGGAAGGAAGTGTCTTTTTGTATGGAATTAAACCAGAAACAAAGTGTGTTGGTCTTTTCCTGTCACTAGGCTTTTACTAATGATTAATGGACTTCTTAGAATAACACAGTTGTCATGGGTACAGGGTGAAGTAGCATGCTGTTTGCTCATTGCAAGATTTTGCATCAGGAACTCCCCCATTTTGGGGGCAGGGGAGGGTGAGTACTCTGGTAGCTACCAAGCAGCAAGATCTACCCATCTTTAACACTAGTTTCCTCTATCTGAGCATATATACAAGCCTTATGCTGGTCAACATCAACACTGCAACCCCCCATGAAGTATAAGGCTTCACTCTAGTTGGCAAGGCACCCTTTTCCCCTCACAGGAGCATTACTTGGTAACAAGCAGCAAGGAAAAACAAGAAACTGAACAGTGTATGTTTTATCCAAAATTTATTGAGAGCGAGATGGGAGAGGCTACATGGACAGTAAGTCACATTCTCCAACCACGTTCTGTTTCTGCAAAGCACCTAGCCTGCCTCACACTAGTGCTTTGAGGTAGAGTCCTATGCTCCTAGGGACACATGTACCTGCATGTGGTCACTGTGCGGGTAGTCACACCCATCTCAGAGATGCTCTTGTTTAGGTTAGTGCTGCTTTCGTCTGAAGGAACATCCTGAATGGGAAGAACAGGCAATAAGCAACTTGAGAACACCGACCGGGCCACAGGTAAGTTAGCAGAACTGACCAAGTGGTAGGGTTCTTTCAAAACTCAGAAACTTTGATTAGCAGAAGCTCAGTTTTTGAGGTGCACCCATGTTTCAGCCCTCCAAAGCAGAAGAGGTTTCCCCAGATTCCCTACTTTGGCCTGTGGCCACTTCACCTATCTGAAGTGGTGGGTAGTCAGAACACACTACCAGAGAGGTGACAACAGTAAGAGCTCTGGGGTGTACAGGAAGAGTAGGAGGGTGATAAGCAGTTTCACTGCTCAGAGAAGGGCAGCTTTGAAAGGCAAGTCAAGCCAGGTGTTCTTTGGGGCTGTCAACAGTTCCAAAACCCACAACATCTCACAAGGCAGTGGCAAATCCATTAGAGCAAGAAGGTCAATGATACTATTTATCAGTAGTAACTACCTAGTAGTCATTTTTTTAGGCTTATATCCCACCCTATCCAAGAAAAGCTTATTAGAACAAGACTTGGAGTTTTTTGTCTGGCCTTCGCTAAGGAATCAACTGTTGCAGAAAGGCTATTTTGCTGTCCAAATGAAGCTTACGATCAGATTTTTAAATCCTAGTTTATGCAAGAGGAAAAAAACCCATCAGGGCTGGGCACTAAGAGAGCATCCACACATTATCAGCTCTTATAAGAGACAGGAGACTGCCGGAGACTGCCGTTTACCTTCTGTAAGCCTTGCCTTTCCCCCGGTGGGCTGGCACAGCACAGTTGAGCAGCCCACGCACAGAACCACAGTCTGAGCATGGCTGAAGACAGTGGTGATTTTATAGCAACCTGAAAGGAAAGCAAAACCTTGAAGCACATGCATTTCCTGGCGAGGGAATGGCAACAGGGCTGTGTTCACTGCTGACACAAGCGACAAGTTGCATCTCTTAGCAGCAGTTACAGCCACACTGGTCTGTGGGCATGGGCAGACAGTTCTTTGAATAAAGGTGGTATCTTTTATTAGACCAACAGAGTAGTTGGAAACTGGTATGTCAGCTATTCAGTTGGTCTAATCAAAGAGATTGCATCTACCCAATTTTGGGTGCATTTTAACTGGGCCAGGGCCTACTACCAGCAGGAACAAGCAGCAGACCACAAGCCCCTTGGCACCTGCCTGGCACCAACCCTGCCAAGGAAGGGGGAGGCTCCGGCACTCCAGCTGTCCCCACAGCAGATACAGGGCCCCGCGCACGCTTCCCCGGCGCTTGCACGGCTCGGGCCCGCTCGCCCGCCTTACCGGGACACTTGACGTCCATGAAGTAGGAGTTGGGGCTCTGCACCAGGCGCTTCTTCTTGTGTTTCCTCTTCTCCTCCTCGGGGGATGGATGCAGCAGGTCCTTGGCGAGCTGCGGAGGGGCGGGGGGGGCACGGGTGAGGCCGCGGGACCGGGTCGCCCCCCCAGAGCTCCCCCCGCCGCCATCTTGGCCCTTCCCTCCTCCGCCATCTCCCCCACGCGCCCCTCCCCCTGAGCGGCTTGGCCCCACCACCCCCCAGCTCGAGGAGCGGGCGGGCGTGGAGAGGGGGACTAGGCCCGGCCTAGTCTGGCCCAGGGACACTCACAGGCATGCTCGCGTGGAGGCGGTCGCGGCCGAAAAGGAGTCAAACCGGAAGCAGGGGCCGCTATATCCGCTCCGGGGTCTCCCGCACGGGCGGAAGTGGGGCCGTGGCTCTGCCCCACTGCCATGCTGGGAAGGTCAAACCCATGCCCCGCTTCCGGGTTCCGTACGTGGGCGGGGACGCCGCCATCTTGAGGAGGTCAGGAGCCTGGCGTGGCGGGGGCGCCGCCATTTTGAGAGGGTCGGGCTGGGGCCACCATCTTGGTCAGGTGACTGGGAGCTGTTGTGGCTAACGACGTCATCCCGCCCCTGTGACGTCACTATGGCGGGGGTGCCTCGTGATGTGAGGGCGGTCCTGCTGTGCTGGAGTGGTGAACAGGGGTCATCTGCCTGTGGCGTGGCGGGATGATGTCATGGCACAGGGTGGTGATGTCATGGCACGAGGCGATGATGTCACTGTGTGGCACAAGGCGCCCCCCCACCAACGCCCCCCATTGCAGGCAGCTGGCTGGGTCTGGCATAGGGTCTTGCACCAGTAGGGACCAACCCTCCACTCCTCAGGGGGAACTGAGGCAGGGAATGGGGGAGCAATGTCCCCCCGCAGCTCGGTGCCCCGCACAGCCCCTGCCGGTGCCCCTGCCTCCCCACCCGCAGCGATGCCCCGCCGGCTGGTCGCGGGGTATCGGCCCCGTCGCGTCGCGTCGCGTCCCAGGGCAGGGGGAGGGTCCGCGCGCCGGGCCTCCCCTCGCACCCGGAGGAGGCGGGGGCCGGGCGGGGAGGAGCCGCCGCAGCTTCTCGCCTCTTTCCAGCAGCAGAAAAGTTTGGGCCAGGCCGGGCGGGGGCCATGGCCAAGTCCTACGACCACCTCTTCAAGCTGCTGCTGATCGGGGACAGCGGCGTGGGCAAGACCTGCCTCATCATCCGCTTCGCCGAGGACAACTTTAGCAGCACCTACATCTCCACCATTGGTGAGACCCCGGCCCAGCCCCCGCCACAGCTCCCCGGGCACGGAGCGGCCCATGCCCCAGCGCAACCCCTGCCTCTGCCACTGGCCCCGGGCATCTCCCTGCCCTGCTCGGGCAAGGGGACCTAGGGCAGGACCTGCCCTGAGCCCCGTCAGGGGCAGTCACGCCCCCGCCTCGCTAGCAGAGCGACACTGTCCCGTGGACACGCCTGTCCGGCTGTGCCTGGCGCTGGCAGCCTCACGGGCTGGGCACAGAGCAGCCTGCGAGCTCCCAAAGCGCAGGGGTTGGGGAGGGGGGCTCAGGGTGGCCCCAGTGTGCCCAGCCTGTGGTGGTATGCTCCAAGCCTGGCTGCTGGATGTGACCCTGCGCTTCCTCCGGGTCACATCCTGTCCCTGGCGCTGGGGCAGAAGCCAGAGCCCAGGACCCCTGGGTTTCAGCAGTGTCTCCGTCCCATGGCTCAGCCCAGCCCTGGCACATCCTGGACCCTGTCCCAAGGCCCCCCGCCCCGTCCTGCTGGTGAGAGGCAGGAGCCCCTGCCAGCTCTGGGGGGGGGGTGCCCCTGCCCCCTCCCCTGGGCAAGGCCTCAGCTGTGCCTGTGCTGCCCCCACCCCTCCTGGCGTCCCTGCAGCCCAGCGCTGGGGCCCCCACGGTGGCGCCTGGCTTCTGCCCACTTGGCACGGAGCGTCCTGGCCCCAGGCTGGCTCGGCAGCCCGGGTGCGTGTGTGGCCGGGGCTCTGTACACGCAGACACTCGCGCTCCCTCCCTCCTGCCTGCCAGCTGGGAGCTTGCCCTGGCGGAGCTCAGCTCCTGGAGGGGAATTCCAGTGATGAGGCTGCTCCTGAACTTGGTGCCTGTGCTCTGGGCAGGGGCTGGGGTCTGTCCCCCCCACGCCTTCCTCTCTCTGAGGCCCTCCCCTCTTTTCCCAGCCCAGAGAGCTCTGTTCCCAGCTGCTCCCAATCCTGTAGCTGGGACCAGCGTGTGCTGGGCTGGCAAGCTGCCACCTCCCTGCTGGGCTGGGGGACCCTTCTGGGGGCCAAGCTGAGCCAGCAGGAACCGGCCCTCAGCCCTGGGACCTGGGGGATGCAACCTCTCAGCCCCTCCCTGGCTGGTGCTGCCCCTGAGCTGACCTGCCTGCATTGCCCAGGCATCCTGCCCCTTCCACCGGTGCCTGTGGCTTCTTCAGCAGCCCCCAAGACGCACGTGACCCCTGGTGCCGTATCCCTGACAGCCCGCATTCCTCTTGCCTCCCAGGGATCGACTTCAAAATCCGGACTGTGGAGATTGAGGGGAAGAAGATCAAGCTCCAGGTCTGGTAAGTGGGAACCTGGCTCCCCTTGCCCCACCTGGTACCCACCAGCCAGCCCCTGCCAGGGGGTGTAGGGGGCCTGCCTGCCAGGTAGCAGCCCTGGCCGGGAGGGGCAGGTCCCAGGGTGCCAGCGGACAGGAGCTGACCCTGCTCCCCACACTCTCTTGCAGGGACACAGCGGGACAGGAGCGGTTCAAAACCATCACCACGGCCTATTACCGAGGAGCCATGGTAGAGAGCTTGGCGGGGCAGGGGGTGCAGCTGGAGCTGGACAGGGGGTGGGGCAGGGGGTGCAGTTCCTTCCAGGCTCCTTCTTGGAGGGAAGGCCCTGTTCTAGCTCCTACTGCTCCGGGAGCACTGGGCTCCACCGCTGATGAGGGGCTGGCCCTGCTAAGAGCACATGTGTTGCAGGGGATCATTCTTGTCTACGACATCACAGATGAGAAGTCCTTTGAGAACATCCAGAACTGGATGAAGAGCATCAGGGAGGTGGGTGTGGGGCACTGGAGCACAGGTTGAGGGCTGGGGGGTGCTGGCAGGATGTGGGGCTGAGGGGGAGCACTCACTGCTGGCTCTACTCTGCCCAGAATGCCTCAGCAGGTGTGGAGCGCCTGCTGCTGGGGAACAAGTGCGACATGGACGGCAAGCGCAAGGTGCAGCGGGACCATGCAGAGAAGGTAGGGCCAGGGAGGGGAGTGCGGTGGGGCAGCGCCAGAGCCCCAGGGCTAGGACCAACTCTGTGGGTGGGTCGCGTCTCCGCCGCCTGGGGCTCAGGGCTGCTGGATTCGGTCACGTTCCTGCCAGCTGCCCCAGCTGTGCTGGGCCCTGGGGGAGGGCGGGGGTGGGGGGCGCTGCTTCAATGGGTCCCTCTCTCACGGCAGCTGGCCAAGGAGCACGGGATCCGGTTCTTTGAGACCAGCGCCAAGTCCAGCCTGAATGTGGAGGAGGTGAGTGAAGCAGGGCAGGGCTCAGCCCTGTGGGCTCTCCACATGGCGCAGGGGAGGGGACCTTAGGCCAGCGCCTGCTCCGCACTGGCCCAGACAGGGCTAGAAATGAGGTGCTGAGGCCCTGGGGGCAGCCTGGCTCCTGCCCCCTGGGCTGTCCCTGGGCCGGGCCAGGGGCGCTGAGGACTCGGCTCCCCCGCCCCCTGCTGATGCCAGGCAGCCCCTGACAGCTCCTCTCCCCACCTCAGGCTTTCACCACGCTGGCCCGGGACATCCTACTGAAGTCCACCAAGAAAGCGGTGAGTACGGGGACGGGCCCAGGGCAGCTTCACTTGGGGGCACTGCAGAGGTGCAGGGGCCCGGCCCAGGGCACGGGCCTCCAGCCCCCCACAGCCGCGCAGGGCCCAGTGGACCGGGGCTGGGACAGGCTGACGAGCAGGAGCTGGTGCCAGGCAGAGCCCCTCCGGCCTGCCCCGTAGCATGGCCCTAGGCCCGGCTCTGCCCCTCCTGCTGAGGACAGGCAGGGCCGGCATCAGCGTCCTCTCTCCGCCTCTTGTGTTTCCAGGGCGCGAGCAGCAAGGGGCACCTGGACCTGGCAGCCTCGCAGAAGAAGAGCGGCAGCAGATGCTCTGTGGCCTAGCGCCCGCCACCACCTGGAGTCCCAATCCCGAGACCGCAGCCCTGTGCCACCCCCGCCCGCTCCGGGACCGCGCGGGCCGCACCCCGGAGCCGCCGGGCCGACGCTGGGGGCTGGAGCCCCCGGGCACCGTGCGGGGCGGGAGCAGAGCAAGCCGGGGCGCCCACGGACTGAGGGGGGCCGTGAGCAGAGCAGCCCCGGTGCCAGCCCCGCCGTGGGGCCGGGAGCCTCCGGCCACTGCCTGTTGCAGCAGCGCTGGCCACGGTCCCTAGTCACTGTGATAAAGCCCCCGGTTGTCACGTCCGTGTCCGCGTCCGTGTCTGCGCCGTGGGGCGGGGTCCCGGCACCGGGGGAGGGGTGGGCAGCTGGCGCTGGAGGGGCAGCGGGGCAGGGCTCCGGTCCCCGCGCGCGTGCAGGGCTCGGCCTCAGCTGCAGGGGGCGCCACAGCCACCACCGAAGCCCTTCTCTGCCTTCCCGGCGTCCTCTGCGCCGGCGCCGCTCTGCCCCGGCGTCTCGCCGCTCCCGGAAGTCCGTGAGGGCTAAGATGGCGGCGCCGTGAGCGACGCGGGACGAGCCGGTGCCGAAACCGCAGCCGCCCGGGCCATGGCGGCAGCCCCGCTGCGCTGGGCCCTGCTGTGCGCCGCGCTGGCCTGGGGGCTCGGGTGCGGGGCCGGGGCCGGGGCGGGCCCGGGAGGTGTGGGGGCCGGTACCCGGGGGCGGGCCCGGGCCGCCGCTGACCACCTGTTTCCCCGCAGCCCCGCGGAGGCAACGGGGCCCGGCAGCGACAAGCGCTCAGGTGGGTCCCCCTCCGCCCCCTCCCTCGGGGCAGGGTCAGTCCGGCGCGGCCGTGATCCTGGGGCGAAACTTCCCCGGGGGCGGCTGCCTGGTGCTGGAGCGCTGAGGTCCCCTCTCTCTCCCCAGCGAGCCCCGTGGCGGCCACGCCGTGCTGGCACGTGGAGGAGTTCGTGGTGGCCCAGGAGTGCACCCAGTGCACCACCTTCCAGGCGGTGAGAGCCGGGCGAGGGGGCTCCGCCTGCCCTGGTGCCGGCTTCTCCCTCTGCTTGGCTTGGCCCAGGCCTGAGGAGGGGGCGCCTGGCCCACCCTGACCGCAATCGTGGGTCTGCTCTGATTGCAGAAGACGATGCCCGAGTGCAGCCCGACCGGCTTCATTGAGCGTATTAACTGTGCCACATCCCAAAAGGACGAGTACAAGAGGTAAGTGGAGCCCAGGGAGCCTCGTGGCTTGGCCGAGGGCCACGGCCCCTCAGCTTTGCTGGGCAAGTCTCGGCAGGGTGCCGGGGGCATCTGTCTCCCTACCCTGGAAGTCCCGGCCCTGCAGCGTGTCTCCTCTCGGCAGCTGCCGTTCGGCGGTGATGGAAGCCCGCGCCTTCTGGAGGTTCGAGGGGGCCATGATTGGTGTGGCCGTGATCTTCGCCCTGCTGGTCGTGTGCCGCCAGAGGGTGCTGGACAGGAAGGCCCTGGAGAAGGTCCGCAAGCAGATCGAGTCCATCTAGTGTTGCTACCTTGGGAGCCATGGCTGCCCCTGCCTTCTGCTTGTGCCCAGGAGCCGTGGTGGCAGGGAATCCATGCTGGGGACAGCTCTGCTCCTCGCTTCTCTGGGAGCACTTCATGCTGCTAACACGGACTGAAGATGCTGGGAGCTGCCTTGCTTGCTCCTTGGAGACTATAGGAGTTCAGCCCTGGGACACTGAACAAGGGCAGCCTGCCCCAGCAGGCCTCCCCCTTGGCCTGTCTTGGCCTTCGTGCAGCAGCTGCAGTCTTGTCCCACTGTAGCTCCCTGTTTCCCTTTTGGCTGGTGGCCGTGGAAGGGGGCAAGGCTTGCGCTGGGTTCTTGGCAGCCAACTTGGTGCCCATGTGCTCTAGGCAGGAGTCCCCACAATAAACGCCGCTTCTGACTGCGAGAAACGCTGCTTGGCGTGTCGGTGACTGCCGGCCCCACGCCTCCCTGCTGCAGGCGTTCACCAGCGTCCTGGGGTTAGCGCGGATGAACCTGCTGCGGCTGTGGGCTCTGGTTTGTGGTGACCTGATGGCTGAAGGGGGAGGGGAAACGAAGCCAGGGAGGGTGAAGTCCAAAGGGTGGAGGCAGCAGCAGCGAGGCCTGGGGGTAGGGACCTTCCAGGCACTGGCTTGTTTGCTCAGGGTGTGACGCAGGCCCCTCCCTAGCTCCTTTACTTTGGAGCACAGGCCCAGAAGCAGTGGGTTGGGTGTGGTGCTTGGGGGGCTGTGGCTCCTCTGTAGAGCATCTTGTTGGGGTCTGCTCCATGGGTAGTTTCAGTGGGGGCTGAGGAGGGCAGGAGCAGGCATTCGGCCTGGCGCCCTGTGGATAGCTCCCCCCTCCGCCGGCACCAGGTGCCCGCAGACTAGCCCCGGGGGTAGGGTGTCCAGCTGGGGGCTCTTGCTGTCTCTTTCCAGGGCTGAGTCACAAGCCACATGGGGCTTCCAGGGCTGAGAGCACAAGGGTGTGGCCTAGGCAGGACCCCAGGGGTGCTGTGCTCAGGGCTGGAGCCAGGCTGCCTCATGCCTGTTCAGGGCCAGGAACCCAACATCCCTCCCACTGCCCCAGCACTGTCCATGGAGTCAGAGCCAGGAAGAACCAAATGATGTTTTATTAAAAATGAGTCTGCCTCCCTCTCCCCTGAGCAGGGCCCTTCCCAGCACCTTCCCAGAGGCTGGGCCGCCAGGCCAGCTGCAGCGCCCCTCAGTGCTGCTGGGGCCTGGCTCAGCCCAGCCTGAGCTGACAGGTCCTGCTGGGCAGAAATCTGCTCTGAAAGGGCCCGTCACAGCTCGGGGTCATGGGACTCTGGCTTTGTGGCTGTGCTGTACCCTGGGGCCTGTGGACTCTACTGCTCCTGGGGGGCTCTGGGCATCACTGGGGGCTGTGGGCTGGGCTGGAGACGCTTCTCCATGGCTGCAAGCAGCAAGGCAGCAGGACCTGCTTGGGCTCTGGCTGCTTCGTCACATCTCATTGGCGTGAAGCAGCTTGGCTGCCTGCCCCTGGGGCAGCCCTGCAGGGACTGCCTGCTGCAACCAGGCCTGAGCCCGGGGGTCTGCAGGTGGGGCCGTGTCAGAGATGTTGGAGACCTCCTGCCCTAGGCCGGGGTTCCCAGCTGCCCCCTCCAGTGCTGGCTGCTCCCTGCGGGGCGGCTCAGGTGCCTCCTCCACCGGGGCCGAATGATCTGCCTGGGCTAGGATGTTCCTGGAGATCACTGTGGTGGAAGCAGAGTCTTCAGGGCCCAGCTGGGGCAGAGGGGATAGCGTGGAGACCCCCTGGGTCCCAGGTAGCTCTGCCTCCCCCTGGTTCTATTTCAGAACAAGCCCCCTGCTCTCTCCAGGCTCCCTGCCTCTTACCTCCCCTGGGCTTGTAGGCCTCGCCTGCCTGCCTCCCACTGTGGAAGAGGCTATAGCTGGGGAAGGCGATGAGTCCCAGGGAGAAGAGCAGGATCTGCAGGAGATATGGTGGGGACAGGGGGATGGAGCTGCAGAGGCCCGGAGTGGGTGGTGAACCGTGCCCATGGGGAGGGCACATCAGTGCGTGTGCAGCACTGTGCCCGGAGGCAGTGTGTGGCTGGGCTGTAGCTGAGCCTGGCTGTGCTGACGTGTGGACACACGTCTGTGGCTTGTGTCTATTGTTGTGGGGGGCATGCAGGCCCAGCTGGGGGAGTGGCATGGCAGGGAGAGGAAGCATGTGTCTGGTGTGGTCATGTGAGCCCACATGTGCCCGTGTGCCCAGCTCCACCCAGTACCAGGATGCAGGTGCTGGTCTGAGCTGCCTTGTTGGACGTCTGCTTGATCAGCGCTTGCAGCTTCTGCAACTGGCTTAGCAGGGCCCTGCAGGGAGATGCTGTGTTGGCAGGGCCCTAGGGGCAAATCTGGGAGCTTCTTGCCCGCTCTGTCAATGCACCTTGCTTTGGAGGGGAGCAGGGACCAGGGAGCCAGGATTCCAGGGCTCCTTCCCAGCCAGGCATGGGAGTGAGGCCCACACTCACCCGTTGTGTCTCTCCAGCTCCTGCACCTTCTTCCGCAGTTCCTGGTTCTGGGCTGAGCAGGCGGCCGCCCTGCTGGGCAGAGGGGAGAGGGTCAGGGCTCTTGCCAGTGCCCCCTGCCCAGCCTGGGTGCGTCAGTGCAGGCAAAGCAGGGGGGCTGCTTGGCGTCGCAGGGCTGAGGCTGAGGCCATCGGGCTCCAGACAAGGCAGGCTGGGCCCCTCTGTGTGCATGGGAGTGTGAGCGAGCGCATGTGTGTGCCCACTGTGTGGGTGCATGAGGGGCAAGCGCTGGCCCACCTGCCCTCCAGTCCGTCGATGTACTCCTTCTTCCGCCGCCGGCTGTCCTGGGCTGACTGCTTGTTGCGGATCTTTCTCCTCACCTTCTTCAGGATCCGCTCCTCTGCCTGTGGGGGCAGACACGGCCTCAGCACCCACGCGGTGCCCCACAGCTCTGCAGTGCTGCCCAGCAAGCTGATGCCTCTGCTCCCCACAGCTCGGGGGTTCCAGATATGGGGCCAGTGGGGGCACAAACCCAGGCCCAGTCTTGTTTTCCTTTTGAGCCTGCCCCCAGCAGCTGGTGGCTGCAGAGTGTGGGAGCCAGGCCACATGCAAGCTTGCATTAGTGGTTGCATACCCGTGCTACGCTCTGCCCCTGCCTGTGTACCTTGGTGAGGGGTAGGCCGCTGGGCAGTGACACCCCCTCCTGTGTCAGCAGCCGCCTCTCCTCCTCTGTCAGGAGCAGATCTGGGAACTGCAGCTGCTGGAGATAAGCAGGAGCTATAGGTGGGGGTGCAGGGGGGGCACCCTCCCCAGCTCGGGGGCCTCTAAGGGGGGCTGCATCCCCAGTCAGTCTGGACCTGCGCTGACTCAGCACAGAGGGCAGCAGCTGATCTCCAAGGGCTCTAGCTGCCAGGCATGTTCATGCAGGGAGTTCCCTATGATTTGAGGGGGTTCAAGAGGGGCTGGACTCACCAGGACCTCAGGCACCTGCATGTCCCTGGTACTGCCCAGCCCAGGAACTGCGTCAGGCCCAGCTGAGTCCAATGTGTGCATGGGAGGCAGCTCCTCCACGACGCAGGTATCGGGGATCAGCATTGGGGAAGACCAGTCATCTGTGCCAGGAGACACAGGTCAGCACCCAGGGCAGGCATGGCTTCTGCTGGGGGGGGGTGCATGGAAGCACAGCCTGCCAGGGACCTGCCATGTGTGGGGGCTGTATGGGGAGTGCCAGCCTCAGGGCAGCTCCTTATGCCCCCACTGCAGGGAGGACCTGCCCCTTCCACCCCCCACCACAGGTGAGGGGCCTGTCTGGCCCCTATGCGGGACCAGTACCAGGGTCTCCACCCCAGCCCAGCTCCACTGACCCAGCTGAATGGAGATGATGCTGGTGCGGAGGGGCTCGCTCTTCAGCTCCCCGATGTCACAGACCACTTGGTAAACAGCAGCCGGGGGACCCTGGGGCTGGTGGGCCATGGCGTGTGGGGGGCTGCCGGCAGGGGGCTCGTCCGAGATGCTACTGTCGCTGCCCGGGGAGCCCAAGGCACTGCCCGCGTGGTACATGGCATTGGGGTTGATGAGCAGCCCCAGCACGTCCTCGGGCTCGCTCTTGTTCAGCCCCTGTAGAGGGGATGCCAGGGGTGGGAGCTGGGGGGTGGAGTGCAGGGCTGGCAGGTGATGCGGGGGTGACCCCTGTGGTTATTGGGGGGCTGGGACCCTGGTGTTGCTGCCTTGCAGGGGGCAGGGAAAGCCAGGTCCTGCTTGCCCGTGCCCAGGGCATTTTCCCCACACGACAGCAATGGCTGCAGCCTCTGCCCCCCCCCAGGCCCCTGGCTGCAGTCCTGCATGCACTGTACCCCTGCCCTGCTCCCACATACGCAGTCCTGGCTCACCTGGTCTCCTTTGGCTGCCCACTCCCCCAGTGCTTTCTCGGAGCCCCTGGGACCTGGGTCCAAGGCAGGGAAGGGGGCTGGGCTGGGCAGCTTGGCACCAGGATGCAGTTCCCCCTGCTCAAAGAGCATGTCCAGGAGTGCGGGGCTGCCAGCCTCCATTGCCTGGGAGAGGCAGAGGGGGTTAAATGCCCACAGGTGCACATGTAATGCTTGTGTGCAGACGATGCCCCGGCACCTGGAGGGAGACACTTATGGCCTGGCTGGGTGCTGAGTTGAACTGGGGATGCCAGAGCACCTGTTGACCCTGGCTGCCCTGGGAAAGTGTGATCAGAGCTGTCACAGGCTGGGTCGGAGCCCAGGCCCCTCTCAGGGTTGTCCCGTTCGTCTCTCCCTCGTGCCTCCAGCACTGAGGGTCCAGGTGGGTTTGATGCTGGCCGTGCCCCTCACTCCCTGTAGCACCCCGTGCCCCTTTCCCCCAAGCACGTGTCCAATCCCCTTTGCGAGTGCCCCAGAGCTGCTGTCACCTGGCCCCACAGCCGCTCCCAGGGCTGGGACGCAGGGTGGGCGGCTTCGGTGACCGTCAGGGCTGTGACTCTGGGTCCCCGGGAGCAGGGATGCTGCTTTCGGCCCAGCCGGGGGTTGACCCTCCCCAAGCGGAGTGCGCCCCGCTTTCCCCGGGCTGGGAGGCGGCGGCGCGTCCCGTGTCCAGCCCTTGGCACGGCGCGTCTCACCCTGAGCCGTGGCGGGCTCGCAGGCGCGGGGGCACCGGGCCGGCGCTGCGGGCAGGAGCAGGAGCAGGAGCAGGAGCAGGAAGCCCGGCTGCCCGGGCAGGCAGCGCCCAGCCCGGCCCCGCCCGGCCCGGCCCGGCCCACACCAGGATCCGCATCCTGGACCCGCGCGGCCGAGTCCCACCCCCGCCTTAAACTGGCCCCGGGCCCGGGCAGCGGTTGTGTGCGGGGCGGGGCCGCTTGTCCCGGTGCCGGGCGGACGGGACCCGGCGCCACCCTGCAGGGGATCCGGGTCCGCACGGGCCGGGAAGGCGCGGCGCTGCCTCTGGCACAGGGCCCGGACCGGGCCGAGCGCCGCGTTGCCCTTTTAAGCGGGGCGAGGGCGGCGCGGGCCGGTCGAGGCCGCTCGGTCCCGCCGCGGGCGGCGCTTCCCGGCCGCGGCCGCGCGGGGCCAGCACGTGCCGCGCGACACGGGCCACACCGACTGCCCCGCCGCTGCTCGCCTCTCATTGGTCCCCGCGGGCGCCAGTCACGCGGCCCCGGGCCGCCATTGGTGGGAGGCGCCCGCCGGCCCCGCCCCTTGGAACGCTCGGGCTGGATACAATGTAGCGCGCGCGGGTGAGTGCGGTCAGGGTCCCGGGGGGTCGCGGGGGTCCCGGGCCGGGCCCGGCCTCTCCTTCCCGGCCGCCCGGCCCCCGCCCCGAGCGCGGAGCCCGGGGATCGGCGCCGCCCGGCCGCCGCTTTCCCTCCCTCCTCCACGGCTATTTTTAGACGGTCAAGTCCCGGGCTCCTTTGAACCCACCCCGCCTTCCCCCATCTGAGCGGGTGTCGCGGGCCCGCCGTGGGGCAGCGGGCTCGGGCCGTGGAGCAGCTGCGGCTCGGGGCGCATCTCCGGGCGGGTTGCGGCCGGTGCCTCAGTTTCCTCATCCGCAGCAGGGGCCGAGGTGTGTGGGGGGAGGGGCGGGCAGCAGTGGGCCGGAGCCCCCCGGCGGTGCTGGGCGCTGTGGAGGTGGCTCCGTGCTGCCCTCCCAGCAGTTAGCAGAGGGGGAGCGAGGCACGGGGCTGCGGGCACGTCCCGGGAAGGCGCGGCACTGCCTCAGGCACTGGGGCCGGGCTGGTTCTTTTAAGCTCAGTAGGCATCTGGAGTGCATGGGTGGTGAGTGCCAGCTGTGCCCTGGGGCGCCGGGCAGTGCCACATCTGGGCCCCAGGGCTGCCCATGTGCAGAGGGGACCTGAGACCGCGGGTTGTCCTGGGGGCTCATCCCTGCCTGCTGCTTGTGCTGGCAAATTGTGCCCTGCAGTGCCCACAGGAGGGCATGGGGGTCCTGGTATGTTCAGGCAGCTTGGAGGGCCTGTGTGCGTGCATGGGCCAAGGTGTGTGTGTGTATGTGCATTTGCATGCATGTGTAAGAGTGTGTACATGTATGTGTGTGTGTGTGCATGCCCAGGCATGTGCGTGTACACTCACGGGCACTTGTATGTGCATAGGGGTGCATGCATGTGTGTGGGGCACAGGCATGTGTGCACGGGTCCACAGGCATGCACGTGTGCACGCATGTGCACAGGTGTGCGCCCATTGGCAGGCCCCTGCCCTGACTTTCATGCCCCCCAGTCACTGGGGTTCCCTGTGTCCAGGGACCCACCCTGTGGGTGCTGGGCTGGCCCTGTTGCTCTGGGGCCTGTGTTGGGGTCAGGGGCCCAGGTCCGGTGTTGTCCTTGGGGGGAGGGTCATGGAGCCACAGGGACATTCCGGGAATGGGTGGCCGTGGCTGGAACAGAATGAGTCAGCTGGGTTGGGAGCATGAGGGCAGGAAGCGCCTGGTGCTGCAGCACTGGTGGGAGAAGGGGGGCCTGCTGTGTCCACTGCTCTTGCAGGATGCTGGGAAGAAACTTGAGCTGCCTGGCTCTTTTTATCTGGCTTGGGCAGGGGGGCCACCCCAGCATCACCCCTCACGCAGCTGGAGGCTGGGGCACCCAGGCCCGTTCCTGGCAGTGCTATCATTGGCCTCAAAGGTCCCACTGACCCTGCCACTATTGCAGGGCTGAAGACGGATGCCACGCTGAGGATGAGACACACCCCTGTGGCAGTGAAGGCTCCTGGCAGCTAAGGGCAGGGCTGTGGAGGGCACCCAGAGCCGACTGCGGGGGGCTCGGCAGCAGAAGAGATTTCCAGCCTGCTGGGAGCTGCCCACCTTCCCTCTGGAGCCATGCCTGTGTGGCTGGGCCCTGGGGCTAACCCAGAGCAGATGGCATGGAGCCCCGGTGCTGGCGTGGCTGTGAAGCGCTCTCCAACAGGCTTGGAGGTGAAGCTGGGGTCGCTGGTGACGCTGCTGCTGCTGACCATCGTCTGTGGCCTGGCCCCACTCTGCATCTTCCGGCACCCCGGTAGTGCAGCCGGCTCCTCCGGTGAGGCTTGTGCCAGAGCTCCTGGGGGGCCAGAAGTCTCCAGGACAAGGCCTGTCTGGCCGGCAGCGGGAGGGCAGGGGGTATGACTGCGGTCAGGAACCAGGCCATGATTTTACCACCTGGGCCTCCAGGGAAACCATGTCTGGCTGCCAAGCCCAAGAGACAGGCATGGTGGCTCGGGGTCCTGGTAGCTGGGGCTGGTCCTGAGCCAGCCCCCATGCCTGTGGCTGCAGCACAGAGGTCCCAGCAGAGCAGCACCTGGCCCCGCTGGCAGGAAGGGCTCTTAGTGCATGGGGAGCTAGATGAGCCCTAAGGGATTGGCCCCTGTGCCCTGAAGGAAACCGGGGCTAGGCTGTTGGTCCAGGGGCCTCAGGCTCTGGACCCTGTGAACCAGGGTTCCTCTAGGTCATGATTCTGGACAGAGCGGGTTTGGGAATGCTGGGTGCTCTCGAGAGTAGGGCCCCATCCTGCTAGTGCTTACTGGGCAGAGCCAGCCCTGGCCCCAGCAGGGGACCTGCCCCCAGCAGGAGCACCGCTCCCATTACACAGACAGTGAGCGAGGCCTGGGAGTGGGGGAGGGAGTGGTGTGACCCAGGTCATGCAGAGTCAGCAGCAGAACCTGGCCCGTACCCCGGGGTGCAGTGGGGTTGTGTGTTGGGTTTCCCTGCCTGGGGTCACCCCCCTGCCCACAGCATGTGCTGTGCCAGGCATCACTAGGGAAAGGAGGCACCGCTTTGCACCCAGGCTGTGGATGCATGGCCTGTGTTCTGGGTAACACTGGGCTGGGGCATTTCCCCTGGCCCTGGGGGCAGGTGAAGGGTGCAGGCCCTTGAAGCTCTGCAGCCAGATCCCTGGCCAGGGACCTCGCTGCTGGCTGCCTCAGGGGTGGGGGCAGTGAACTGCGTCAGCATCCCCCCACAACCCTTTTCTGGACAGACGCACGCAGGAGGTTCCTGAGCCTGGTAAGCTGCTTTGCGGGTGGTGTGTTTCTGGCCACCTGCCTCCTGGACCTGATCCCCGACTACCTGGAGGGCATTGATGAGGCGCTGGAGAACCTGAGAGTCACGGTGAGCCTGTGCGGAGCAGCTTCCCCCTTCCCTGCACCTGGGCTATGTGTGTTGGGGCAGTGTGTGTGGGGTAGGGGGCTCCCAGGGGCATGGAGGACCCTGGGCAGGGGTTGGCAGGGCAGGAAAGGGGCGGAAGGCTGCCCTGGGGACGGCTGTCGGCTCCAGCTTGCTGCCTGACCGGGTGCGATCCCCGGTGGAGGCTGGGAGGAGGCCCTGTTCCAGCCGCTCTCCAGGGTGACTCACTGGAGCTGCCTCCCGCCCCCGCCCTTCTCCCAGCAGCTTCCTGGCAGCCCCGGGTGGACTCTGCTTCTCAGCAGTGATGCATTGGCTGCTCTGGCCCCTCTGCTCCCCCTTCCCTGTGCAGGGGCTGCTGCGAGGGCTGAGCCATGCTCCCCCTGCTGATGTGGCTCCTACCCCTTCCCTCGCAGCTCCAGTTCCCCCTGCAGGAATTCATCCTGGCTATGGGCTTCTTCCTGGTGCTGGTGATGGAGCAGATCGTGCTGGCCTACAGGGACCAGGCAGGCTCCCTGGAGGAAACACAGGCGCTGCTGGGGGGCTCATCGCAAGATGGCTCTGTGCAGGCCCAGCCCTGGTCGGATGGGCCCCTGCGCTCAGCGCATGGCCCTGGCCCTGACCGGCCCCACGTGCACATCGACTTCAACGCGCACTCAGCCATCCGGTCCTTCGCGCTGGTGCTGGCACTCTCGCTGCACTCAGTCTTTGAGGGTCTGGCCGTGGGGCTGCAGGAGGCTGGTGCCAAGGCCCTCGAGATCTGCCTGGCATTGCTGGTCCACAAGTGCATTGTGGCCTTCAGCCTCTCGCTGAAGCTGCTACAAGGTCAGCTGCACCCGCGCGCCGTGGTCGGCTGCCTGCTGCTCTTCGCCCTAATGTCCCCACTGGGCATTGGGCTGGGCGTGGCACTGACGGAGACAGCGGCCGCACTGCCACAGCTCTCACGCAGCGTGCTGGAGGGGCTGGCAGCCGGCACCTTCGTCTACATCACCTTCCTGGAGATCCTGCCCCATGAGCTCGGCTCCCCGGAGCAGCGCATCCTCAAGGTCATCCTGCTCATCGCCGGCTTTGCCCTCGTCACCGGCATCCTCTTCATCAAGATCTGACTGGAGGGTCCTGTGGGTAGTGCACACAGCTCATTGCAGCACCAAGGGTTGGGGGTGCAGTCAGCTGTGTGTGTGTGTGTGTGTGTGTGTGTGTGTGTGCGCGCGATGGGGTTGCAGGGAGCCTACGTCACCTGTCCTGTGGCTTGGGAATCCCCTCCCCGCAGACTCCCATGGGCAGGGGATTCCCAAGCCAGGGCCACAGACCCAGGGTCGGGCCATTCACTGGCCCATCACCCCCTGCCTGCAGTGGGGGATCACCCTGGGGGCTCAGGGGCCTGCCCCTGCAGCGCGCAGGCCAGACCCAGTGCCCCCAGGGCCAGAGCAGCCCTGGTCACAGCAGCACTCCAGAGTCTGGTGCGCGCTGTGGGCTTTGCCCAGCCACCCCTGTACCCTTCGTGTTTAAGTGCCAAACTTCCCTCGCCCTTCCCAAAGCTGCGGACCATGTGGGGCCACTGACAGAGGGACAAAGGGCCTGAGCCCAGGATCGGGGCCTGTGACTCTCTTGGGACACGGGCCTCGGCTCAGGCTGTCCAATAACACAGGAGGAGGCAGGACACCAGCTGCAGCTGCTGGTTTCTCTGCTTGTTCTCACTGGCAGCTGCAATGACACTGGGCTGGGCGGGGAACGTGCCAGGCTGGTCAGGGTGGCAGCCGGGCAGAGCTGAGTGCTGTTTGTAACAAGTTGGCTGGGTCCCTGTCTGGCTCTTAGCAGACCTGGGCTCCCCCGTCTTTGCCACCGGCCCACAGGATGACCTTGGGCAAGTCCCCTCGCTGCTCTGGGCCTGTTTCCCCCTCTAAAATGGGGCCCACGATCCTGACCTCTGGGAAGCGCTTTGGGGTGGAGACTTTATGGAGCCGCGGTGGGGGCGATCCCTGGGAATCAGCCAGGCGACGCCTGCTCCCCCCGCCAGGTCCCACCCGCGCTGCAGTGACCCACGGCTGGCAGCAAGCCCCAGGCCCCGGGGGCTCTTGCCCTTGGTGGAAGTGCTGCCGTGGCCCTTGGGAGCCCACGGCACTATTTTTTTACGCTCTCAGTCCCCTTCCCAGGCTATTTTCCAGCCTGCCCCTTGTTAAGCAAGCCCCAGGTGCGGGCACAGAGTCTATTTTACTAACACCCTTCTCCGCCCCTGGGCTGCTCCGACAGCCCCGGGGGTGCCAATAAAATGACTTTCTGCATTGCTGTCTCCGTCGTGTCTGTGCCTCGCGGAGCCCAGCGCCTGCGCTCAGCCCCAGGGGATGCTCCTGGCTGTGAAGTCCGGCCCGGCTGGGGGGCACCGGGGCTGGTGGGGGGTGGTCGCTTCCCAGCTGCCCCAGGGGACTTCGGTGTGGCCGAGGAGCCGTGCAGGCAGGGGCTCGCCTAACAGCCGGGTGGGGTGCTCGGCGCTGCACCCACTTCGCGCTGTATCCGTGGTGTTCCGCGAACACCGGTCTGACGCCCCCTGCAGGCCGCCGTGCTGGGCCGGGCGCGCGGGGCACGCCGGGAGCTGTAGTCCGCGCGCCCCGCCCGGCCCAGGCGCTTCCCCTCGCGGCGCACTGCGGCTCCCGGCGGCCCCCGCGGTGTTTCCCTCCGGCGCGCGCGGGGGCCGCTGGGACTCGGAGTCCGCTTCCGCCCCTCGGCCCCGCGGCGCGGGTGGGGTCGCCCCGGCCCGGAACTCCCGCTCCCGTCGTGCCCCGCGGCGCGGCCTGGGCCCTGCGAGCGGCGGCGGCGGAGCGGCCCGAGCAGGGAAGATGGCGGCGGCGGGCGCGGGGGCCGGGGCCGGGGGCTCCGGGGCTGGGGCCGGGCCGGGCTCCGCGGCCGGCGCCGGCGCCTCCAACCCGCGCAAGTTCAGCGAGAAGATCGCGCTGCAGAAGCAGCGGCAAGCGGAGGAGACCGCGGCCTTCGAGGAGGTGATGATGGAGATCGGCTCCACCCGGGTGAGCGGCGCCGGATCGGGGCCGGGGCGGCGCTGCCATGGCAACGCGGATGCGCGGGGGCCGGGTCGGGCCGGGGCTGCGCAACAACCCCCGCTCACGTGGGGCCCGGGGCCGCCCGCCGCGGCCGGGCACAGGCCCCCGGGGAGGGGCCGCGGGCAGGTGTCCCCGCCACGTGCCGGGCCTGGCCGCCTGGGCTCGGGCTCGGGGGTGCTCCTCCAGGATCCTCCACCAGCTCGGTGGCGGCGCCCCCCGGGGCAGTCCGGGACCCGCCGCTGGGACCCTGCCCTAAGCCGCGTCTAGGGCTCCGGACAAGACTCCCCAACTCGTGGGACCCCCCACGGCCCCCAGTCCCCCGGAGGCAGCTGCGGCTAAACCTCCCCGTGCCGGGGTCCGGATCCTGGCTGGGAGCTCTGCGCCGTGGGGCCGGGCTGGAGGCGAGGCGGAGGAGTGGGTGGGCGCTGGGGGAGTCAGCGGCTCCCTCCCACGCAGGTGGGCGCGCACCGGGCAAGGCCCAATGGCAGCTCCGCAGCTTGCCCTGGAAGCGGCAGCCGCGGCGTCCCGGGATGTGGGTCACGGCAAACGCCTTCCTGCTTCTCACGATGAGGAAGTCGCTGTCTTCCATGGAGGGGCAGGCCCTCGCCTGGCTGGAGGGGCTGCCGGGCTTGGCATGGGGAATGTGCCAGCCGCGGGAAGGGGGCTCAGGCCCCATGTCCAGCCCTAAGGACTGTCTGGGCCGGGACTGAGCAGAGCTGGCTCTGCAGTTGGCCCTGGGGCTGTGTGCAGACAGCAGCATCCCCGAGCGGGTGCCTGGCAGACCCCGGGCTGAATTGGGCATTGTCACGCTTGATCTTGGTGTTGCTCGTGCGGGCAGAGTGGTGCTGGCTCCCTCCTGGCCTGGGCACTGGCAGTGGTGCAGTGTCTGTTGTGTGCAGGGCTCGGGGCAGCGCGTGCCCCTTCCAGAGCCGCGGCTGGGCCCTCCCTCTCGCCCCCCACAGCCATAACCCGGTGGCCAGGAGGAGAGGGTCTGGTCCAGGAAGCCTGGCTCGCCCTGCATGCTCGTGCCTTGCTCAGGCCTGTCTTGGCTGCCTGCATGGCCCCAGGGGGTTGGTAAGGGGCTGCTCCCAGAGCAAAGTGTCCCTACTGGGGATGTGGCATCTGCCAGGCTTGTCCCTTGCCCCACAGCTTGATGCCCTCAACATGGGGCCCAGGTGTGGCCCCTGACCTGCATCAGTGCTGCCCAGCTCTCCTGTGACAGGCCAGGGGCAGCGGCTGCCTAGGGAGCTCCTTGCCTAGGGTGCCCTAGGTCCTACCCTGCTCCTGGAAATGGCACCACAGGCGTTTGGTTTCCTCTGGGCTTCCCCCTCCCGGGCATGGACTCCGTTATCTCCAGCCTGTGGTTTTGCAATGACTCCCTCCTGCCAGACTTCCCCGCCCTCGCCCGGCCTTGATTTCGGGCTTCCACTGACAGTGGATGTGGCTACAGCAAGCTCTTCTGCTCAGCGAGGCAGAGGGGGTGTTGCACAGGGGTCCTGGGCTTGGGGGCCACCACAGTGTGTGGTGTGCCTACCTCTGGGGAGTTCTGATGGGCTGAAGGGGCACACGAGGGGGCTAGGGGGTCAGCCCCTCAGCAGCAGAGGGCCCAGCTGGGCTCTGGACTTACCCATACATCTGGTCTGGCTGGAGGTGGGTCTGGGGTTTGCATCCTCCTGTGCCAACATGCTGTCTCCCACTTGCCCCACAAGGGAGTGAGGCTGGGCCCAGCCCTGGACAGAACCTCCCCGTAGGCTCGTTCCGAACAGCAGGCCCGAAGGCCAGCCCGTTATCTGGCTGCCCAGTTGGGTGGCCTTCCCTGGGGCTGGGGGTGGGGTCTGGCTACACAGACCTGGGCCTCCTTAGTGCCATCTGCCTGCTCCGGACGCACCCCTCTCCCCATGCTCCCCTGCGTGCCACCCTGGGGCTCCTGGGGCCGCAGCTCTGGGAAAAGATGTTAGCCCTGGGCCTGTGTGCCCAGGAGCAGAGCAGGCTTCTGCATGTGAAGCCTCTTCCTGCCCCAACCCTGCTCTTCACTCTTCGGGTAGCTTCCAAAGTTTAAAAGTGGGAGTCCCCTGTTCCACCTGCTGCAGGCTTACCAGCACCATGGGGAGGCGGCTTCAAGGGGCTGGTGGGCAGGTCCAGCACAGGGTGCTGCCACCTGCCAGCCAGGGGTCAGAAAGCCTGGATTTCCTTCCTGGCTCTAGGAGGAACTAGAGCTGCTCTCAGGCCCTCTGCGTGCTTGTCTATGGATTGCTGCCTGGCTGAGCCACGCGGGTACTGACGTGAGGGCCCAGCCCAACTTCCTCTTTCTGAATGGGCAGTGGGTGGCAAAGGCACCGCAGCACGGTGGTCCTGGGGGGCAGCCTCACATGCTGCGTTTTGTGCACTCTAACCTAAGCCCTGTCCCCTCTTGTCCAGTTGCAGGCCCAGAAGCTGAGGCTGGCTCACAGCCGGGGACCCTACTACAGTGGCTCACTGCCCAATGTCAACCAGATCGGGAGCGGCGTGTCTGAGTTCCAGGTAAGCGCTCTTGGGCCCCAGGGCTCCTGTGCAGGCATGGGCAGGCCCTACACTGTCTGCTGCTGGCAGACTCCCCTCCTCCCCAAAGAGCACACCCAGCAGCAGTGAAGGGCTGGAGGCCTGCATGGAGGGGCTCCGGGTAGGGTCATGTGCTGCTGGACCTGGCAGCGTGGAGTGAGGGGAAGGGGCAGGCCTGGAGAGAGCTGTGAATTCCAGCCTGGGGAGGAGGTGCCCGCAGGGCCCAGGACTCCCCTGTCTTCCTCTGTGGGCATGACCCTACTCCCTGCATCTGTGGGGCCTGGTGCTGCCATCCATGGCGTGTGCTTGGTAGGAGCAGAGAAGAGGTCTTTTGCAGGTGCCTTGGCAATGTTCCTTGGCAGAGAGGATGGGAAGGGGGGGCAGCGGCTGTCCCTCTGCTGTGGCCCCCACCCTTGTGGCCATGCCTTCTTTCTGACTCCCCCTTTCTGACATCCCCTTGTGTCCCCGCAGGGCCCCTTGCATTCGCCTTTGGATTCGGCCCGCAGCACGCGGCACCACGGCCTGGTGGAGCGGGTGCAGCGGGACCCACGCCGGATGATGTCGCCCTTGCGCCGATACATGCGGCAGATATCCTTTAACATGCATTGTGGGGGGTGATGGTGCTGCCTCCTCATGTGTACGGCTCCCCTCTGGGTCTCAGGGATTAATGTGTGTGGGCAGAGTGCTGGCTGGGGTCACGTGCTGATGCACTGTGCCTATGGCCCCTTCCCCCTCTTCTGCCCAACGCCACTTCTCCCCATGTGGTCCTTAACTCTGTTTTCACATTGACAGCTCTCCCTACAGCCCAGCCTATCTGTCACCCCCACCGGAGCCCAGCTGGAGGAGGTAAACCCTGTGCCCGCGTGCAGTCCAGGGGCAGGGTCTTCCCTGTACCTCCCACCTGTCCCCTGGGGCCTGGTCCCCGGTGCCAACCATGAGAGGCTCCTGCAGCCCAGGCGCTGGGAGCTGCCATGCCCTCAAACATTTCCTAGTTTGAGGAACAGGCCCCTTTAAACAGGTGGCTCTTACTTGGCGTGCTCCTGGGGCAGAGGTGTCCTATTCTGTCACTGATGCTGGTGGTGGGGATGGGTTTCAAGGACCAGACACCGGTTCCCTGGGCACTTTCCATGGTGCTCCCAGGCTTTCTGTTTTCATGGCTCTCCTTCCTCCCAAGGGGCCTTGGCTGGACCCTGGGCCTCGAGCCCAGAGTTGCTCACCAGCACCTCTGCTTCTTCCAGGTCAGGCCTAGGGCCAGAGTCTCTCTGGAGGCTGAGCGTGGGCTGGGGGCTCAGGCAACCCCCCACGTGATTCTGGTTTATTGTCCCTGGGCTGCGTGGGGCTCTTAGCCCTGGGGCG
This sequence comes from Alligator mississippiensis, assembly GCF_030867095.1. Classification (NCBI taxonomy): domain Eukaryota; kingdom Metazoa; phylum Chordata; order Crocodylia; family Alligatoridae; genus Alligator; species Alligator mississippiensis. The sequence goes on from NC_081838.1 coordinate 13,062,010, forward strand.
GGGGGTGACAGCACAGGGGTGACAGTGACTGCGTCACTTGTGTGAGTGTATCTGCTGCATGCACCTTCCTTCCCTCATGGCAGTCTCCAGCGCTGGAGGATAGGTTTTTGTGTGGCATTTCCTCCCCAGAGCTGGGCTGTGCCTCATCTCCAGGGCCCAAATACTCCTTCTCTGGGCACAGGAAGGGGTGCAGCAGGTTCACGCTGTGGTCATGTTTGGGATCCCACAGCCTGCAGGAAAGGCGAGGTGTGGTCTGTTGCCCAGAGGCTGCTGCATGAGACTGGGCTGCTCAGGACAGTTGGTGGGTGTAGGGGGTCCAGAGTTGGCGGCAGCAGAGCAGAGCTGTGCTTGGAGCCTGTGCTGCCTGGGGCCTTCAGGAAGGCAGGGGCTGCTTACCCTGTGCCTGGTGGTTTCCAGAAGAACACCTGGTGCTCAGCAGCGTGCTGTAGAGCCACCTGTTGCCAGCTGGGGCCTTTGCAATGAAAGCCCTGTGACTACCCCCTTCCCCAGTGCTGCGGCACCACTGCCAGTGCCCTTGACAGCTGCCAGTGCAGGGATGAGGCAGCACAGTTAGCCCCAAGAACAGCTGGGGGCTGGGTCAGTGGAGGGAACCAGACCCGAGACCCTGGGGTAGGGAATTGCCACCAGGTAGCCTGGCCCTGTTAGGAGCAGCCAGGGCTGCTCTGCTCCTCTCTGCCCAGGTGCCATGGAGAGCATCTCAGTGAAGTCTTGCTGCTAATTCCCCCTGATCTGCACTGCTTGTTTCCTCCTTGAAACTGCTGCCTTCGATCCTTTCTGTACCATCCATTCTCTGCCTGTCCCCTGAGCCCCTCAAACACGCTTTGCTCAGTGCCTGCCCTGCCACTGGGCAGGAAGGGAGGCAGCCGGCCCTGCGAGCCTAAGGGAGGGGGCCCAGGGCTGTGGGGTCCTGAGGCAGGGCACGGGGTGTGGGGCAGGGTGGCTGGCAGCCTGAATCTCACTGCCCTTTTTTTGGATCATTGGCCTCTTCCTGCCTCAGCCCTGCCTCAGTGCATTGGCTCAGGCACCCTCTGCACTTTTGGGGTCCACCCCACTGCGTCTTTGCCACCCCAGAGCCTCAGCTCAGAGGCTCAGCTGACAGGCCAGGCCCAGCACAACTTCCCACAGGGCAGGGGCAGGGATCTCCCCCAGCTCAGGTTCTCCACTGAGGCTGGGAGCCAGGATGGGGCTGAGCACGTTCCCTGCTGTGCGCCCAGTGCCGGGACACCAGGACCCTTCCACGATCCCATGTGGGACCGTGTGGCTGCCCTAAACCAGGAGCTTCATCTCCCAGGCCCTGGTGAGGGCAAGGGCAGGGGCATCTCCAAAGCTGGGCCATGCTAGCAGGGCTGGGCTGTGCTCTGGCCAGGCCTTACCACAGCAGGGCTGTTCCTGCCTCGTTGACTCTGCAGTTCAAAGCTTTTTTCTCTTCTGGGAGCTCAGGATAAAAATACGGAGAGAGCGCCTTGTTCCTGGGCATGTCCCAGGGGGCTGGGGCAGCCGGGCCTTGCTGCCTTGTTTGGGATCATCCAGCCTCGGGTGAGCCCAGGCTGGGGCTCAGAGCTGAGTGCTCGGGTGTTGGTGTCCTGGGAACTGGGGGGGATGTGGCTCCTTCAGGTCAGACCTGCCCAGCGGGACCCAGGGGTGCTGGAGAAGCAGGCATAGCAGCAGGGCTATCCCTCCTCTCCCCTCCCTTCTGTTCCCAAGCCTCCTGCCTTCCCTCCCTCCAGCTGCGGGTCTCTTCCCTGTCACCAGTCCCCTCTCTGCTGTCCGGGGCCCTGGCCTCCCGCTCCCTCTTCGAGTAACCCTGCTGTTTTTTGTTACAAAGGACCATGCCCTGGGGTAACTTCCCTATGGAGAAAGGACATTTGTTTAGGCTGCCTTCAGCGCTCAACAGGTGATTGATTTCCATTCCCTTCTCTTTCTCTACCTTTCTTTGAGCCCTTCATGCCCAGCTGCCCCTCAGGCCTCACGCGGCAGTGGCCATGACCCCCGTCCTTCTGAGGCTTCCATCAGCTGAAGACCCGAGCCAGGGTTTGTCCCCTGCCCACAGGCCCATCTGCTGCCCCACTCTGGGCCTTGGTGGCTGGGCATGTGCTGCAGCTCCGGGCCCTTGAGCCAGCACCAGCCTGAAGTCTGGGGGAGTCCTGCGCAAATCAGACGCAGGCTGCAAAAAGGCTCTAAACCCCCGGGGAGGGAGGGAGCATCCTGCATCTGCTTTAGCCCAGCTGTTCCCATGCCCCTCCCCCAGCACTGCGCAGCCCTGGCCCTCGCCCAAAGCCTGCCTGGACTGGGTCCCATCCCCTTCCCTGGCCTGGTGCGGGGCCTTGCTGATGCCAGTGAAGTGCCTGTGTCTTGCCCAACCTTTGTGGAGTAACAGGCTGCCTGGCGCCACTGAGCTGGGTGCAGCTGCCCTGAGCCCCGTAGCAGGAGGGCTTAGTGGCATCCCCCACCCCTGCTGCTTGCTGGCTGGGATACTGGCAGGGGTTAGCCTTGTTTGAATAGAGCCAGGGCTCTGTGCAGACACCTCCATCCTGGCCCACAGGCCCCTCTGCTGACTCGCAGGCGGGGTTAGGACAGGAGCATGTCACCCTTGCTGCTGTGCTACTGGTGTGACGGCTGTCTCGAGTGATGGGCCGGGTTGGCTGCACGCGCTGCAGCCGTAATGCCTCACTCACTTCCAGGGGTGAGCAGGCCTTGCGCTGACGTCATTCCTGCGCATCCCAGGAGCTTCGTTAGAGGCACCTTTCCTTGAGCAGCTGGGTCGACTTCCTGCCTGGGAGCCAGCCCACTGAACAGTGTCCCTTTGTGCCGTCCCCTGGTACATCATTAGCTCCAGCATCCTTCCTTGCCTCCGCCCGCTGCCCCCCCTCACGGCCTCCCCACCCTTTGGCAGGACAGGTTCAGAGATGCTGGAGGGTCAGTTAGGGGGTCTTTGCCAGACCTGTGGCCAGTCCAGTGCAAGCAGCACTCACGTCCCCACTCCACCCTGCCCATGAGACCTGCCCCAAGCTATCCCTGCCCCTCCAGCCCCACCCACCCTGTGTCCCTGCGCTGCCCCTGTCCCAGCCGCCTGCTTGTCCCTTGTTGCTGCCCAGTGTGGCTGCAGCTTGCCGCTGCCCAGCACCCTGCCCCCTCGTGCCACATCCAAGAGGGAGTAAGCAACAGGAGGTGCCAATTGCATCTGGTGCTCCCCTCTGTTATGGGCCAGTGGGGCCCTGGTCTGCTTGGGGTGTGCAGTGCCCTAGGCAGGGCAGGGTGGGGGGTGCATGCAGACCCTCCACCTCCCAGGCCTGGCTGACTGGAGCCACCTCTTTTGCCACCAGAACAAATTCGGACTCGGCGCTGCACACGAGTGTGATGAACCCTGCGCCCCAGGACACCTACCTGGGCCCTTCGCAGGGCGCCCCCCCACCCAGCCGCCGCAGTGGTGAGTACCCTCAGCCCTGCACCCTCTACCCTGATGCTGCCCCCCACCCCCGTGCCCTGGGCTCTTTGCCTGAGGGTGTTCATCAGGGCTGGCTGTGCCCCCCAGCTGCCTCCGGCAAACCCATACAGCCCCTTGGGGTGCCAGCCTGAGTGCAGGCTGAGTCCCCTGTGCAGCTGCATCTGCCCCAGAGAGCTCCTGGCTCCTCTCCTGCTGTGGCAGGCACTGCTGCCCTGGGGTTTCTCCCTTCTTGCCTGCCCCTTGGCTGGTCTACTTGTGTCAGAGCATGTGGCTCTGCCCCGTGCCTGGTGGGGCTGTGCTGGCTGCTCAGTGCCAGCAGCCCCCAGTGCTTCTCCTGACCTGGTCCTGCCTCCTTTTTCAGGCTTTCTGGATGGGGACTCTGACAGTAAAGGTAAGTGCCTGTCCCCCACTGAACCCCCCTGAAAGTCCAAGCAGAGCGGTCCCCCTGCCATGCGTCCTGTGGCTCAGGGCAGGTCCACTGGGGAGGGTGCTCTTGTGTGGGCAGGCCGGGTGCTGTGGGGAGCACTGCACAAGCTCCATTGATACCTTGGGGGCAGCATGTCACTCCTGGGAGTGCCCATGGATCACCTTGGCATTCCTGTGCTGCTGGTCCTGAGTGGACCTCAGAGCACCTGGGGGCTGGGCTGGCCATGCCGCAGAGGCCTGACACGTGCCCTCTCCCTTCGCCAGTGTTTCTGTTCCAAGTGCCTCCCATTGAAGAGAACTTCCTGGATGACAACAAGCACTTACTGAAGCCGTGGGACACCAAGAAGGTGAATGTGGAGTTCCAGAGCCTGGGGGGTCTGGTCTGTGCTGCCCCAGCCCGGCCAGGGGCTGGTGGGCAGGGTGGGAGGGCCTCAGCACAGCCTGCACTGGTGAGCGGAAGGTCCCAGGGAAGGGACGGGATCAAGGCCATGGCGCAGTGCAGCTTGCACGATTAGCCATTGCTGGGGCCATGGCCGCCTGCTTCCTGTCTTTGGTGTGTTGCAATGTCCCGTCTCTACCTCTTTCCTGCTCAGAAGCTGTGGCCGCATTTTCCAGGGGTGGGGGATGAGAGCAGACGGAGGTCTGGCATTCCTGCCCTAGCTGAGGTCTTTATCTCTGTCTTTGCTTTCCCAGCTCTCGTCCTCCTCGGCCCGTCCACGGTCCTGTGAAGTCCCTGGGATCCAGTAAGTGGCTGGGCTGAGCCCAGGTGTCCTGGCTCCCAGTCTGCAGCTCTGATTAGGTGCCCAGTGGAGGCAGAAGTTCCCCTCGCTGAGCGGCTTCTCTGTCTCTTGCAGCATCTTTCCATCCCCGGACCAGCCCGCCAACATGCCCCTCGTTCCCCCGGCCCTCAACACAGGCGGCTCCCTCCCGGACCTGACCAACCTGCACTTCCCCTCCCCACTGCCCACCCCGCTGGACCCTGACGAGGCTGCCTACCCCAGCCTGAGCGGGGGCAACAGTACCAGCAACCTGGCCAACACCATGACGCACTTAGGCATCAGCGGCAACATGGGGCTGGGGACGGGCTACGAGTTGCCAGGTGAGGGCCCTGTGCTGCTGCTGGGCACCGGAGGCAGCCGAGACAGGGGGCGCCGCTCCCTGCCAGAAGATGACCTTCCCTGTGGATATGCAGGCCAGGCTGGGCCCTACCGGGTCTTGCCAGGACCCCAGGGTAATCCACCCAGGCCGCGGGGGTTGGCCAGAGCCTGGAGCTGCAGCGGGGCGTAGGGGCTACTCTCTGCATCCTGGGCACGCAGCTGGGACATAGTGGGAGTTCTGGGGTCTGAGGGCTCCTCCCTTTTCGTCTGGGGATGCCCTTGCTGGCCACCCCGAAGGCTGCTGTGACCTCTACCTGCTTCTCGTCCTGCCCCAGCCCGAGGGGGAGTCTTCCTGGCCCGGGGTTGTGGGGAGAACAGGTGTGCCCCTTGCAGGTGTCAGGGCCTGGCTAGGCTGCCCCGGGTTGGACCCCGCCGCCCGGCCCCAATTCCATCGCTGGCCTCTGTTTTTCTGTTGCCGCCTCCATCGTCCTGGTCTCCCGTCACCTCCATGCCATCTTGGGCTGTGGGGGGGGCTGTGGCCTGGGCCGGGGCCGTGGGTGGGGGTGGGGGGGGCAGTGGCCGTGGGTAACAGTGGTGTCTCTTCTTTTCTTTTGTCCCCACAGGACTTACCTCACCTATGCAGAGCTCCCTGAGTGCCCCCTCCCTGCAGCCCTCGCTTAGCAACCCCAACCTGCAGGCTGCCCTGGGCGCCCAGCCCCTGCAGTCCTCCCTCAGCAACCCCTCGCTGCAGTCCTCGCCCAGCAGCTCCTCCCTGCCCTCGTCCCTTGCCAACCCCTCGCTCTCTGCCTCCCTCAGCGCCCCTTCGCTCCCCACCTCCCTGAGCAGCCAGTCCCTGCCGTCCTCGCCCGGCAACCCCGGCCTGCAGTCCGGCTTCGGCAGCCCGTCCTCCTACGCCCCCCTGGGACAGGCGGCCCTAAGCACGTCGCCCCGGCGCCGGGTCCCGCTCAGCCCCCTCACCCTCCCCGCGGGCGGCGAAGCCAGGAGGCAGCACCCCAAACAGTTCTCACCAACAATGTCACCCACATTGTCCTCCATCACCCAGGTATGCATGATCCATCACCGCCGCGGCACCGCTGCCCGCCCGGCGCCCCCTCCGCTCCTCTCTTCCCTCCGTCCTGTCTGTCGTTTCCATCCTCATCCTCCGTGCAACGCCAGCCGGCCGGGCGGGGAGCCCTGGCTGGGGGAAGGGACTGCCCCCTCCCGGCCGTCTCGGGGCTCCCCTGTGGAGCTGGAGCGGCTGTTAGGGGCAGAGGACCCGGAGCCGGTGCCTGCCGCATGGAGCTGGCAGGCAAGAGGCTCGGAAACATCCTTCTCCCCATCCCACAGATCAGGAGCTGGAGGGGGGCCTGGGGCAGAGCAGGCACTGAACACAGGTCTCAGTTCCTCCCACCTGGCTGAAAACAGTGAGGAGGGGGCTCTGGGTGATGGGGGCTGGCAGGCTCCAGGGGACATGCCTAGGAGTGGGGTCAAGCTGTCTCTTCCTGCTTCTAAGTTTAGATCAGTGGGTGCCTTTGCCTCAACCCTGCCTGACTGCGGTGATCCCACCTCCCTGTTTGGAAGGTGGGGCAGCCTGCCGCATCTCAGCGTAGCAGGGGAGGGGGAGCACGGTTGCCTGTTAGAACTCATGGCCTCAGGATCTGATGGGCAAGGGGGCCGGGCGCTTCTGGGGGGCCTGAGAGCATCCTTGGCCACACCGCAGTCAGGGCTGGGGGCTTCCAGTTGCAGGGCACAAGCTGGACCCTGGCAGCATGTGCCAGAGGCCCCTACGCCTTCCTCTGGCTGTTCTCAGGGCTGCAGTGGGTTGGATCTGGCCCTGCTGGGCAGCGTCCTCCCTCCTTCCAGGACAGGGAGATGCGTGGGTTGACTGGTGGGGCCACAGCCCCAGGGGCCTGGTCTAAGCAGAAGGGCCCGATCCTCACTGGCCTGCACGGGCACCCAGCTCTGACCGCACGTTCTGTGTGTGCCCACAGGGAGTGCCGCTGGACACCAGCAAGCTGCCAGCCGACCAGAGGCTCCCACCGTACCCCTACAGCCAGCCCGGCATGCCCCTGCACCAGCCGGGGCAGCCCCCAGCGCGGCACCCGCCACCCCAGCAGCAGCAGCCGCCACCCCAGCAGCACCAGCAGCCGCCACCCCAGCCTGCCGGGCCACCACAGCGGCACTATGTCCCGCAGTACCAGCCTAACTCCTACCTGCCACAGCAGTTCAGTCAGCCACTGGGAGACTTCTGCCTGGGCAGTGTGAGTACTGTGGGATCAGGACGCAGCAGCTGGGTCCTGGACTTGCCTCCCTGCTAGGCCACAACTTCAAACCCCGGCAGGGTGGCAGTGGAACCCAGGTGTCTGGGCTCCCAGGAGCTGTGCCCCAGAGGGGACCTGCCTGGTCTAAGGGGCTGTGGAGTAACTTGCCCCCCACAATGTCTCCGCAGTTCGAGCAGTTCAACATGGAGAGCTCCATGGGCAGCCTCCCGTTCAACAACAGCAGCTCCTTCGCCGAGGAGCTGGGTGCCTTAAACTACCCCTCGGGCGAGAGCCTGCCGGGCGGGGGTGGCTTCCATGACCCCCGTACGCTGAACCGCCAGAACCTGAGCAACTGCAGCCGCCACGGCGCCATCCCCAACATCATCCTTACAGGTGAGCCCTGGCCGGTGGCTGGGACTGGTGGGGGGCAGTAATGCCACACCGCAGCAGGCCCCCATGGGTGCAGCCAGGGCTTCTCTGGACTGGGGCTGACGTGGAGCACGTTGGCTGGGGCGGTGCTAGCCCCTCTCCCCTGAGTGCCTCTGGGGCTGCCCGAGGGCGCTGGTGGCTTGTAGACCTCCCCCACCCCTTCCCTATCATGCCCGGTCCGGGATACCCCAGCCCTGGCCTGGCCCTGACCCCTCCCTCTGGACCCCCCAGGGGACTCTCCACCTGGCATCTCTAAGGAGATCGCGACGGCGCTGGCTGGAGTCCCTGGCTTCGAGGTGGACACATCCTTGGGACTCGAGGAGGATCTCAAGATTGAACCACTCACCCTGGACGGACTGAACATGCTCAGCGACCCCTACGCCCTCCTGACCGACCCGGCCGTGGAGGACTCCTTCCGCACGGACCGGCTGTAGTGGGGGCGCCGGCTGCCCGAGGGCACGTGGCAATAGAGCGGGGAGGAGGGGAGAGAGCAGTCTTTGCCAACATGGCAAACAAGCCGGACGTCCACGGCCCTGGCGGACCAGCCCTGTCTTCTTTGCGGTGAAACGCCCCCAGGCAAAGGGTGGCAGCTCCCGCCTGCACCCGGGCTGCAGGCGTTGCCCAAAGCCAGGCGAGACCGGCCTCACTGTGCTGCCCCCACCCCGGCCCAGGGGAGTCCAGAGACATCAGGGCCTACAGCCTCGCGCCGCGGGGGGCTCCCAGGGTGCCTCACCCCTGAGAGCAGAGACCGCAGCCCCTCGCCCTGCCTCCGGGCCGGACCTTCGCGCTGAAGCGTCAGGGAAGGGAACAAGCCAGGGGCCACCCTGGGCTCTCCTCCCCCACGGCCGGGCAGGCCCGGGGGTCTCCGTCCCCAGCTCTCGAAAGAAAAGTCTTTCCACTGAACGCGCACGCGGGCCGCCGGGCCGGCCCTGTACATAGCCACCCCCTGTGCCCGGCTCGGGCTCCCCACCTCCTCCTCCTCTTCCCGCCCTTCCGCGGTTGGTTTTTTTTTGTTTGTTTTTTTTTTTGCTAATCATCATGTTTAAAGACAAAATTGACCCCGTCTTCCCCACTAAGCCGTGTAGCCCCCGTGCACCCGTCCCCCCGCGGGGGCCCGGCCCGGCCCGGCCCCGGCTCCTGTATAAAGCACTTGTAACTTTGGATCCTTGTCTGTCGTGAGGTCACGTCCTGCGTCGGCGCGGGGAGGGGGCGCCCCGGGGCCCCCTGCCAGGGAGGAGAAAGCCAGAGCGATTTATTATGATTAATTATTATTATTATTATTATTATTTTTTAAATATATTCTATGTTCATTAAGACCCCGGCGTGTCTTGCGTGTGGGCGACTTCGGGGGGCTCCGGGGCGGGGGCTGGGCAGGGACCCCCCCCCCCCCCCCGGGACCGGGCCGGCTGCAGAGCGTCCTCCCCGCCGGCAGGTGCCGGTGCCGGCCCGGAGGAGCGGAGCGGCCGGGCCGCAGCGGGCGCGATGCCGGGAGCGGGGCAGCGGCGCCGCTGGGCCGGAGCGGGGCCGCAGGTAGCACGGGGCCGGGGCCGGGGGTGGGCCGCAGGCGGCCGGGCGCTCCGCTCCGCTCCGCCCCGCCCCGCCGGGAGCAGGGTCCGGCCGCCCCCTCCGCCGTGCCCGGGGAGCCGGGGGTCGGTCCGAGCCTCTCCCGGGCCCGCCACCGGTGCCCCGGGCTCCCCTCGCGGGGCCGGCTCCGCGCAGCGCCGGTCCCGGCACCGGGGGGGGGGGCATAGCGGGGTCGGGGGCAGCCACGTGCCCCCCCCCCCCCCCGTCCCCACGGCTGCCAGGCCTGGCCCGGGCACCACACGTCCCTGCTGGCGTCACGCGGGTCCCCTCCGGTCATCTTCGTCACCATGGCGACCGGGACCGGGGCTGCATTTTGGCGGTGCTCGTCGGGCTCTGCAGGGACAGCGTCGGGCGACTGACAGGGTCTTTGCGCCACCTCCCTGCTCTGCGGTGCCAGGGCGCGAATGCCCCGTTGTGCGCGGCACCGGCTGGGCTCGGGGACCGGTTTGCCACCAGCTCAGCTCCGTTCGCCCTAAGAACCGCGGGGCCCGGAGCCGCCGGGCGGGGGGAGCAGCTCCCCCGGCCCCTCGGCCTCTCTCCCTCTGCCCCGGGGTGCTGCACGTGTCCGCGCCCTGCGCTGGCACCTTCCCCACCCCTGGGCTGCGAAGCGAGTGTGACGCACGCGGCCGCGGCCTCTTCCTTCCCCTTTCGCTCTGTTTGCTCACTTGCTGCGACTCGCCGGAGCGGAGCCTAGGCCTGGGGGACGCCTGGGAGCTGCCTGGGCAAGCGGGGGTCCGGGGCACGTGGGCAGGGGCCTGTGAGCAAGGGGCCGGTGCTTCGCCAGGGGCCAAGGACATGCGTCAGGGTCCTGCCTGGCTTGGGGGCTGCCTGAGGTCTGGGGGAGCCTGGTGCACCCCGGAGCAGGGGGTGGGGTGTCCCTCGGCTCCCACTCCGCTGTCTCCCAGCCAGGCTCCCACCGAGCTCCCTGGTGGGGGCAGGAAGCAGGAAGGCCCTTCCCTTCCTCGGCACTTTCGCCTGGCCTGCGGCTTCCCGCTGCGCCGCGGGCGGCTGGGCCTTCCAGCCTGGAGGCGGCACTGCGGGCACGGCCCCCGTGTGCTCCGTGGTTCCGGCCCGTGTGACGTGGTCCCCATTTCCCCCAGATGCCGTGACACACCGCCACCATGTCGGACGAGAAGCCGCCGCAGCTGGTGGACTACTTTGTGGTGGCTGGGCTGACAGATGCCTCCAAGTTGCTAGAGGAGGAGACGCAGCAGCCGCGGCCAGCCCGGCCTACTGAGCCCATCACCGAGGTGGCTGTCATCATCCGCTCGCAGGGCGAGGAGGTGCCTCAGGGGTTCACCTGCATCGAGACCACCACCTCCGGGCACCCCGTCGACCTCAATGCCGGGCTCCTCAACAACCCCCAGATGTACCTCTGCTACAAGCGGGGCCGTGACAAGCCCCCCATCATCGAGCTGGGGTGGGTGCCTGGGCAGGATGCTGGGGGGCATTGTGCCCCCTCCTCTACCTGGGAGCAGGTGGGAGTCCCTGGCAGTGCCCACTCACCCCTGCCTATGCCATCCTTACTGGCAGGGTGCACTACGAAGGCAAGGAGCACCCAAAGCCAGGCTACAAGGTCGTGGACACAACGCCCTACAGCCGCTCGGCCAACCTCACCTCAGGTGGTCCTGGGCACCAGCGCACCTTCGTGGCCTACCGCCGGGCAGCCGAGAGCCAGGGCCACAACACCCTGGGTGTCACCGACATCTGCCTCATCATGCCCAGCAAGGGCGAGAGCACCCCCCACACCTTCTGCCGCGTGGACCGCAACCTCAACACCGGCATGGTGGGTATAGGGCTGGACCACGGGGTGGGGTGTGGGGTGCTGTGACACCCCATCCCGGGAAGTGGAAGGAGCAACAGGGCCAGGGGTTGCCCTCCGGCTAGGCTGCCCTGACCTCTGGTCTCTGTGCAGTGGGGCCCAGCCTTGTTCCTGTGCTACAAGATTGCCATGGCCAAAGCCAACACCCTGGTCTACGAGGCAGGTACGTCCCTGTTGCCTGGGAAGCTGGTGGGTGCCTTGCTGCATTCCCCCCGCCATTCCCCCAGCCTCTGCCTGAGCCATGTGTCTCCCCCCAGGGCTCCTGAGCCGCTACCCCGAGCAGGACAGCGAGTCGTTCCCACTGCCTGAGTCGGTGCCCGTCTTCTGCCTGCCCATGGGTGCCACCATCGAGAGCTGGCCCGAAAACACCAAGTACCAGCTGCCCGTCTTCTCCACCTTCGTGCTGACCGGGTCCTCTGGCGACAAGGTAGGAGCTGCAAGTGGGCGATCTCGAAGGCAGGGCACGGAGGTGTCTCTGCTGGTCCCGGCGGTGACAGTGCCCCTCCACCAGGTGTATGGGGCAGCCATCCAGTTCTATGAGCCCTACCCACGGGACTGGCTGACTGAGAAGCAGGGGCTGCGGCTGGGCCTGCTCAGCGTGGTCGACCGGCGCCCCATCGCCAGCAGGTCGGTGCAGATGCGCAAGAGCATCTGCGTGCTCTCACACTGGCCGTTCTTCGATGTCTTCCGCAAGTTCCTCATGTTCATCTACCGCTACTCCATCTCAGGGCCCCACGTTCTGCCCCTTGAGACGTGAGCACCTGGGCGGGTCCGGGGGCTGAGCCCAGGGTGGACAGGGTGGGGGCGGGCATGGACCAGATGGGGTGCAGGGGGCCTGGGTCCTCCATGGCACTGACAACCCTTCCCTCTCCAGGCACATCTCTCACTTCATGCACAATGTGCCCTTCCCATCTCCCCAGCGCCCCCGTATCCTGGTGCAGGTGAGTCATCCCTCCCCCCCCCAGCTCTGCCACCAGCTGTGGCAGCCCCACACTAAAGGTGCTGCAGGGCTCCTCAGTCTGCCTCAGTCCCCCTCAGTGCGCTGACCCATTGCTCATCTCCCTAGATGTCTCCGTATGACAACCTGCTGCTATGCCAACCCGTCTCCTCCCCTCTGCCCCTCAGGTACTGCTGGGGGGTGCTGGGTGCCCCTGAGCGGGGGGTGCTGGGTGCCCCTTAGCAGGGGCTGGGGGTCTTCATGGTGGGTTCAGGGGTGTGGTGGGGCTGGGTGAGGGTCCTGTTGCTCACACCCTGCTCTCTCCCCAGCGGTGCCAGCTTCCTGACACTGCTGCAGAACCTGGGCCCTGAGAATGCGGTGGCACTGCTGCTGGTTGTGCTCACTGAGCAGAAGCTGCTTATCCACTCGCTGCGCCCCGATGTGCTGACCAGTGTGGGCGAGGCCCTTGTCTCGGTGAGGCCCGGCCTGCTGGGGTAGGGTGCTGGGCTGCCTAAGCTGTGCAGTGCTGACTCCCGGCCCCTTCCCTCGCACCTTTCTCCAGATGATCTTCCCGCTGCGGTGGCAGTGCCCCTACATCCCACTGTGCCCACTGACACTGGCTGACGTGCTTTGCGCGCCCGTGCCCTTTATCGTGGGCATCCACTCCAGCTACTTCGATCTCTATGACCCGCCCCATGATGTCGTCTGCGTCGATCTCGACACCAACACCATCTTCCAGTAAGAGCCTCAACTGCGCCAGACTCTGAGACCCCCTGGGGGTCTGAGCCCATGGGACGGGGTTCTCCTGGCAGCTTCACCCCAGAGGCAGCTGCATCTGTGCCCAGACATGGGGCCTCTGCAGGAACAGCCTCCCTGACGTGCCCCCTAGAGGAGGCTGCATCTCAGTGCTAGGTGTATGAACAGCCCTTGCATGTACCCCACCTTGCCCTGGAGACATCTGGATGAGGGGTCCTGTGAGGCCTGGTGGGCAGGGGGCTGGAATTCTGCCCTGGGTGGGGGCTGGAGAGGTGCTGACGGCAAGGGCAGTTCTGCTTTGTGCTTCTCTTCGTCTCCACCCTCAGGAGCGAGGACCGAAAGGCACTGTCCCCCCGCACCCTGCCTCGCAAGCCCTGCAAGGTGCTACTGGCCTCGCTGCATGCCCACTTCCAGCAGCTGGATGAGAGTGAGTGGGGTGGGTGGGGAAGGGAAGGAACCCTGGGGGATGAGGTACAGGAGGGCAGAGGGGACCTGGGGCTGAGCAGCCCAGGGCAGGCGGTTCTCCAGGGCTGGGTGCTGGGGCCAGGGGAAGACTGCCCTTGCCAAGCTGCCCGTCACGCCCCTCCCTGCAGTGTACAACAGGCCAGTGGAGGAGGCGTCACTGGAGTTCCTGCTCACCGACTACGACCTGGTGTATGGGCGGCGCAAGCAGCTGGAGCTGGAAATCCGGGCGGCTTTCCTGCGCTTCATGGCCTGTGTGCTTAAGGGCTACCGTGCCTACCTGCTGCCCATCACCCAGGCACCCTCCGAGAAGACCCGTGACTCCAGCAACCTCTTCTATCTGCAGGGTGAGTCCCAGGGGCAGCTGAGTGGGGGCAGCCCTGGGCTGGGTGGGACCCCAGCATAAACCCCCCTCATTACACCCTCGTTTAGGCTTCCTGAAGTCCCGGGACCGAGCCTACCACAAGTTCTACACACAGCTGCTGCGCACGCAGCTCTTCACGCAGTTCATTGAGGACTGCTCCTTTGTCAGTGACCGCCACACTGGCCTCGAGTTCTTCGACACCTGTGTTGACAAGGTCAGACTCTACATGCCTGGGGCTGCCTGTGGGCCAGGGCCAGTCTGGCCAGTAGCTCCCATTGGCTTGGACTCCCTGGTCTGGCACTGGGCATTGCTATTGGGTCATGAGCACACCCCCGAGCTGTGTCTGCACCCCATCCAGCTGTGTCTGCCCCCCCAGGTGCAGGTGGACCTGGAGAAGCCAGAGGACATGCCACTGATGGAGCTGGACGACTCCCTGGGCAGCGAGCACACCGTCTTCATCATGCCCCCCGAGGAGCCCATGGGTCCTGACGGTGCCGAGCTGCCAGCACTCTACTAGTGAGACGACCCCCACTCCCCGACCACTCCAGCCCCGCCTGGCCCTGACACCGCTCACTCGCCTGTTCTCCCCCCAGCTATGATGGGTTCCCTGTGCTCCGGGCTGAGCTCTTCGAGCGCCCCCAGGACCAGCTGATGGCTCAGCTGTGCCAGGCCAAGACCAGTGCCCCCAGCAGCCCTGCCCCACGCCGCACCAAGCAGGTGAGGCCCCAGTCTAACTTCCATGACAAGTGGTCCGGGCTCAGGTCCTCCCATAGTGGGTAAGAGCCAGTGCCAGCATTGGGTGTGGTGTGAGGTGCAAGGGGCAGAGACAGCCCGGAGGTGGGGTCTGGGCAGGCCGGGGGTCTGGGTGGGGTGGGGAGCTGCATCCCCCTCACCCTATGTCCTGTCCCCCACCTCCAGGAGATGAAGGTGGCGCAGCGTGTGGCCCAGAAATACTCATCGGTGCCTGACATGTGGGCCAAGTGTCTGCTGGGGCACTGCTACGGGCTCTGGTTCATCTACTTGCCCACTTACGTGCGGGCCGCTCCCTCCAAGGTGCGGGCACTGCAGATGGCCTACGACGTGCTCAAGCAGATGGAGGCCCGCAAGGTGGTGCTGCCCGACGAGGTGCGGCCCTGGCCCGGCCCCAGGCCCTGCCCCTGCCCCTCTGAGTCCACCACTGGTGCCCTGGGGTGTGATTTATCTTGCCCTCCCCAGGGTAGGATGTGCCCTTTGTGCCGCCAGTGCACCCAGTCTCTGTATCGGGGCCTCCTACCCTGACCCCAGGAAGGGGGTGCAAATGCCCCTGACCCCCAGTGGGGAGTGCACATGCACCTGACTCCAGCTGACCTTGGGTGTGGGGTATACTCCCCCCTGGCTGCTCATCCCATTCCCCCCTAGGTGTGCTACCGGATCCTGATGCAGCTGTGCGGGCAGTACGGTGAGCCGGTGCTCTCAGTGCGCGTCCTGCTGGACATGAAACGGGCGGGCATTGTGCCCAACACCATCACCTACGGCTACTACAACAAGGTACCAGTCGTTGTCCACCCTGGGGGGCCCCCAATGGGTCCCTGGCAGGCCTTGGGGGTGGGGCAAGATTCCTGCAGCCTGCCCCTATGGCAGGCGGCGAGTGGGCTGTGCAGGGGGGACTGGGCTGGGTGAATGGGTTGGGGGGACTGGGCTGGGAGCATGGGGTTGTATGGGTGACCGGGGCATGGGTGCCCCCCATGCACTCTCTTGCAGGCAGTGCTGGAGAGTAAGTGGCCATCAAGCTCACAGGGTGGGCGCATGCGCTGGGCCAAGCTGCGCAACGTGGTGCTGGGTGCAGCGCAGTTCCGGCAGCCCCTGCGCCAGCGGCAGCAGCCGCCACCGTCACAGGCAGGTGTGTGGGGGGAGGACAGGGCCATGGGGGGGCATAGCCCAGCCGATGCCCAACGGCCTGTTCCTGGCCTGTTCTCAGAGTGCCAGGCCCCTGCCCCTGTCCGCCCACACTCCAGCCTGCAGCGTCAGACCACCTGGGCCGGGCGCAGCCTGCGTGAGCCCCCACCTGCTGCCTCCCTGACCAAGAGCGGCAGCCTCAGCTTCCCCCACAGCGAGCCCTCCACGCTGGAGACTGGCGTGGCTCACAGTGAGTCAAGGAGCAGTGGGGTTGGGGGGGGCTGAGCCCCAGGGCTGGACCCCCTGATCCCGCTCTCCCTGCTCACAGTGCTCAAGGCCCTGACAGTGCTGGAGCCCAGCGGCGATGGGCCATCCGCCCTGCCTCCCTGGCTGCAGCAGCTGCGAGATGCAGCCCCCAGCTCGGAGGATGGGAGCCTGTCGGACATCAGCTTCCTGACGGATGAGAGCGACCGGCTGACACTGGACAGCAGTGAGGGGCTGCCGGGTGCTGAGGGGCTGGAGATGTCAGGTGCCCGGGGCTCCAAGCCGGGCCGCCGGGATGAGAACCACAACAGGCTGGCAGGGGGCACGCCACGTCGAGGGCTAGCTGCCAAGCTGCAACAGCTGCTGTCCCCGGCCAAGCGGCCCTCGCTGCGGCACACAGCCAGCATGGAGCAGCCAAGCAGTCTGCGCGACCCCGGGGCCCTGCGCCGCGCCTCTGAGCAGCGGGAGCCACCGCCCCGCCGTAGCCCCATGGATGGCCTGCTGCACCCCCGCGAGCGCCCCGGCTCCACTGCCTCTGAGGTAGGCTGGGGGCTGCCTGCTCTGGGCTGGGGACTCCCTGCAGCTCCCTGCTGCTTCCTGGCTGGGCTTTTCCCAGTCCCAGCAGCCCCAGACCCTCATGCCCAGGACCCAGTGCCTCTGCAGCCCCCTGGGTCTGTGCTAGGGAGCAGGTCTGGGGAGTCCCGTGCACAGGGGATTCCTGATGGGAACGGGGGTCCCTGCCTGACCCCAGCTCAGGGCCCATCTCCCCACAGAGCTCTATCTCCCTGGGCAGCGAGTTCGACCTGTCGGATGTGTCGCTTGGCAGCTTCAGCCTCCGCAAGTCCTCGGACCTGGTGACAGAACCAGTGCCGGCGCCTGCCCCCGAGGGGCCCCCTGTGGAGGTGGGTGCTGAGGCTGCTCCCTGCCTCAAGGTGCTGAGAGGGAGGGGGTGGGGACATGGCTGACCCCAGTGCCGCCCCCAGATCCTGCTGTCCAGTTGCTCGCTGTGCCAGAGCTGTGACGCTCTGGTGTACGATGAGGAGGTGATGGCTGGCTGGACCTCGGATGACTCCAACCTCAAGACGGCCTGCCCTTTCTGCACCCGCTCCTTTGTGCCCTTTCTCAGCATTGAGATCCAGGACTTCCAGCAGCAGCAAGAGTGAGAGCCCTGCCCCCGCTGCCCTTCTTTCCTGGTCCCAGCCACCTTCTGCCCCTGGGGCCAATGCTGCACCTGGGGGTGGCTCTGAAAGGCCCCTCAGTAATCAGCTTCCCTTTCTTCTCTCCCAGCATCTCTGACAGCTGCACCGGCTCCTCCGGGACCTACCGGGATGGCTCAGGGCTGCCCTCTGGGGGCCAGGGCCCGGTGCTCAGTGACCGCTACCACTGCCTGGCCCTGGACGAGGTTGAGCCAGAACCTGGGACTGCCCGCACGCTCTGCAACGGCTGCGCCGAGTACCCGGTAGGGGGTGGGTTGCAGGTGGGGGTGGGGTACAAGCATCCTGCTCTTGCCCAGCTTGGGTGGGGAGGGGTCTGTCTTGGGGGGGAGCTGTGGCCTGAGGGGCATTGGCCTTGGCAGGGCTGGGGGACCCAGGGTGTGACGGGGAATAAGGGGGCTGGCAGGGCTGGGGCCTGGGCGCTGCTCAGACCTCCGAGGTCTCCCCCAGGTGCCAAGGGGCCCCCCGCAGCGGGCAGAGGTGGTGAACTTGGCCTACCTGAGCCCCCTGGTGCTGCGCAAGGAGCTAGAGAGCCTGCTGGAGAACGAGGGTAGCGAGTTTCTGGCCCAGCCTGAGCTGGTCGACAGCCACCCCATCATCTACTGGAACCTGGTCTGGTTCTTCCAGCGCCTGGAGCTGCCCAACAACCTGCTGCAGCTGGTCCTGGCCTCCAAACATGTTGCGCCTGTGCCCCAGGTAATGGGCGCTCGAGCTGGGGTGGCAGCCCCACTGCCATGCCAAGCCCTGCTCCTGGCACTCACTCCCTAGGGTTTCTCTGCAGGCCCTGGATGCGCCCCCAGTGTGCGTGCGCCTGCTCTGGGATGTCCTGACCCCTGACCCAAGCTGCTGCCTTCCACTCTACATGCTCTGGCGGCTCCACGGTGAGTGGGGGGAGGGGGGCTGTGGCACTGGTGAGGGCAGGTGTTGGGGGGCACTGGGGCTATCTACGGGGGGGAAGGGCAGCCTGCAGGAGACCTGGGGGTTACAGACCCCTGATATGATGTCCACTGTACCCCTAGGCCACATCCCCACCCGCCTGCCAGGCTGGCAGCACCGTGACCCTAATCGTGACCACCCCTTCACACTGAGCTTCCTGGAGGCAGTGCTGAACCATGTGGGGCTGGGTGAAGTGCACAAGGCCATCGCCCTCTTCCTGGAGGCCCAGCCCCCGCCCCAGCGCATGCAGAGGTACTGTCTGCACCCTCCCCTGGCCCTGGCTGCAGCACTCCCCCGACCCCACCAGTCCCGTCTCACCCCCTCCCCTCCCCTTCCTCCCCAGGAGCATTTACCGAGAGATCCTCTTCCTCACCCTGGCTGCGATGGGCAAGGATCACGTGGACATCGGTAGGGGCAGGCTGGGGCAATGAGAGCAGGGAAGGGGACACAGCTGGCTGGCGTGTGGGACATAGCTGGGCTCTCTGCTCTGTCCAGGATTGAGGACCTGCTGGGTGGGAAGGGGCTGTGGTATGTCCTGGTAGCAGTGCCCACTGCGCAGTCCTGATGGTCTCCCCTGTCCCCTGTAGCTGCCTTCGACAAGAAGTACAAGTCGGCCTGCAGCAAACTGGCAGCAGGCAGCGTGGGCAAGGAGGAGCTGCGGAGGCGGCGGGCACAGCCGCCCAGCTCTAAGGCCATTGACTGTCGCAAGAGCTTTGGGCACACATTGGAGTGCTAGCATCATGGCTGCCCCCTCCCTGCCACACGCCAGAAGGAATTCAGGGACTGCCCTGAGGGCTCCGGAGGGGCTGGCCCAGGGGAAGGACGCTGGGGCCCACGGCAAAGTTGATACCAAATCATGAGCCGCCTCTTGCCTTCCTGGGGCAGGGGCCATGCTCCTCCATCCCCTGCCCCAGGAGGGGGTGGGCCTCGGATTGCCCTTTCCCCCCACACCCAGATGGCACTTTAGCCTCAGTTTAGCCTGGCAGGCAGCATCCTGCTAGCCTGGCTCTGCGGCGACCGGGGGAATCTTGGCACAGCCCGTTCCATGCCTGCCGGGCTCCACTGCCCACCCCCCACGGCCCTGTACTCAGCCTAGCGGGGCAGCTGAGACTCTGCTCTGAGTGAAGCCCCCCCTGCCTCAGGTGGGGACAGAGGCAGCTGCACCCTCCCCTGCACTGCTGGGGTCCCCTTGCACTGTACACTGATGGGGCAGCCCTGTGCAGCCCCTGCCCTGCCCCCCAGCTCCATGGGTGGACAGAGCAAGGCCCCAGGGCCCCTGGCATGGCCCCGTTGCCAGCCACCCTGCATGTGACACTCACACTGATAGTGAACTGGACAGACACATGAATGGGCGGCATCCAGCCCCAGCCCCCAGAGCTCTCTATTTTTGGACACTGTTATTTTGGGGGGAGGCGGTTTTCTCTCTCTCTGTTGGTTTTTTGTTTTTTTTTTTACGTCGGTGTTAATATATTTTTTTAATTTATTTATTCCCAACCCCCACGCCTGCCCCTGCTTGTGCTGTAACAGCTGGGATGCTGCCCTGGCCCCCGCAGCCTCCCTCCTGGAAGGGGCGGGGCGTGGGGGAGACACCCCAACCCAGTGGCCTTGAAACCCCTCAGCTCAGCGCCCCCCCCCCCCGTCTGCTTCTGCACTGGAACCCCCCTCCCTCCCCCCCGGCGCGGCGGGGAAGGGGCTGGGGGAGGCTGGGTCGTGCTGGGGGCTTTCTCTGGGGTTCACATTGTGCAATACGGCGCCGCCCCTATGGTGGGTTTTGGTTGGGTTTGTAAATAAAGCCGCTTCAGTATTTTTCTCCGCCAGGCTCCCGTGCCCTTTGTTGTCCAGGTCGGGGACACAGCTGCTGTGTCTGCCTGCCCTGCAGTACCTGCATCTGGCTGGATTGGGCAGCCAAGCCCCTGGCCTGCTGGGCACCCCCTACTCATGTCCAGACTCCTCCAAAGCCCCTCATGCCCCTTGGCTCTGAGCTCCCACTGCAAAAGCCCCATTCCTGCCCTGTTTTGGGTATGCTGGGGGGGGTGGGGAGCCCCTGGGCTGTCCCCTTTCCACTCCCTGCTGGCTGTTGTGGGGCAGGAAGTGCGGCCTTGGGCTGCGCGCACAATTGACCCCTTGTGTGCAGCCGGGCCGCCCCCGTGCCACTGCCCAAAGCCCTGGCCCGACATGTCTCCAGACGCCGGGCGGCCACTCATAAAGGAGGCCTTTCTGCACAGCCAGCGTGACTTCACCAGCCCCACCCTGCCCCAGGGGACCTCCTCGCTCTCTGCCAGCGGCAGCCCCTGCTGCAGCCAACGCTGGGGCTGGCCCTGCGAGCATGGGACCTGACCTGCCGGGTTGGGGGCTCTGCACCAGGCGCTGCAGCCGGGGGCTGTGGGGCTGGGCCAGGGGCTCGCTCTGGCTCCGCACAGCTCCTGCTGGCAGACTGGAACCAGCCACAGGCAGGGACTCCAGCAGCCTGCGCCCAACCTGAGGCTCTGGGGGTCTCAGCCCTCCTGCACCCACCAGCTGGGAGAGGGGCCAGAGTACAGTTAATTTGGCAGCATTTCCACTGCTTGGTCCTGGCCCAAAGTCCTCCCTCGGGTGTTTTGTCATTGTCCTTTGCTGATTGCAGCAGGCGGTGGTCCCTGCCTGGGCTGGGGCTGCAAAGGTGTGGGCGGGGGGCCAGGCTGGCAGGCGGCTGCGCGGTCCAGGCTGCGCAGCCTTGGCTCAGGCCAGGCACTGCAGACTGCAGCCCTCGTGTTGAGCTGGGGCATGACGCGTCTCTGGCTCAGAGCAGAGGCCACACCAGCTGCAAGGCAGCCACGGCATCTCGCCCTGGGACAGTGCTCCAAGTTGCAGCCATCTCCCGCGTTCTCAGGGCATGAGCCCTTCCCCGCAAGGAGCCCCAGTGCATGAGCCGGGGAGTGTGTGGGTGCGACCTCCGATCAGAGCCGAGCTGGGGCTGCCTTGGCCCCTGGCCCTTTGGCTTCTCCTCCATGCAGAGCCCACGCGGGGCTCCCAGCTCCTCCTGGCCGGAGCTCAAACGCACGGGGCCAACGCAAAACCAATTACAGTGCCTTGAATGCGCTGCCACAGAGCACGGCACGGGGAAAACTGACACTTCTGTTTTTAATGGTCAGCTAACAGCGCTGCCAGCCTCCCCCGGGAGCGCCAGCCCAGACATTTTACATTTGCTTTGCTTAATCTCTCCAGAAATAGCCCCAGGAGGAAATCAATAGGTTACTGCTTTGTTTTTTGTCCCCGCACCCTGATTGGCTGGGATGGCTGACAAGTTCCTTGCTCGGTTTGCTTTGGCCAATCGGCGGGCACGCCTCTGCAGCAGGGCCTATGTCAATCACCTGCGGCCACCCAATGAGCAGAAGGCCGTGGAAATAAACCATAGATCACGGACAAGAAAGGCTAGAGTGTTGGCTTGACGCCATGTTTTCCACTTGGCAGCCATCTTGAATTCTGGCAGAACAGTTCATGGGCCACAAATTCCTGCTCTCTGGAGTGATTTGGTTTATGACCCTGGCGGCTCCCTGGTGCCTGCAGGAAGGCGCCGGCGCGTTGCTGCCGGTCACAGGCCCAGGCCTGGGGTCAGGCCCAGCTGCACAACCCCATGCGAGTCCACAGAGAATTGGCCCAGAGAGACTTTGGGCTTTTCATTTGCAACAGGAAGTTCCCTCTCCCCCCTTGTCCTGCTCCAAGTCGGCGGACGAGGGGTGACGTGTGAGCAGCAGCTAGAAATAGGGGGTGGGAAGGTGCTTTGTGGATGAGCCTGACGCTCAGGGCTAGGGCTGTGGCTGTAAGCAGAGGGCCGTAACAAATGCCCGAGTTGCTCTGATGGCCTGTGTCCCCTCCCTGCAGGAGTGCAGGGTTGCTCCCCCATCGCAGCCGGGAGCAATTCCCAACCAGCCTGTGTCAAGGGGACACCCAAGCTCTGCCCTGTCTGGTAAGAGGGAGGTGGCACCACGGCACCGCCCCACCACGCTGCACCAGCACCTGGGACTCCCGGTCATGGGCCAATATCCTGCAGCGCCAGGTGTTGTGCCACACACTGCACAGACAGCCCCTGCCCCAGGGCTCGCAGGCGAAGCATGAGGCCAGAGACTGTGGTCAGGCCAGCACCTGAAAGACGCCATCCTGCAATCAGCACCCGGCCCTGCTACACGCTGCTTGCACCCAGCGCCCCTGGGCCACGATGGGACAGTGCAGCCGCCTGCCCAGGGGACGCGATGTTGCACTCAACTAACACGTGGTGCTGGCCTGCTAGGTGGTGCTGATTTTGGGGCACCCCATGCGAGGCTGTCTGGGCAGCGAGGTGCCAACACCGCGGTGCTGCCCCATCTGGCATCAGCGAGGCGTCGTGTTCGGCCGCAGCTGGGTTCTTAGGGCTCTCGTGCCATTCACAGCTCTCGTGGCCAGCGGGCGCTTCCCCAACCGCGGGCTGCAGCTGCCCATCGCCTCTTGTCTTACGGGGCGACCCGTGGGCTTCGTGGGAGGGCCGTGGGGCAGATCCACGTGCAGCACTGGCCCTGGGGGTCCCGTGGCTGCCCATGGTTGGCTTCCTGCAGAGGCCGTGCCCTGTCCCTCCCGTGTCTGCAGTTGGGAACCAATGCCGGCAGGACCGTGGCTGACCAAGGGGCCCCCACTGCCAAGGGCCCCACAGGCTGGCACCCTCCCAGTGCCACCCTGTGGCCACATGTCAAGCCAGTGCCCTCTGACCCCACCATGAATGGGGCGGGCCAGCCTAGCATGGATGCCCAAGCATGGGCCAGCACCCCATTGTGACCCCAGGGCAAATGGGGGGCAATTAGGGTACGGTGACCGCCAAGGGCCCAAACTCCCCCATGGCAGCAAAGTTTGCTTCTTGCCCGCCGACACATAATAGGGCCACGGGATACCCGGATGTCCAGGCTAAGGGACCCATTACAGGCTCCCCGTGGGGCGCTCCGTAGCTCGCCATTGGCCGCCCTCCACGCCTATCACCGGGCCAGCCCGCCAATAGAAGCCAGAGGGCGGGAGCCTGGGGGCGCCTTCCGCTTCGCACGGGCTCCCTCGCCCGTCGCTCCGGCCCGCCGACCAATGGGCGTCGTTCCGCGGGTCGGGGGGCGGAGCGTGCGCGGCGGGGCCGCTGCCCAATCAGCGGCATTGTTTGTGGTGGTGCCGGTTGCTGCTGCCGCCGCGGCTGGTGTCTGCGGCGCGGCGCCTGCTCCGCCCGGCGCGGCCCGGCCCGGCCCGGCGCGGCCCGGCCCCGGCAGGTGAGCGGGGGCGGGGCCCCGGACTACGGAGGGGGGGGCGCGTGCCAGGCCCGGCCAGGGGGGCGCAGAGGCCGGGGCGAGCCGGGCCTACCCGGGGTGATGGGGCGCCTCCTCGCGTGCCTGGCGGGGCCCTGGGGGCCGGGCTCCGCTTGGCGGGGGATGCAGCGCCGGCCCCCGGGGCGAGGATAGGGGCGCCCTGCCGCCCCCCCCGCACCTGAGCCCCGTTTCGGGCGGTCTGTGCCGTCCTCGCTGCTCCCCTCCCCCCGCTGTGAGCGCCCCCTCCCCCCCCCACAGCTCCATCTCCTCCTTGCTGTTTGCCAGGCGGCTTTTCCCTGGCTCCCCCCTGCCCGGCCCGGCGTCCCCGGCGCAGCTGGTTGTGCCCCCGGCTCCCTGGGGAAGCCTTGGCGCGTGAGTGCTTGTGCCTGTGCCCGTTCCCCACCGAAAACGGGGTGGGCCGGGCTGGACTCCCACTGCCGCGCGGGGGCTTGCACCCGGTGGCCTTTCTCCTCCCTCAGCTTTGCACCCTGCCCAGCATGTGGGTGGCACGAGCAGGCGCGTCCACGCCCTTCCTATCTGGGAGGGAGGCGGTCGCCCAGGAGCGCAAGGCAGGGGCTCTCTTGGCACTGCAGCTTTTCTCCTCCTGGAGAAGCAGGGAGGAGTCCCCTCTTCCCCCCCCCCCCCCAGTTTGCTCTGGGCATGTGCCCCTTCGTGGTGCCCAGAGGCTGAGGAAGAGACCCGTTACCCCACAGCTTCCCATCCTCTGTTCCCTGCCAGGACCAAGGGTCTTGGCTTTGCGTGGTGCAGAGGGTGATGCTCTGGGCAAAGGGGGGATGCAGCAGAAGGCAGAAAAAGATCCTGTGGATGCTTTCGTATCGATCTGCCATCTCTGTCTTCCTCCTCCTCATCGCCGTCTACTTGCCTAACACCCTCCCCACCCCCCGCAACAGCATTTTGAGTGCGTCTTGGATGCTGACAGGCTGGAGGAGGAAAGGGAGTGCGGCAGCGTGGGGACCGTGTCCTTGTTGAAGGAGTGGGAGGTTCCGACTTTTGTTGTGCGGCAGTTGGAGAGGACAATGGGGTTTTTTTTTTTAGGGATCCTACGTGGCTGCTTGCGGCAAGTGAGACTTCTTTCTTGGTGCCGTGCAGGGAGCAATTGCTCTTTATCTGTCTAGGTGTGGTGGGAGCGTTCCCCTTCTCTTGAATCTCTGCTCCCCTGGGTCCATTCCTCCTCTCCCTTCTGCTCAGGTGAATAGCACGTTGCTTTATTTCAAGCGATGCCACCCACATGCTACTTGTCCTTCGTGCCCCAGGCCATGATGTCTAGTCAATGATTTGAGCGCTGAGTAGCTCGGCACCTCTTGTGTGGTGCTGCTCATGCTAGGGGTCTGTCTTGCAGTTGCCACGTGTTTAAATGTGGCCACAACGTGTTCCCCTCTGTGCACAGGTGTGCATACTCCTGGCTATGCACAAGGTGCTCATCCTCAGCCTGTGCCTTGCCTCCAAAGCTCAGAAGGCATCTTTGGATGGATGACCTGGCTTCCGAGTAGCTTGAGGTTTTCAATACCAAGTGGCACTTTTTCTTCGATGCTCCCTGATCACGTGGCTACATGAAACCGAACGCAACATGCAGCAGACAGGGAACATCCATCTTTGTAAGGCTGTGGTTTGCCTTCACCTACTGTAGTCTGACTTCCTGTTTGAGAGATCTAAATGGCATCTGTGAATTTGGGTAACTGCCTTGGAGCAACTGGGTTTGTGTTAGGTTCGAAGCTGCTCAAAAAAAGGTGTTGCTCTTTGTGTCTACTTTTAAGCACTGTTGAGAGGGGGCAGGAGAAATTGCTGCTTCACTGAATTAATTAAATTTAAGGGGATCGTGAAAGTGTCTTGCCTACCCGTGTGTCTTGCTGAGAAGCAGTTATGGTCCTCGGGGTGAGGTGCCCAGAACACACATGGGGGTTAACATGGTTGTGGACTCAGAACACACATGGGGGTTAACATGGTTGTGGACTCATTCACTTTGGCTTCTTCCACTGTTATTCACAGCTCTTTTGCCGTCTCTTTAGGAAAGTTAACTGAAGCTTTAAAAATTTGACCCTGCTCGCTATTTCCCATCCCATTTTTGGTTGTGCTCCCAGTTGCTTCCTGGTCAGAGATGGATGTATACAGATGATGGGCTTAGGTTAAGGCCTCTATAAGCCTCTGGACATGTAGCTGCTTTGTGAGGAATGCCAGGCTTTGTCTCACCAGCAGCCCCTCTGGTCCCAGGCTAGGATGAATCCCATTTTGCAGCATCCTGACTGAAGTTTAACTAGTCTTGGAGCAGCTTAAGCTCGAAGACTTACTGCCATTGGAAAAAGAGCAAAGTTGGAATTGTAGCCACTCTCTAACATATCTTATTTGAATCTCATGTTTTCTGCAGCCCAGTGTACTGTGTTGCGGAGGATGACTTTTTTTTATATTTAAAAAAGGCGTCTGGTTCATAAAGTACTGTTCTACTTCGGGAGTTGCCAGGTGCCATCTAAAGCTGTCTTGTATAACAAGGATTGAACTTGAAGCTCTGCGTCATGTTCATATTGAGGCACAGCAGCAAAGCGTTTCTGTTGCAGTAAAAAAAAAACCAAACCAGATTGGCTATAAATCTAATCCCAGTGTAAGGCTATCCACCTCTTGCTTGCAAAAATTCAACCTATCAGACAATGCCACATGCAGTTGCAGTTTTATAGCATTGGATAAACCCACTGAAAGATGCATAAAAAAAAAAAAATACTTCCTTTGCATAGAGCTGTAGTACATTTGTTGGTGTGGTAACCTCACTACTGCTGCTGCTGTCCGTATATATGAAGTGTGAGTGCGGTTCGGGGCTCCATTGCTTCCTTCCAAAACTGTAACTCTCGGAAGACTTCCAGCAACTCCCCCTCACAGAAGGCGCAGATTTCTGGTTACTTCAGAAACAGCCTAAGGACCCGTTATCACTGTTCTGTAGGCTTGCTCCTCTCCATCAGGTTTTCATCTCAAGGGGTCTGCGTTGCATGTAAACCGCGTACTCTTTGCCTGGGATAGCCCTTTGAAATGTGCAGGGTGAGGAGCTGCCAATCCAGAGCTGCTCTTAGTTTGTCTTCCTGGTGCAGTGCCCCAAGCAGGGTACTTGGAGAAGATGCTTCTGCCATGTTTCCCACATTTCTTGCATCCGTTGCTCTCTCTGAAACTTAAAGTCATTGCTCTTAATCGGTTTTAAATGTCACGGTGGTAATTGGGATAATTTGGCTTGCTTATTTATTTAATTTTTGAACTTCAGCAATTCTGTCCTTGTCAGAATGTACCAAACCTTCTCTTGCTTTGCATTTGCAAAGCTAAGTACAGTAGTAAGAGAACCTGACTGGGGACTTCTGTAAGGATGGTGTTGCTGGGTAGTTATCACTGTTTATCTGTGCTAGCCCCTTCATCAAGAATCATAGACCATGAGGATGGGAAGGGACCTCAGGAGGTCACATTTAGTCCAACCCCCTGCTTCAAGCAGGACCATCCCCAACTATATCATCCCAGTCAAGGCTTTGTCGAGCTGGGTCTTAAACACCTCCAGGCATGGAGACTTTACCACCTCTCTGGGTAACCTGTCCCAGTGCTTCACCACCCTCCTAGCGAGAGAGATTTTCCTAATATCCAACCTAAACCTCCCTTGCTGCAATTGGAGCCCACTGCTCCTTGTTCTGTCATCTGCCCCCACTGAGAACAGTTCAGCTCCATCCTCTTTCGAACCCCCCACTTCAGGGAGATGAAGGCTGCTGTTAAATCCTCCTTCCCCCCCCCCCCCCCCCCACACACACACAGTCTTTTCTTCTCCAGACTAAATCAGCCCAGTTCCCTCAGCATCTCTTCATATGTCATGTCCCCCAGCCCCTGAACCATTTTTGTCACCTTCCATTAGACTCCCTCCAACTTGTCCACATCCATTCTGTAGTGGGGGGCCCACAACTGGACACAGGGCTCCAGATGTGGCCTCCCCAGTGCTGAATAGAGGGGATGAATTGCTTCCCTTGATCTGCTGGCAACGCTCCTACCAATGCCTCACTTTTCTAGTGCTATGGTAGCCCTATCAGTGGGGACTGCTTCTAGGTCACAGGCATTTTTAGCCACCTTGTCAGCTCTGCTTGTTGAGAGGAAGATTATGGGCAAGTAGTGAACGTCCACGGAGCTGTGCTGTTTATGAATGGAAGGATGTGTGTGTGGAAAAAGCCTTAGATGTTGTGGAAGAGCTGGCAGACTTTCGGTGGCACATATCCATTGTAATGTGTGGAGCTGCAATGCTCATCTGAGTAGGGTGTAAGGAAAATAAAGGTTTTCCCTTCAGGAGCTGTTTCATTTGACAGTGAGATATTGTAAGATGGGATCTCCAAGAGCTCTTGCACCGTAAGGCCTGAAAGAAGATGAGTCTTGTTTCTGCAGCGTGCCAGGGTGGTGGTGGGACTGGCTGGCCTGGATTACTAGTGTTCTTCGTTCACCTCCGCTTGCACAGCATGTTTCGGTGCAAGTTGGGTGGACTACCATATTTTTACTGTGACAACACTATTTCCGGAGCAGCGGTGTCTCTCCAGGAAAGCTGTTTGTACTGCTGCTGGCCCGGGCCCCTCTCTTCATGCTCTCCGGAGTGGCTGGTGTAATTGAGCTCCTGCCCCACCTTCTTGCTTTTGACACAGTGGAAGCAGGAGAGTAAGGTTTCAGCTTTGTCAGTGGGCCTCGGCCAGGAGCAACAAAACCTTCATTTCCGGAGAGATGCTGGTGGCCCATGGAGACAGCAAACCTTCCAGCCACCGTTCCATCTCCAGCACCGGAGGGGGAAACCTGCGGGGAGGGGGAAGGGTTCTTTTTAAAGCTGTGTCGATTTAGTGAGTGCAATGTTTAGCTGACCTAAAACAGAGCTGTATACCTGGTGGTGGTTCTGGCACTTTCTGGCTATTTTAAAAATAACCCAGGGTAATACTAACTCTTTTTCTCCTGCATTCCAAACTCAATAGCACATACCCATAAGGTGTCACTTATGTGGTGGACACATGAGCTGGAAAGCGTGCTTTTGTACTCATTCCCAGCCTGCTCTGAAATGGGGACTTCAAGCACAGCTCTAGAAGTGCAGTGGATTTGACTATGGCGGCATGCTGCTTCTGGTAACGGGGCAGAGGTTCCCGATGCATCGTCCCCTTGGTGTGTATGCCTAGGCCCCAGTTATGCATATGATTCCCCATGCAAAGAGTCTAGCTGAAGCCGGTGGGACTGATCGGGGAAGCCGAGTTATGCCTGTTCAAAAACGTAGGATTTAGCGTTCTTGGTGTGATTGGGATGTTTGTGAGGTTGGGCAGGGGAGGGAGAGCTACTTACAATTCTTGTTGTGGTCAAGGCGATTGAAGCTTCAGAGAGAGCCTTAGCCACAGTCCTGGCGTTTACCCTGTTTTCATACTAAATAATTGTTTAAGAGGGCTCTCGGCCTAGACCACCTTTCATCAAGATGTCTAAAGAGAAAAGCATGTCTTAAATCTGGGGGCGGGGGTGTTAATGTCTGACTCATTAAAACAAAAGAATATTAATTTTAGGTTCCCCACTGACCCTGGACTCCTGCTGTCAATATTTTATGTTTTTTTTGGCTAATTTTTTGTTAGTTTCTTTCTTCCTAAATTTCCGCATAAACAGCGGAAACTGGCTGTATGGAAAGTGAGTCAAAGGCACAACGCAGATAGCGTGGTGTGTGTGTCTTGCTCTAATCTGTTTTAACCATCCTGGGTGCTAACTTAATGATGCAAAATCATATTTTCAGACAGAAATTTGCCTTGCCGATTGATGGTATCCCTTTAAAACCGTTTTTCTTATTATGACTGTGTTCTCCGCTTGCTTCTTGCTATCTTGCATGTTCCAAAAACAATGTTAGTGCTTATCCATGGAAGTGCTTTAAAGTTTGCAGAGTGTTTCATAGATGACATAGTCTCTGCTCCAGCAAGCTTGTAGCCTTGATGGGAAAGGAGCATATAAAAGATGTCGGGGAATAGGATACAACAGAAGGGTTTGTTTTACTTATTGCAGCTCATTCTCTCTCCTGATTTTTTTTTTTTTTTTTAGATGGTTGATGGTTTGAAGGAACTAGAGATTATAGACATTTTGGAAAGAAAGGTATGTTTAAGGAAGAACATGGAGAACAGGGAGATGACTAACTTAATTTGGGTCACAGGGGATAGGTTGTTATGCAGATAACCTAGGCAATGCAATACAAACCGGCTGCTCGCGATAGCAGCATCCAGGGTATTGCTGAAATCCTTCTGAATTTGAGTAAACATTGGCATTTGGCATTCAAGGGCCATGTAAGTGTGAGGGTGTTAGAGTAGCTTCCAAAGCTTCTGTCTAAAATTAGAATGAAGAACAGTTTTGAAGTGCAGAGAAATCTATAAAGATTCTCTGGGGCTTTTTTTTCCCTCCCATGTCAGCCTTAGCCAAGTGAGAGTCAATATGACCATATTCTTTCAGTCCTGAAGCTAAGTCTAGGAATTCTGCACAACCACATCCATTTTGATTTATGTTTAATGGAGGCATTTCATTTTCACTGTGGTGGTGGCTATTTCCAGTGACAGGGTGTTCCTGACAGTCTCCCCGATGACTTGGTGGTTTAATAGTTGCTTGGGATGTTGGATTCCTTCCCCCCCCCCCCCCCAGTTTTTTGGAACATGGTTATTTTCTTGGGCATAAGCTGTGTATTCCACGTTATTGAGGACATGGTCCCAGTGCTAGTCTGGAGATGATCTTCGTTTGCACAGCCCGCCAGCAGTGTCCATGGGACCTGCCTAATTCCTGAAGGTTGAAGCACCCTACTGCATGATTGAGAGTTGCAAGGGGTGGGGATGGGGGGATACATTAAAAGAACATTAAGGTTGCAGCAGAAAACGAAAGCCAGAGGAATTCTCAGTTAGGGATGAAATGAACTGTGTCTCCACCAGTACCTTGCGCGACAGGGAGCATTAAGGAAGGAGGGGAAGGTGCCCTGTTGTGCAGAGGCATTGGAGGAGATGTGGTAGAATTCACCCCTGACCGTACATTTCCTTGCTTTTATTGGTTTTCATCCCAGCAGTTGGCGTTCTCCGAGCCATTCCTTTTCTGTGTACATTTTTCATGTTTCCTTGCTTTAAAGAAGTCTTGCTGTTCAGTACCCAAATTTATTACGCTTTAGGTGGTGTTAGATACAGCAGTTGCCTGCTCTCTCTGAGCGTGTTTGTTGTCAAAGAGCAATGCCTTGCTAACTGCCCTGGTCAAGATGTTGAACTCTCCAAACTTTTCCTCTTTTGGCCATGTGTCAGTTCCGAACCTCTTAAGATTTAATTCGAAACCTGGCATTTGGGGGGACATCCTCTAGCAGGGTTGACTCTCTTAAACAGGTCTCGAGTTTCTGTACTGAACCACAAAAACTGCATAGTGCCCAGGAGCAAACCAGTGTGCAAATGCAAGGCCTGTGCTTTCTGATGCGAGCACCTTCCAAATAGGGGGAGGGGATGTTTTCAGCAGAGCCATGAGACTTCAGCCCAGGGGTGAGCAGTCATCAGGCCAGTGCATTACTGGTCCTCTATACACCCTCTGTCCAAGTGGTTCTGGTTCACCTGTGACTCTGGTGGTGTAGCACCAGCCCTGGCTTTACTTAGGCCTTACTAGAGGATGGGCAGGCTCTATTTCTTTTTGTTAAATGTACCCAACCAAAGCCCTATCTGCCATTTCTTGCCCATGAGCACCACTTGCTCTGTAATGTCCTATAAGAAAGATTTCATAATTAAACTAAAACCTTCATTTTTTTTTTCCAATACATGAAGGCACAGTGCTTAATTTGTGAAAGTTTTTTTGTTCTGCTATCAAGATATCCCTGAGCCCTGTGCTGGGAAAGAAACATGTGGGTTTGAGTAGCAAAGTCCCCTTAAGTCTGAAAATGTCTTTCTGTGGTTTCTTAAAAGGAACAGCCAAAGTGAGAAGATCTTTACAAGAGTAGGGTTCTTTTTCCAGTTTTATGGTGGGCAGTTTTCTCTTGCTTAGCTGGGTCCTAGACATGACAGCAGAGGAGAGTGAGGCCCAAAAAGGAGAAAAGTGATTGTGAAAATGTTCAGAATTGGCAGGAGGACTTTGGGGTACATGTAACTTTTTTTTTTTTTTTTAATATTATAGTTGGGCTTTTCTCCTCTGCTTGTCCCCACTCCCCTGGCCCAGAACACAGAACAATGTTCCTGAGTCTGGAAGTTTGCTCTCCAGCGGGTATGCTAGTTCATGAAGACAAGTGCAGCCACATCTAAAATCTCAGCTAGCCCAAACTTAGTGTGGTCCTGAAGCTACAGGAGTCCTGTGGCTGGGTGTTTTGTTTTTTTTTAAGGTAGGAAGAAGATTAGTGCATCTACCCTCTCCCCAGAGAAAAGTCATAAGAAGCAGATAAATAGGTTTCCAGAGTGGGGGGGATCTAGTCCCCTCCTCGCAATATTAGGAGAATCAGCCTGTTTTGGGCTGTCTTGTGACCCCCTCTTTCTATCATCCATCCCAAATACCTGTTGTTGCTTCCTTCCACCAGGAAACTGCCTAAACAGAGTTCCCTTTCCCAGTTACATGGCTGCTGCTTTTGTCTGGTTCAAAGCACCTCTTGTTTAAGCCCTAAGCATCATTCTCTCCTTCCCCCAAAACATGCACGTATATGGGGACAGTTGCTCCTACTCTTTATTCTTCAATTCCGTGTGTGAATTTTTCTCATGTAGATACTTGCAGTTGTGATACTGTATCCTCCGTTCAAGAACTGTGGAAGACATTAAGTGAGATGGATAACTTGAAATTCTCCAAGAGACACGATTTTTACTGCTGATGAGCTCTTTGTTTAACAGTTTGCTTGTCTTTTTTTCTTCTTCCCCTGACTGTCTAACACTGTTTGTATGAGAAGTAAGATAATTCACTTTAATGAATTATAAAACTTGTTTCACTACAGTGAGTCTTCATTTTTTCCCCTTCTCTCTGCAGCAGAATCGCTGTGTTTGAGGAAAATACAGTTAGTTTTCTTGTTCTTTTCAGAGGCTGAGTCTTG
This sequence comes from Alligator mississippiensis, assembly GCF_030867095.1. Classification (NCBI taxonomy): domain Eukaryota; kingdom Metazoa; phylum Chordata; order Crocodylia; family Alligatoridae; genus Alligator; species Alligator mississippiensis. Next base: position 13,094,231 of record NC_081838.1, read on the forward strand.
TGCTAAGATCAGAACACCTGGGTTCCCCTAAATTTTAAGTTCTCTCTTCTTTAAGTGGTGTCCGGTTGTGTTTGCGGAGGGGTCTGGTGTGACCATGGGGTGTAGCTGGAATCCCGTGCAGGTGAAGATGACTGCTCCTGCATTGGAAAGAAATTACATCTGTTTGCTGAACACATGTTTGATGGTTCCGGTTTAATGTGAGGTATAGCAATGTGAGTGTCTCACACTTGCAACAAGCTAGAGATTGTAATCTTCAGACTTTGTTTTTAAGAGAAGATCTTGAGTGAAAGGAAATCAATCAGACAGATGCTGACTTTCAGGGAGTTTCAAAATGGTTGCTTAGTAATAGTCCCTTGTTGTTGAATAAGTCCAAACCTAATGCATTTTTCCCCCCCTCTATGAATCATTCCTTAACTTGCTTATTATTAAAGTCCCTGATTCTAATTTAATCTTGGAGGCTTGACAATTTTAAATACCTACTAGTGCAGTGTGATTCTGAATTGGCATTTCAATAGCTTATTGTTTTGGTCTTCACAACAATTTTCTACAAACTATCAGCAGTATGGAAGAATGCAGCACTTAAATATGCACCAGCACGGTTGCTGGAGTGTCTCTGCTTTGAATTCGGGTGCATGATTTCTAGTATTCTTCATAGTTCAGTGTAATGCTGTATACCCAAAATCCTGTAGTGCATCCAGCAGGAGCACATAAGCACCTCCCATCGCAGTGCCTTGATCTTGAGGTAGGAGATGGACACCAGGATACATTTTGGGATATTTTAACAACATGTCAGAATCTGAGTTTCTACACGCTTTGCCCGAAGGCAGAATCTTAAACTGGTTCATGTTGGGTTTAGCTATAAATGTGTACTTCAGGGAGGGTTGGGCTCTCTCTAATCTGGCTTTCCATTGAGGGGGAACTGAAACAATGGGAGGTCAAGACCTTTGCTCCAGTTGCTGAGGATCTGTTCTGCAACTTGTCGAGCACTGCAGGGCAACTCCCGGTGTCTCATGGCAGGCTGTGGCTTTCCTAATGACGGGTTGGACAAACTCCCATCACATCACTTCACAACAGCAGCTCCGTGTCTTCTGTCCACTTCCTTTTTTCAGTGCCTGCTTTTTTCATGCTTGACTGATCATGCCCCTTGCATTACCCCAGAGTGGTCTGCTGCCCTGCAGGCTGGGCATGCTGTGGTGGAAGTCAAGTGTGATGCCAGGTTCCCAAGATGTGGCCCAGAGTTGCTTATTCTGCACTTCAACTCTGACTGTGTTGGTTCCTGGATCCAGTTGTTTTCTGAAACTATTGGTCACCATGACCTCCGGAGACCAGAAATAGCATCTCCATCTACTCATTTCAGTCTTGGGTAATACTAGCATAAAAGTTTTCCCAGGCAAGCAAGTTCTGTTAAGTTTGACCATCAGAATCCAGTATACTTTTTTGGATCTGACCTATCTACAGTGTCTTGGATACTGAAAACACCTGGCGTGGTGGTGGGGAGCTACTTTTAGCATTCTTGTAATTTTTGAAGGAGGTGAACAAGTCCTCCTATGTGTTTCAGCCTTACCTGTGTTTTATATACAGAGAGACCGCATTATTTCTGGGAGGCTAACCCCAGATCTATATAGACCTTCATATTTTTGGGCCCAGTTAGATTCCAGTTAGTTTGTCCTTTAGGTAATCCCAGTTGCTAGAGATGGACATGCCCTCTGACTGTGCTGAGCTGTGGTTACTGCTTCTTGTTTGGGTTGTTTCCATTCTTCTCCATCTTCCTGAGGGTAGCAGGCTGTAGACTGAGAACACATTTGTATGTGATGATGAATAGAAGCTTGGCTTTCCAATTTAGAAATGTTTCTCACCTTCTGCAGCGCAACTGCATTCCTGCTCTTCCGAAAGACTCTCCACGGGATTTGCTGTTGGTTCTAAATGGCATCATTAGGAACAGTTACTTGCAAGCCAATTAATATAAGAAAAAAAAGTCCCAACAACGTTTTTTGCAAAACTTGAAACAAGATGAGGGAGAACTTCCAGCTTTCTCTTCTGGAAGAGCAGCATCACATTGCTGAAATCATAGGAATGCACAACAAGGGAGCAGGTGAACCCTCATGAAATGTACCCGGTACTCCTCTAGATTGCTTTACTGCAGATGATGGTGCTGTTGTGGAGATTGAGTTGGCTGTAGCATGGCAGCAGATGTCCTCCATGAGCCCCATCCTAATGCAGAGCTGCACTTTGACATAAGAACATTTTATTGGTTTAAAAAAAATGAGGTTCTCAAATCCAAGGACATGTATTTGTTAGCTCTGCTCCAGCCAGCACTTGATTGCATTGAGTGCTTGGAGTCAAACCTGGGGCTGAGCCCTTAGAATTAGTAGCCGTTAAGCTTCAAAGTACCCATGTTGCTGTGTGTTGGTGATGTTGAAGATCGGGCTTTAGGGCATCAGTCATGGGAATTGCTCTGTTAGCAAGCATAAGAAAAGCAGCGACACTCACCAGAAACTGGAGGTGGGGATTCTGGTGCTGGGTGCTTCATTTTGCTCATTAAAGATCACCGAACCTGAAGTCCTTCCTCTCGTGCATTGCGTGCGCAAAGTAAAGGAGTGGGGGAGAGATGCAAAAAAAAAAATCATCCAGGACTTCGTGTCAATTAAATTCTTTATTACACCCCTTTTCTTGCTTGCAAGTCTCATATAAAGCACTTGAGGCCACTTGCAGGTACTGCTTCTCAGCCATAGTTCCTCAAACACACTTGTGTTTCTCTAACACAAAGAAAAGGGAGGAAAGTGGATCCAGCTAACTATAGGCCCATCAGCCTGACTTCTATCCCGGGGAAGATCTTAGAAAAGTTTATTAAGGAGGCCATCCTTAATGGACTGGCCGACGCCAACATCTTAAGGGATAGCCAGCACGGGTTTGTTGGAGGTAGGTCTTGCTTGACCAATCTCATTTCCTTCTACGACCAGGTGACCTATCACCTGGACAAGGGAGATGAGATTGATGTCATATATCTTGACTTCAAAAAAGCCTTCGATCTGGTGTCCCATGATCGTCTCTTGGAGAAACTGGCCAATTGTCGCCTTGGGTCCTCCACGATCCACTGGCTGGAAAATTGGCTCCGGGGTCGGACCCAGAGGGTAGTAATTGATGGAAGTCACTCATCGTGGTGTCCTGTGACCAGTGGGGTCCCCTAAGGCTCTGTCCTTGGACCCATACTGTTCAACATCTTCATTAATGATGTGGACACTGGAGTCAGAAGCGGACTGGCCAAGTTCGCCGATGACACCAAACTTTAAGGCAAAGCATCCACACCAGAAGACAGGCGGATGATCCAGGCTGACCTGGACAGGCTCAGCAAGTGGGCAGATGAGAATCTGATGGTGTTCAACGCCGATAAATGCAAGGTTCTCCACCTTGGGGGAAAAAAAACCCGCAGCATCCTTATAGGCTCAGCAGTGCTATGTTGGTTAGCACTATGGAAGAAAGAGACTTGGGGGTCATCATTGACCACAAGATGAACATGAGCCTGCAATGCGATGCTGCGGCTAGTAAAGCGACCAAAACGCTGGCTTGCATCCATAGATGCTTCTCAAGCAAATCCCGGGACGTCATTCTCCCCCTGTACTCGGCCTTAGTGAGGCCGCAGCTGGAGTACTGCGTCCAGTTTTGGGCTCCACAATTCAAAAAGGATGTGGAGAAGCTTGAGAGAGTCCAGAGAAGAGCCACGCTCATGATCAGAGGTCAGGGAAGCAGACCCTACGATGACAGGCTGAGAGCCCTGGGGCTCTTTAGCCTGGAAAAGCGTAGGCTCAGGGGTGATCTGATGGCCACCTACAAGTTTATCAGGGGTGACCACCAGTATCTAGGGGAACGTTTGTTCACCAGAGCGCCCCAAGGGATGACGAGGACGAATGGTCACAAACTACTACAAGATCGTTTCAGGCTGGACATAAGGAAGAATTTCTTTACTGTCCGAGCCCCCAAGGTCTGGAACAGCCTGCCACCGGAGGTTGTTCAAGCGCCTTCATTGAACACCTTCAGGATGAAACTGGATGCTTATCTTGCTGGGATCCTATGACCCCAGCTGACGTCCTGCCCTTTGGGCGGGGGGCTGGACTCGATGATCTTCCGAGGTCCCTTCCAGCCCTAATGTCTATGAAATCTATGAACCTTCCTGCCACTTCTCTCCCACTGTCAGCAATGGGAAACCTCAACCAAGAGGATGGTTCAGTGCTGGACTGCGTGCCTTCTGATCCATCTGTAGTTTGCTTTGCGTTCCCAAGGCAAAGCAAACTCTGCCACCCATTTGGGGATGTCTGTTGTCCCCACGTGTGGGGTAGGGCTGCGGTGTCCAGGCTGTGTCCTGTCACTGCTTACACATGCGCTGAGTCTTTCCTCCTTAGAGTGATGATCAATCACAAATTAGTTTGTGTGAAATGTTAATTCAGATTTATTTATTCAGATCTCTCTCTCAAAGTCATTATACTTGCCATTATTTCCTACCTTTCTGGTCAGCTGCCTGCTTCTTTCTTCAGATAACTAATAAGAAAGGTAACATGAAGGCTGTCAGACTATAGACCCCTGCCACTGTCTTTTGTGAGGGTTTTTTTTTAATATTGGCACCTCTTAAAAAGCAGGAGTGAGGAGCATACAGACACTTGTGGACTTTAATCACCCAGCAGAGCAGGATTCGGGAGAGATTTCTCAGCCATGGATCACCTGCAGATAATGAATTGAGTTTTGGAAAGAGTGGTGCATAAAAGCAGCCATTGTTGTCACTTTTGTTGGTTATGAAAAGGCTTTTGACTAAGTAGAAATAGAAGCAGCCAGAGGATGGGCCTGTGGGAAAAGATCCTAAAATTTATTGAAGTGAATTGTCCATTGACATCCTGGCAATACCTTTCCCCAGGCTATGGGGAGTCTTCAGAAGCCTTGAAAGGAAGCAAGAGGAGACATTGGCGTAGATGCAGCATGCATGAGCCCCCTCAGTTTACAGGACACATTTTCACCTTTTGAGTTGCTGCAAGACCCCAAAGCGGGAATGAAAGGGCTAGAGTGTAGAGAAAACAAAACTAGGGTCCAAACCCGCAGTTGAGCAGGCTGAAGGTGGCAGACGCTGTTAAAGCAGTTGCTGTCTGGGCCAAATGAAATGAAACATGCTACTGCAGAGGAGGAAATGAGGTGAAGTCCAAACTGGCAAGTAACATGGGAGGAAGAGGGGTGTTTGGAAGATGATACATGCCCTGGAAACACCTTCTGTCTGCCAGCTCGCTGCTTTTTGCCATGTGGTGAAGAATCTGCAAGCTGGATGTTCAAGATAGGAGAGCGATGCTCACTGCTCTGATTTACTGCAGCTAACTTCCCTATAGGGCAGGCCAAGGGGAGAACATCCCAGGGATGATGGAAAGCTTATCTGTTGCCTTGCAGCACTTCTTGAGCATGCTTAATAAGACATCTAGGGTCAAGTATACAAATTGCACAGCTGCGTGAATTAATGCTGACTTCACAGGCCCCTAACAAATGCTTCCAAAATGTCCCTGTCTTTTGGTAGTCTGTAGTTAGAAGCCTTGGGTTAAAGTCTGTGTTTAGATGTGGCTTTGAGAAGGGCTGAGCAGTCTAAGCATCCAGTGAACTTGGTGGGATTTGTTGGGGGGGTTGGTGCCTTGCCTAGGGTGAGAAGGCAAAGCTTGCCATGTGCCCTGAAGGTCTGCATGGTTTCAGATACGAAGGCCCTGTTACCCGAGTGCTCTGTGCCAAGATGTGCAAGCTTCTTGTGGGTGTCGGCACGAGTGCTAAACGTGAAGAGAAGGGTCACCGGGACCTGCATGCAGCACTGAAAATCAAACTAGGCGTTCCCTAGAAAGAAGTGGGAAGCCAGGTTAGCTTCTTGCCTGTGCTCCATGCAGTGCTTCTATGCTAATGGAACCGGGAGCTGTGTCTGACAGCAGCTGCACTTCCCAAGTGGTGTTCGGCAGTGATTGTGTGTGACGTGCTGTGCAGGTCCTGTTTTAGGAGCGGTCAATGAATGATGACAACAACCAAGCATGAATCCAACAAGAAGTCACAGCCCCCTGGGCTATGGAATACCGTTGGGAGAGGGAGGAAGCATTTGTAGTGCCTTTGCTTTGCTATCTGGACACAAGATTTCTGGCATCCAAAGAGGCTTTGTGTAGGTCAGGCACCTCATGAAAGACAAGTGGGGAAAACTCTCACTGAAGGGAAGGGAAACTGCTTCCATCAGCAAGACCTCTCAGAAAAATGGTGTCTCCAAACAGATGGATCTTGGCACTCAGTGCCAGCCACTAGCAAAGGCATGCGCTGGGTGGTGATGGGTTCCTGGAGATGTGGTCTCTTTGCAGGAGAAGGGTTTGGTTTCCTTCTCCAGTAACGCTGGATGAAACCAGACTTCTGCAGCCAGCACAGTGGGGCATCATCTGGGTCTTTTGAAGCATATTATGCTGTCAGCAGCTGCACTGAGGTCCTTCTTGCTCCTTGCCTCTGTGGCTTATTTGTCCCTGCTTTACTGTCTTATGTGCTCTGTACTTGACCCCTTCCAAGCCTTGCTCTTCACTGGTGTATCCTTTCTATGCTTCCTGTTTAGACACTTTCAATAGAAACATTGTGAGTAAAAATTAGTGGTGACATCTTATTGGGGCCAAAACAGCTACCTCATTAGTTTTATAATCTTTGGTAACTAGCATGTAATTACAGACTAATTAGCTATTTCTCTCTATGTAAACCAAATTGTTCCACATTATCTAATAAGGCAAACTCAGACACTGGGATGCTTGGAGTGGCATGGAAACTCTGCTATAATTACCAGATTCTCTGCAGCCCCTAGGTTGACTAAATACACGATAGTTACTGTGTATTATAGATTACATGGTTATTTATGTGCTGTGTAATAGGCTTATTTTTAGAAGATGATTTGATAATACTTTCTGCCTGCAAACCAACGAAACCTGCCTGTACTGTCTTGCAAAAGATGTCACTTCTAAGTCGGTCATTTATGCTTGCTCCACCGATAAATTAAACATTGTACTAATACTAATTACATGAGGGAAGTCTCTCCAAATTCATGATAGGCCCCTGGTTAACATTTTGATTATCATGATTTTATAATTTGCTGCCCAGAATGGAGCATCCTATCTTGAAAGATATTTCAGCCCAGCAGTAACACAAGAAACAAACAGTTTACATCCCGTTTCTAGCTCTCGACACACGGCACTTCTGTTCTGTTTTCTGAACAAAATGTAGTACTAGGTTTTGGTGTAATCTGTTGGTTTACCAGTTTTGAAAATACTTGCACGTACTCATTAATGGGCTAGGTTTAACTAAGACTGTATAGCAGTTCTTCTCCAAGAAGTGGTGCGGATTAGAGAACGAGAAAACAGCAGGAGGTTAACCTGCAGTCCTTCTGAGTTTTCAATATTGTGCATTAAATGGCAGAATTGAAAATGTAACCATAAGCACATTGTCCAGTTAAAAATAATCTCTTCTAAATGCATTCTTAACCATTTATTATAGTCATGTTTAAAATGATTGCAGCAGATCTTGGAAAACCGCTTAGCCTTTCCATCCACTGTGCATGATGAAAACCTGGGGCCGGTTTCACTTTCTAGGTAGTTTCACTTTCAGATTCTTCATTATGTAATGCCTGGCTTGCAAGTGCAGGGCAACGTTAGCTTGTTTTTTGTTGCTTTTTAAATGGTCCATTTGAAAAACATTTCCAGGATCTTTTTGGGAAGGATCCATTCAGTCCCAATTTTCTAAAATCCCCAACCGTTTTCTTTAGCAAAATCTGACCAAGTCGAGCATGAATGGCTTTTTGTCCTTGTCACTTTCCAGAAGAAATGAACGTAGGATTTGACACTTCGAACTCAGCCTTGTTCTTTAAGAAGGCCTGAAGCTGTCATGGCCACATGTCCACTGCTCGCCAGGGTATCTTAGCTTGGTACTAGAAGAGGTCAGGCTGTGGCAGTAGCCTTGCCAACATGTTTTGTACCAGGGCTGAAATTTTTGTTAGAGACCACTGCGTAGAGATGAGTGATGCTTACGCCCTTGCCCTTGAGGCAGTTCTGCTCGTGTAGTTTAAGGGCCTAAGGAAATACTTTCCATGGAGGTGTGCGGGACACTTTGTCTGGCAAAGCGAGTTAACTTGGGCCAAAAAATGGATGTGATATTACAAGTGCTTGGCACGTAGTCGCCACACAACTCCTGGAACATGCTTTGCAATATTCAGGTAAAAGTGCACCAATAACACGTAGGCCTCCTTGTTGCAGTATTCAGGAGACCGAGATGAAAACCATTTTGTGAGCGCTCCAAGTCTCTTGCATCTCTGCTGAATTTCTTTGAGAATTCATCAGAAGCTGATCTTCGCGGGTGCAAGGATTCAGTATTCAAAGCGTAAGAGCATTAGCTTGAACAGCAGTCTCTGAGGTACAGCATGGAGCAGGGAATTGGGAGATGGGACTCATGGGTCCTTTGCCTTTCTCTTCTGTTGACCTTGGAGAACGAGGCTTAATAGCATTTCCTCTTTTTATCTCCCTAGGGGTTGTGTTGAGGATGAATTAGTCCAGACCTAGCTTTGAAAATGTAACCCACAATGTAAGGGGGTAAGAACTCTCCATTGACCGTTTGTTGAACAAACGCAATAGTCCAAATACTGCCATGACACAGGCGTTCAGAACACCTTGACGGCGTTGGAAGCTGGGTTACCTGTGTCGGAAAGTGGAACTTGCCCCGGTTACTTGGTTTATACCAGAGGAACTGGTGACTTGCACTTTCCAGTGGTGTGGCATGCCTGTGTGAATTCAGAGAAGAAATCAGGTTAACAATAGTCTCTTGCAGCCATGCACTGCCTGAATGTTCTGGATATTCAGAAAGATGACAAATTTCCATAGGCCTCCATTGTAAGTACAGCACAAATTGATGTCCTCTTATTTCTGATGTTGCTGAATTAATGTCTGATTCCAGGACAAAGGGCTTTGAAGGACTGAAGCTGCCAGCAGATGTTTGCCAGGAACAGCTGTTAAAAACGAGTTTTCTTTACTTCGCACTATGTTGCCTCATGGTGGCTGAAAACACTTGGTAGTTCAGGGTATTTTTGCGGCAAATAGCTGTAGGATGTAGTCATCTTGTTAGCAGGATGCGCTTCTGGTGGTTGCATGGCAGTGTTTCAAAATGGTCTCAATTACAAGAGCCTGAGCTGTTGGGCATTCAGTGGCTGGAAGGAAATCAGTCGTGTTATTGTTGGGAGATCTTTTGCTCCACTGAATAAAATTGTAATGGTCAGGAGATCCCAATAACCTGCAGAGTTTGTACCATTTGTTCCCTGTTCATGGAGCTTGCTCTCTCTCTTTTTCTGTCACATCTTCTGTCAAGTTGTTCTTCTGCCCGTTCTTGCTTCTTTGACTCTTCTCACTAGCCTTTGTTGCCATCTGCAGTTGAGACGAGTTCTCCTTTGGGCAGGGCCTTTGCCTTCCTTTATACTTGCAAGGTGCTGTGGAGCACGGGGCTGTAGGAGCCCGTTGTAGAGAATGTGCAGTTGGGTCGGAAGTGGTGATGATGGTACCTTGGCATGGGGTGGGACGAACCTGTTCTCCTGAAGCAAGAAAATGCTGGGTGAAGGGCTGGGCTAAGGGGGTCAGCATTCAGGTCTGGCAACTCATAGTTGCAACGTGAGTTGGTGGTCTCCACCGGCGTGGCATGGGCAGATGAGCTAGTTACTGCGAGGCAAAGGAAGTCGGGCTTTCCTGCAAAGGAACTACGTGCATGCCCAGACCTACCTTGTTGTAGACGAAAGCCAACCTCAGCCCATAACCTGAGCAGCAGAGAGCATCGAGAGAAGGCTGAGAGCCTGGCATCGGCTGCAGTGTGGTGAAGAGGGAGGAGTTCAGTGCAGGCAAGAGCATGCCAACCAGAACGCCATGGCAGAGTACCAAAGGACCAGATTGCAGTGGGAAGCCGACTGGGGGAGGTCTGGGCCTTGCCCTCTAGATTGAACCTGAACTTTCAGGCCCACATTGTAGGGGCCATTTAGCACTGAGATGCTGGGATCTCAAGACTCAAGCCATGGTGAGGCTACGGGCTGAAGGGAACTCTACTACTGGGAAGCCACGGCATCTAGGCCTGAAGCACGCTGGGCACCTGCCCAGCGGAAGGGCTGGTAGAAGAGGACAGACCAGTAATTGGACTGTGGAGCAGGTGGGCAGCTCGGCCGAGAGCAGGCAGGTGAGATGTCAAGGGGGAGGTATGTTGGACTCTCCCCAACTGTCTCATTTTCCTTGCCGGAGCATTGTGAGAATGTGCTCCCAGTCCTCAGACTTGCTGTGGGGTTGTGTGGATTGAGGTCTTTTGGTGTGACAGGCAGAGACGGCAGGTTAGGAAGCATTTGGCAAGTGCTTCAAGCTGGGCTGGTGCATGTGGACTTCAAAATAAGGATGACTTACACTGCCATCCATCTCTTATTCATGTAGCTCTTCTCAAGGCACCTCATCTATGGAAATGCTGCCTGCTGCGACTGTCAGGAGCCTGGGACAGCTGTGCTTAGCGCACCTCTAGAGCCCAGCGCCATGCAGGAGTGACCCTTACGTGTGGGGAAATGCCTACAGGAGACCTCTCGGGGACATTGTTGGGAAGACGAGGGCGATGTGAACCGCTTCCAGCTTTTGGTCAGGGTGTAGCTTGCCTCGGATGGCAGCATGAATGCTCCTGGATTTATGGGACATGTTTGACTGCGCCGGCCTATCTTTGTCCACCTTGCAGCTGGCCCGGGGTGTTTGCAGGTCCCGATCTGCCCACCGGGACTGAGGGAAGGAAGTTGGGGGTTGGCGTCTTCGTGTCATTTGAGATGTTTAGGACTGGGCTGTGCCCATGGACCTGCCACGTAGGAGTTAAGCCTGCATCGAAGGAGGCACAGCCTGGCGAGACAGTCGGCCGTCTCCTTCCCCGATGCATCTTTATAAATTACGTCTCCACCTTGATGGGGTCTTCATAAAAACGTTGTTTTGGGAACGAAACAGTTAAAATAATAACGGGCTCTCATGAATGAAGACAAAGTTTGGCGAAGCGCCAGGATTGGGGGGGGGAGGGGGAAGAGGCAGCTAACTGACTTTTATACCACAAACGACTTTAAAAAATTAAGAGATAATTCCATGTCCTGAGGTTACAAACCGGCTGCAACTGGTTTTTTTTTTCCCTGCCCCCGCTAGGCATCATGGGTAAAAGTAAGCATCCCCCTTTCCTTTTGTTTAATATAACAGTACGGCGCATGATTGGCAGGGAAGTGCCCGTTTTGAGACAGGGTTTCTGCAGGTCCCTAGAGGGGGATGGCACGCGGGGCCGCCCATGTTCTACCGGGAGGGCTCCTCGTAAAAAAATCCGGCTTTCTCTCCCTCCCTCCCCCCTTCCCACTCTGTCTTCTCTTCTTTCTGTCTCTCTTTCCCCCCTTCTTTCCTCTCTGTCTCTAATTTTCTTGACAACTAGAGGAGGCAGCAGGAATATTGTACCTGTAAGTATTCTTTAGACTGTCCTTTTTTTTTGTTTTGTTTTTTAAACATACAAAAGGCTCTTTTTAAGGATGATCAGATCTGTTTCCCCCCCCCCCCTTTTTATATGAGTTGGGAGGCTGAATGTTAATACCTTTTTACAGCGTATTTTAAGGAAGAAAAATAGCACTGTTGCTTGCGTTTACTGTTGGAATGGTTCTCTCTCTCTCTCTTTTTTTTTTTTTTTTTTTTCCCCCTTTTTCCCCCACCCCTCCTCTCCAAAAAAAAAAAAAAAAAAAAAAAAATAACCCACCTCTGTGTAGGTGCCTTGTTCCTACTGTTGGTATTCTGGTGGGATTACTAGATACGACCCTCCCTGGTCTAGAGCTGCAAGGGAAGGCTTATTTCGGGTCTAAAAAAATTTCTTTTGTCTGTCGTGCTGATGGTTTGATGTAATAGCTCGCCCCCCCCCTTCCTTTTCATGTCAGCTCCAACCCCTCTCTGTGAATGGAGTCAACCAGCTGACGAGGGTTAGCGCTGGCACGGTGCCAGGGGCTGTGAATCTGTGTGTGCGAGTGTAAGTGTGTACAGAGCACAAAGGGAAGGCCTGCAGTCTAGGAAATCACAGGCTATTATATAAGGAAGCCTGCGTCATCTCTGCTTGCTCAGGCTGACGGGTGGGGAGTCGAGGTGCAGGAGGATTAGCAAGAAGAAAACTCCCCCTTTGCCCCTTCTCTATTTTTAAATGACCAGCTCATTCAGGGTGGGCAGCGTTTTCCAGCGCGCAGGGCTGGCTTCCCCAAAACAGCCCCATTCCTTTTGAAGAAGGCAGATTTTTTTTTCTTTTTTTCCTTCCCCCTTGGGGGTGGTGGGAAGGGGAAGCAGCTTATTTTTCCCTGCGTCTCCACATCTCAAACATTTTGGTGGGGAAGCTCTTCAGAAAGCCCCCCTCAGTTAGTTAAGGTCTCTCTCGATCCTGAGCTGTTTCTAATAACTTAACCTTGCCAAAATGCCTTAAGAATGAAATGTCAGATAGCAGAGCAAATACTATCTTTGCGCCTTCTGCTCTTCTTCCTTGCTAGGGTTTGACGGTTGTAGTAGAAGTACTTTTTTTTCCCTACCATCTGCTACACACAGTGAGATTTGTACCGTACAAAAGTCAACACATGGCAGCAAAATTAAAGAACGTTCTGAGCTTCCCGGCATCTGGACAGTTGCAGTTTTGGGGTCTGGTAGGGATGGTGTTGTGTTTCATTAGCTGTTAACTGCTCTACGTTTCCTATACTCCATTGCAGTTATGGGCATTTTGTTCAGTGAGACAGCGAGTTGATTGAGAAGTTGTAATAGTATCTCACTGACCACGCCAATTTTTTTTTTCCCCCTCCCCCCATTCATTTTTTTTTTTTTTTTTTTTTTGTAATTTGCTTTCTAGATGCATTGTACGCATGGCTCTCAAATTTGCATCGGAGAAACGAGAATTAAGTGTGTACATTAATGAATAGAGCTGTCGTAATGTTACCGTTGCCTTTATGTGAGTACTTACGTTTGCTCTGATCATTCAGATCTAGAGCCGGTTTGTAAGGGAAGGCAGCAGAACTGTTTAACGAGTTTGCGCTGAAATGACTATAAGAATTTATGGTCTGCTGCAATCGAGAGACAGCTCCTTGGTTCTGTTGAAAACTGGCCTTACGGTTTGTAGTCTTAAATGTTATCTTTGTCTTACTGGGGTTTTCTTGGGGTTTTTTTTACTCTTGCAAAATATGAATGGCCAGTGAATAAAACCTTAGCTTAAACCCCCGATTTATGAATGACACTTGGCTTTTAGTATTTGGAAATATGTAAAAAATATGTGTGCTTGCAGTTATGTTTCCTTTGTCAGGGTGGGTTTGGGGTTGAATGTTTGTTTAAGGAAAAATGCGTATTCTGATCTCAACAAAATCTACATGATAGGCCTACTTATTTTCCTCCTGGCTTGCATGAAACCCCCCTCCCGTCACACCATAGTCTCTCCGCAAGTTGCACAATAGCGTGAATTGAGTATAATATTTCTTGTCATTTTACAATCTGAAGTATCGGGATTCCAGAGAGCGGCACGTTTCTATTTTATAGTATTTTTGCATCGGTGTTCGTGCAGGTCTCTCTTCAGACTGCTTAGCTGTTAAGTCATAATTACCTTTTTAGGTTATTATCCTTTTTATAGTATTGTATGGAAATGCTCGTCTTGGGAGCCAGCCATTTTGTGTGTGCTGTGTTGAAATGCATTTTACGACATAGATGTTGGTTTGTATTCAGCATAGATGGAAGTTAAGACGTCGTAGCAGTGCATGTGTCAAGCTCTCTTGAGCCTGGAGACAAACGGTTTTGTCGTGCAGAGGTGGGTGTCTGCCCCGGGAGGTTTGGAGTGAGGAGCCGTGATCCATGTGAAGTCTTTAGTTTACACATGGGCTTGTTCTGTTTAAGTGTGCAGCTGGAGTCAAGGAATTCGGATGTGCTAAAGAGGCTCTTGGGCAGCATGAGTGGTGAGTCCCAAGGTAAGCCGGACCCTGGCCTTCTCTGTGTCCACAGAATTTACCCAATAAAGAACCACTACTGAACCAGATGTTTTCTGGGTCTGGCCTGTATGTGTTTTGCCCCAAGGAAGCATTTCTTCTAAGGATGCTAATGCCTGTATAGCAAGACTTCTGTTGGCCATTCTAGATACCAAGACAATGGCAGATGGCTTCTTGGGTTGACTCCTGTGTGATCTCTGTTTGCTGGAGTGAGGAATGGATTTGAATGTCTTTGGCCTGTAGCTTGATGAGTGCTGAGGTTGGGGGCTTAGTCCTGGTTGTCTCTCTTGGCAAGGCTGTGGATGTGTTGGGATGTTGTACATGTCTTCAGTTTGGACCCTGCAGCATAATAACCAGTCTGTTGCCCCAGGAAGCTGCTGGCACTCGGCATTAGAAGAGCAGGCACACATCTGTATGCTCACATCTCTGCACTATAAATGTATTTGTTCTTGTTCTGGTAATCCAACCTGTTGGACTTCTTGAGGTAGCGCAGCTCCAAGTGTTTCTGATTTGTGTTGGAAGTGTCTGATTTCCCTTGGGGTCTGTTTCATCAGGTGTGTGTGTGTGTGTGTGCATGCACTCGCATTGCTTTTCACCATCTTGCCCTTGTCCCCATGTGGTTTGATACACTTGGCCTTGGATGCCTTTTGGCGCAATGTTCTCGGTTTTCTAGAAGGAGATCTGCTTGGAGATGCACATCAACATGCATCTGGGAAGGAGTGGAATGGCATGGCAGGGAGCAGAATTTGTAGCTTATGACAAGGAGCAGGGAAGAAATGAATTTCTGTTCATTCTGACTAATTTTCTTAATTGGTCTCTGCACCAGAGAGCCTGGGCCAGCTGGGGTAGTGCGGAAAGAGAAATACGGTTGGAGGGGATTTTTCTTAACACCAACATCTTGTTTGCTTGAGATGTTCTCTCTTGGACTGAGGAACAGAGAAGTGGGGTGGGTTGGGAGCAGGTTTCTGCGCCTACTTGAAGACTATTCTTGCTTGACTGGAAATGGTTTTTAGGTTCTGGACTGTCCCACTCTGCAGTGCCCTATGGGTTTGGAGACGCTGGCTTTTTCTGCCCTATCGTGCTCCGGGTGCTGAGGCTGGGTAAGAGGCATGGTGTCCCACTTTGTCCGGGGCCTGCCAACTTGGGGCATGGAGTTTGTGTGCAAGTGCATGTGCATTGCACTTGGGAAGAGTAGAGCGCAGATTTAATCTCGCCTCTCAGCAAGTGCTCAGGATGCTTCCAGCATCCAGAAATTATTACAGGGGCCACTTCAGTTGCTTCTCTTGTCTCACTTCTCCATTGGCAATGCAGCTAGCTCTCCTTTGCCACTACTTCCTGCCCCGAAAAGTCCCACAAAACAATTTTAGAGTACTGTAGATGCACTCCCCAGTTGAATAGTACCTCACTACTTCTAGGACCTTCCTCTTTTCACTTGAACTCTACACAACCCGTTTGTTTCCTGAGGGATCTTACTGTACATACAGCGGCTGCCCGAGGGCCAGCCACGTCTGACCATTGTGCATTTGTGCACGATAGTTGGATGTGGCTGGCCATAGGGCATCTGACCGTTGTGCACGATTGAATGATGTCAGTTGTGCCCTGTTACAGGGCAGTGTGGTTATAGTTAGGAGCTGCTGTGGTGCTTGCTGACCTATAGGTGTATGCACAGGTGAAGTGTTGGGCTACCTGGCATCAAGGGGTACCTGCCTTCTGAAGGACACATGAGCATCCACACGACTGACGTGAAAGTCAGGAATGCCAGGACCTCCCTCCCCACTGCTCCAGGGCTGTGTTCCCTCCTCTTGCTGGGAGAGGAGAAGTGGGCAGCGTGTCAGGCTGGTCTAGGTGCCTGGGGGATTGGAAGGCTCCTGCGTTCCTAGCACACATGCACAGTGGAGGGTCAGCAGGGTTTCAGGCGCTGTTCCCACCTCCTGCTAAGGGAGGTGGGTCCTTGGGAGCTAGCTCTGGAGTGGGGAGGAGTGGAGTCGCTAACATGCTCTTCCTGCTTGAAGCTGGTGGCTGCTAACATCTCACATGTTAGGGAAATGAGGGACCTGGGAGTCCCATGTCAAGGTGAAAGGAAAGGTACAGGTAGGCACAATGGGGCCCTGAAGGTGATGGGCAGGCAGGCGCGGGAGGGGATGGCACAAAGGCCTAGACAGCAGAGACGGAAGGTGAAGCAAGTGGGAGGCCTGGCTGTTCTGCAGCAGACTGCCATGCAGCTCCGCTCATCTCCCTCGAAAGCCTGAGGTGCTGGGCTGCTCCTGCTGAGAGTCATCTGTCTCCAGGGTCTGAGATTGTCTCCCCCGCAGCCCCAGCAGTGGGATGAAACCTTTGACTGACTGTGCTTGGCTTGACCCTTACTGCAGGAGGGTTTCATTGCAAACCAGCAGGGTATTCAGCTGCCTCTTAATGGTGTCAGGTTTTGATTTTTCTTGAGCAACTCAATGGCTCTCTTGGGCTTTTAGGCCTCTTCCAAGGACTAGCTGGGCCAATGCTCTTGTCCACCCATCTGCACTGAGGGATCACAGCTTTTGCTGCAAATGTTTCGCTGTGACACCAGCGAAACTGCACCTGTTTGGTTTTGGGTGCTAGACGCCCAGCGCTGTCTCTTCAAGTCAACATGGGCAGTTGCACATCTGCTGCTCACAGGGCTGAGGTGTTAGAAGGAGCAACATGGGAGGAAGGAACAAAAGGACTGACACCTGCATGGGAGATACCTGCTCCTCTGCCAGTGCCAGGAAGTATGAACGTATCTTCTGAGTTATCCGGACATGTGAAGGAGTTCAGGGCCTCGGCGAGCAGAAGCAGTAGGGAAAGGTTTCTCACTTGTGTTTCTTTCTCCTGGAATTGTCACGTTTTCTCCCTTGAAGCTAGGAGCCCAGGTTGCCTCCATGGCAGTGCTGATGCTGTTGGCTCGGCCGGCCTGCCAGCATGGCATTGGTGCTCTTGGCGATAAGTCTTGCAGGACCCTCTTGGTGAGGTAGATGAGGAAGAGCCTTTGATTTGCAGCATGGCTTGCTAATCCTCCCCATGGCTGACAGCTAGCCAGAGTCCATGTAAACAATGTGGGGTAAGAAGACCTTTCAGGCAAGTGGTTCTTTAGGCACCCGGCAGAATTAAATCCAGTGGGATAGAGGAAGGGGATGGATTTCAATTTGTAATTTCCAGGCCAGCTTTCTGGCTTCGAGCTGAGTCTGCTGGGCAGTCTCCTGGACAACTGAGGCAGTCTGTCTGTCTGTTTTTTGTTTTTGTTTTTTCCCCCCTTTAAGTGAGATGTTAAGGTGGGGTGGGGTGCTAGAGCCAAGGGCCAGGTACCTTCTGAGGTTAATGGCAAGAGTGTGGGACAAGGGTTATTACATAAAAGGATACCTAAAATGAGCTGTAGGCAGGAGGGACATTAAGAGCTCTTGTTCGTCTGTTTTCATAATACCAGAATAAGGGGGTCATTGCCATCTTTTATCTTTCCATTGACACCTAGAACTGATATGGGCATGGGGTTTTTACACACAAGATAATCGGACTGTAGCACTCGCTGCCAAGAACTTGGTAGGACTTGAAAAGTGTGGGTGTTTGCGCTGATAAATCAAGACAGCCTCTTCTCAAACAAGCACTAGGTGGACATAAAACCTTGTGCTTCTAGGCTTAAACCCACCTGTAAATAGAGGAGACCTACAGTGTGGGGTGGGTGCATCTGTCTGCTGTTGAGTTCAAGCACCTCGAGCATCTGTCCCAGTTGCTGTTCATGACATGATATGAAACTAGATGGGCTTCAGATCTAATCCAGCTTGGCGGTCTCTTCATTCACAGCAGGAAACTGGGAGTGAGGACTCCTGGGTCCCTTTTTGCTGCTGACTCATTGTGACCTAACAAACGTATGTCACTCAAACACTGTGTGCTTGGCTCCCCCATCTCTATGGTACGTGGGCAGGTCTTGCACTGCTGTCAGGTGCTTTGAAACTGGATCAGAGGTTTTGTGCAAGTGCAAATAAGCTGAGCATATCTTTGAAAGATGTTAACGATGCCACTGCCGTGTCTCTGAAGAATATGCTTTGCCCGGGAAGTGCGGCTTTTCCTTTTTCTAGATTCCTTGCCAACGTTTTGGAGGTTTCAGAACCTCCCCTGTGGTATAACACCAATACAGGAAGACATCTGTTGCCCTGCTCTTAGGGTGGGGATGAAGCAACAGCACTCATCCTACGCTTGATAATCCTTCTGTGGAAGCACAGCTAGAGACTTGGCCAGTGAAGAGGAGCCCAGAGATACTTCGGGGTATGTTGGCCAGTGCTGCTGTTCCTTAGGTACTGGGGCCGCATTTTATTTGTAAAGGGGAAGCCTCTGGAAGGAAGGTGTAATGTTCAGGTTACATATTTCTTCCACGAGGCCTTACTGCTATAGGTCCCTTTGCCATCTGTTGCAGCATTGAGATGTCCTGGCCTTGGCCTTGTATTCTGTACTGCCTTCTCATTCTTCCTGCTGGGTGGGGGCAGGGGTGCCAGTTGTATCACTGGTACAAGGGGATGGCACGTTGAATTGGTTACCCACACCTTTTTCTGCACTAGCATGTTCCAGTCCGGACCATTCTTCCAAGATCTTGTGATGCATGTTGGCTTCTTTGCTTGTAGGGCTCTCCTGGTAGAAGCTCTGAGAGTTTTGAATGTGAAACCAGGGGGTTAGAATAGCCCATCCACTTGGCACTGCCCAAAGCTTCCCACACCCTCATTGGATTTGAATCTCTGAGACCTCCACCTAGATTGGTGCGTCTGTGCCAACAAAGCATAGCTTGCTTGGGTTTTCATTAGAAAGATATTGGTTGCTTCTTTGCAACAAGAGACTTGGGGGACCGTGGCGTGAAGGGACCCCTTTAACAGCTTTGGAGGAATGTGGTTCCCAGCTACAGCTGTGCATTTTGTCCCCACGTGTCCACCATCATTGAAGAAGTTCTTGCAAATGAGCTTTAGCTGATTTTCCCCAGTGATCCTGCTGCTCACGGTTATCTCATCGCCTTGGCCACAAAACAATGCTTGTCCACCTCCCACGCGCAGACTGTCGTGGGTCACGTGCATTTCACATCTTGGCCTAATCCGTAGGTCTGCTGACGTCTGTGGTTAGTGCTTAAATGAACTCATTTCCAGATAAGCTTTTTGTTCTCCTTTGTTTCATTTGTGCTGCACCTGCGGATGCTCCCCCTATAAGTGCAAAGGAGAAGTTGGTCGCATTGCTCTGAGAGTGGAAACCTGGCTCAGAGAAGTGAGACTGCCCAAGCTAAACATGCACGGAGCAGAGCAAGCTTGCCCTTAGCTTCAGCACTGCGTGTGCACCTGTCTGCACCGAACCTGTGCCGAGCGACCCAAACAGACTGACAGGTTGGCTCCTTTGCAGCCTGGTGCTCCGGGCTGCAAAACGCACACTTCCCTCCACCAGCCTTGCTCTGTCCTCTCTTTGCTGGCCTCTAAATTCTGTAGCTACTGTTGCACGTTCATCTTGAACCGAAGCAGAATAACACAGCGTACAGTATAGTACGTTGTGCTCAGGAACTTAGTGTTAACTAGAACAAACTCTGTGACAGAGGAGTTTTCTCTCTGCCCCTTGAGGCCTGGCAGAGAGCAAAGGGATACGTCCAGAGAAGCTGGATTATCAGCATGGTGGAGATGTTGAAAACTGAGCTCATGGTCAAGAAGCTGGGAGGGAATGAGTGCATGTGTAGGGTGTGAGTTGGTACCAGAGGAGTTTGGATGGATAACTCTCTCCCCTCTGTTATTCTGTTTGGCCCAAGCTGTAGTCCAAGCTGGGGTCTGAGGCTGTATTGGAGAAGGGGGTTGTGGGAATTGGATGGGCCGGCAGGAATCTCAGCTGGATTTATGAACTTGTCCCTTTGTCAGAAAGTTAATTGCAACTGATGGAGAAGGGCCTCACAGCAGGGACAAGCTCTTTTCCTCTTCCTCCCCCCCCCCCAACTTTCACTCTTACCAAAAAGAAAGCACATTTGTACTGCAGCCTCTGGAGGAAACAAATGCCCGAGGGAAAGGGAGTGGAAGAAGTCCCATCTTGCAGGCCATGCAGCTGAGGCAGTGGCATTGCCTTTCTTCTGGGGCCCTTCTCTGGAGGGGTGACTGTGATGGAGCCAAAGACCTGGAGAGCCAGCAGGAGAAATCAATAGGTTTCAATGGGGGAGAGAAAATCTCTACGTCAAAAAAACTTGCTACATGTCTGGTCTAGCCTTTGCCACGTGAACTCGCTTCAGCATGCTTTTCAGAGGGCCAAGGGGGGCTGCTTTTGGTTTCCTTCTCTTCAGGAGTCCCTTAACTTCTCAGCGTTTGGTGTCAGCCGAGACCCAGTATTTTTTGACACAGTCAGTAAAGCTTGCTCACCTACAGAGGTATGGGTGGAGATAATTACAGCCTGCATCAAGTCTGAAACAAAACATGTTTTATAGCTCTTTTGTTTTCCCTTAGGGGACTTTGCCACCATTTGAGGATTTTGTTTCTCTCTCAAAAAAAAAAAAAAAAAAAAAAAAAAAAAAAAAAAATTCCTGTAGGGAAGTGAAATGGAGAGTCTGCTTCCTTGGGTGTGCAGAATTGCTGGGCGTGATTTACAGGGGGATTGCTCTTTTAGATGGCAGGAGAAAAAGTTTTGAATCATCTGATTCATATTTTGGTTTAATGAAGCTTGGCATGCAGGTGTGACCCTGAAACACACATTTTGTTAGCAATCATTTCTGGGGTGTTTGTGTGTATCAATTTAAAATAATTGTATTGTTGGCCAGATTCAGAGCTGTCCAACTCTGCCGACTTTCTCTGTTGCATGAGTTTATAGATACCAAATTAGGAGTAGAAAAAGAAAATCTGTGTTCCTGCAGTTGACTAGTGCAAAAGGTAACCTGAAGGCTCCTCCATGTCTTGCTCAGTCCTGAGTCGGGATAGGAAGGTGTGTTTCTGGTTTTTACCTGGGTTATTCTGACACAAAACAGAGCACTATTTTAGTTCTGAACTCTCTGACTTTGTCAGATTGACTTGAGTATTAAGGAACTGTTCTCGTTCCCGCCAAGTTAGAGGAGAAAAATACTTCAGCTGCTCCTATGGTTCCTTCTTTTGCTGCAGCGGGGAAGAGGAAGGGTATTTTGGAAATTCCTACAGTTCCTAATAAAGCTGCAGTTCCTTCCCCCTTCCCCTGTGCTTGCTTTTGCAACTGAATTTTAACGCTGAAGGGCCCCATTCAATAAAAACTCTGAAGCCTAATTTAATTTTTATTGAATCTGGCTGAAAGTGCGCGCTATTTACCATGCCAGTAACGTCCCCTGTCGAGAGGATTAAAATGTTACAATATCTGGTGATGGCGATTTGTGGTTTTGATTTCTGTTCCTAGCTGCGAGGCCATTTACATCGAATCAGCAGCATCTTAGAAGTCTTCAGCAGCCATCTGGTCATGCCTGTGCAAGTTGGGGTTGATGCTGTAATAGGCTTAAGACCCTTTTTCCTTTAGCAAGGGGCTTCTATACGGGAACTGATATTGTCCACATCCTGAGTTGTCTTTGAATCCGAGCGGCTGTTTTTTGGCTTTCGTGAGCCAAAGCAGAAATGTCCCCCTCCTCTGGTCCCCTTGGCTGAGGTCCTGCTTCTACCTTTCCTGAGTGAAACACCTTCTTTCTTTAAGACCACTGCATTTGTGCTGATGGGCTTTAACACTTGCAGCCCTGAGCTACAGAACTGTTTTGGGCACTGTCGTAGCGCTTGCGGGGGATTGCTGGCTCTTTGTATGGAAGGAAGTGTACCTAGCTACTTCCACAGAGAGCTTGTGCAGTTGCTTTGCTCCTTGGCAGGGCTGGGTACTTAGTCCTGTCAAAGAGGTCAGTGGGGGCCTGAGACCGGTTGTTTCCCGGGGGCGTGATGGGTCCCCGATTGCAGAGGCGCAGTCAGCTCAGCAGTTTTCCCCGAGATGGGCATGCAGGAGATGTGCCCAAGAAGAGCGTGCATACAATGAGCCACATTTGTGCCCTCAAGCTTTCAGCCTGGGCACATGTGACGTAGGGGAGCTGTCAGTCACGGTGTTCCAGTACCAGAGGTGCAAGGCGGTTGCTCCTGGCCTGAGGTGTCTCTCTCCAAAGCAAGCGCTTGGCACCACAGATACCGTCAGACAGTGCACACCATTGGTGCAATTGGTGCTGACCACATAGTCAGCACCAGAGACTCATTCCAGCATTGTTAGATTGCTGTCCAGAAAAGCAATAAACAGAAAGCCAGGCATCCAATTCTGCCCAGGGTCCTGCTCTGGAGGAAGGGAGCATCCCTACTTGTGAAAAGAGGCTTTGCCGTCCGTGCCCACCATGGGCATGCTTCCTTCTTGGGCTCTTAGTGGCATGGCTTTACTGGAGAGCCTTCCTCAGCCTTACTGGCGCCAGTACCTCCAGCACTGTTGATTTCCCCCTTTCTCTTCGGGGAGCCCTCCTGGAAGCTGTTTGCTTCACCATCGCTTCTCAACTCTGCGTAGCAGCGTTTGCAGCTGCCTTCAACAAGGCAGGCATCTAGACCAGCGATTCTCAACTAGAGTTCTCCACCCTGGGGTGCCTTGCAGTCCTTTCAAGGGTGCTACACAGTGTTACCATTGGTAGGTGCACAAACAGGATCCACCAGACAAACCCAGAGATTTCAAATAGAAGTCTGTAGTGTTAAAACCGTTTTGACCTGTTGTGGTCTTCCTGAGTTTTTACAACAGAAAAACCTCTCTGGTGTAGTGATCAGTAGTTTGGCTACTGAAAAATAAGAGCTGGCATTTCTGAGGGGTGCTTGAGTCTAACTAGGGTGTCTTGCATCTAAAAAGGTTGAGAATGACTTGTGTAGTCCATTGGTTCCCACACATTTTTGGTTGTGTACCCCTGATTCTTTGTTAGATATTATTACTATTAAGCAGCATATCACTGTTGCTGCACTGTAGTTGCCCCCACTACCAAAGAAACTCTTTCATTTGTTTCTCCCACTTACATTTTCCCTTTCCTTTCTGCTTCCCCGTTCTTTCCTCCAGTGACTGGAAGTTCACTGCGTGCTGTAGTCAGAGGTGCACGGATCCATCTCGGAACCAGTTGTGCCGATCCAGCTGACTTGGTCCACAGGGCACGGTGGTCTTTCCTTGAAGCTTTCACCACTGTGAAAGGACTTTATTCAGGTGCCTTGTGACTTACCCCTCCCCCTGCTTTCAGGAGGCCATAGAAATGGCTGTCACACTATCAGACAAAGGCTGGGATGCCCCCACCACTAATGTGAAGGGGTCATTAACCCTTCTTGCACCCAAAGCTCCTGCACTTAGGATTAGTGGTGAGAAAAAGCTATGTCAGGCTCAGACTTTGCACAGTTGACTCTTGGCTTCTAGCACCCAAGCAGGGAGAGAGAGTCGGAGACCTTAGGATGTCAAAATGAGCAGTGACTTGATTTTGCCTTTAAAGACTTTATGCTTCAAGAAGTGTGAGCTTAGATGGGAAAAGCTCAATGTGAGGCTCCCATTGATGTATTTAGCACGGGGCGGGCAATTATTTTGGGCAGAGGGCCACTTACTGAGTTTCGGCAAGCCATCGAGGGCCGCATAACAGGCAACCCAGGGCAGATTAATATTAATTTTCTAAATTTTTTAGGGGCCCTGCAGACCAGATAGAATGGCCTGGCAGGCCACATCCAGCCCCCGAGTCGCATTTTGCCCGTCCCTGAGCATGTCACCATGCTCCAGCATTGGACAATGGAGATACTTCAGGTGCAGATAAAGTTTATTGCATCCCTTTTAAAAACCCAGCTAGCATGGAAAAGTACTGGAACATGCTGAAAATCTATCAGGGTGAATAATGTGCTCATTGCCCTTCTGCAGCCCAGGACACCACTGTCGTGCCTTCAGGAGGCCTAAGTCTCCTGTATACCTTCTGGTATTATTTTATTTTTCTGCTCGCCAGCAACTACTATAGCTGCATTTTGTCTTGGCGTCAGGTCACAAGCCATGACACATTTTTGTGTGTGAAGCAGCACACGGTTCTGGAGCACCATGACATCATTCGGCAAAATGGCTTTCGACGGCTTATCATTTTAGGGGGCATCAGCTTCTGGGGGGGAGGGGTTTCCCCATACTGCGCCCCATTTCCATTACAGACGGGAGCATGTTCAATCTGCAGTATCTGGTCTTCCATTCCAAAGGAGGATCCATTGCCCGGCAAGGCTTGGTGGTGCGTGTCACGTTGTAAAGCAGCTACCGAGGGCTGCCGTTGGGTTGTACCGAGTGCGAGGCCATCAGGACGGAATTTAGTTCACTCACAGTGTGTCTTGTGCCAGCCTTTGTCTGCTAAGTGTGTAGACCTCACAGTCGTCCCCTCTCTCATCTCTCGAGAGCATCAAGTGGAGGAAACGTGCTGTGAAGCCCTCTCATGGAAGCTTAATTGGAGCCAGGCACTTTCCCAGCAGCTGCAGCGCTGGGTGGGACATGCTTTGCTGCCTGCACATGGCAGCGTTTAAATAACCCACCTAGACTCCCAGAACATTCTCTCTTCTCTCGTGACCCCAGGTTAAATTGGGGATCTGCATTTCACGCATCTCCGCAGCATGCTCTCGGCGTGTCTGTGCTTGCCTTTCTATATTTGGCTGCAGTAGATGTTAATGATCCTGCCGAGAAGCTCGATTATAGAGTAGGAAGCCTGGTGCTTATCCTTTAATAAGGCAGCCTGTTCGAGACCAGACCTGCTTTGGTGGGTGGGTTGGCCTTTTTAAATCGCAGCTCAAGACTTTCACTTGCCTCCCTTTCTGGCGAAGGTGTCAGTAGCCTTTCCTTAAGGGAGTGATGCTTTTGTGGCAGAGCCAAACCTGTCTCATCATCGTATTGCCGCTTCATCTTGAAGCTCTAGCTGATCCAGTGCTGGGGCTCTACTTTAAAGATGTGTAATTACAAGGCATTTATAATTGGGCCAAAACAGCTTATTCTGGGCAGAAATTTGGCTTACAAGGTCTTCAGCCTATGTGGAAGTTACTTGGCCACCCTTCTTTAAAGCAGAGTTTGTGGGTATGACCACAAAGGGGATGAGCTTGGCATGGGGTAGCTGCCAGTGTTGGGAGTGCTGGAGCAAAGACCAGTTTGATTTAAAAAAAAAAAACAAAAACAAAGAGATGAACAGCATGCGTCATCTCATGTTCCCACGTAACCAACTTGGCTTCATGTTAGAAGAGAGATGAATAACTGTGATCATAGCTGACAGATGCCAGGGACCTCGAGATGGACAGCTCTGCAGTCCCAGGCGTTTGCAGCGGTCCAGGGGAAAAGTATAGCTTCAGGCGCATATTCTGATGTTGCTGTGCTTTTTTCGCTGGTGGGGGTTTACTGCATTTGGCTGTCCACGAACACTAGTGCTGTTGCCCCACCCTGCCTTGGACACCTGGTTTTTAAAACTGCTTAACCAGACTCTCCTCAATGTGTCCATCTTCCTAACCTCTCTGCCAGTGGTAAAAGGCGCTGCAGAACTGGCCTTCCCATGAGCGATCCCTAGGAGACTGACCATCTTCCCAAGTAGCTTTTTGTTGGTTTCTTTGTAGTTGGTTGCTTGTCAGCCCGGGAGGAGAGGAGATCACTGATTACAATTGACTTCATGCCTCATTCCCCTTTCCACTGCATCTATTAGCCATAGGGCTTTTTTGCACCTGGAGTGGATGGCAGACGCTGCGGCAAGAAACAAGTGGAGAGGGGTGGGCGGGAATTGTCTCGTATGGATTAACCTTTCTTTAGCAAGAAGCGCCGCTTTGTTACTCTAAATGCATCGCATTTTTTACAGACTAACAGGATGGCATAGCTGAAAAGCAGGTGACTGAGGAAAAATGACATGCTCCATATAAGGCTTTAGTCTTAGCAGAGGAAGCTTGGCTCCCTTCTCTGACCTGATGACTCAAGTGTTTTTTGCTCTCTGGTTGGAGGAGTGTTCTTCAGACACTCGGCCGCTCTGCTCCAGCCACTCCTCCCCAAGCAAAATCCCTTCTCCTCCCAAGATGCTGTGTCATGGAGGGGCTGAGAGCAGCGCCTGGCTTACCCACTCGGGCTGCTTCCAGTTGGACCCCAGAGGGGAAATGCGAGAGAAGGAAGCCCCATCTCAGCTACAAAATGAGAACAGGAAGGATTGCTGCCCTGGCGGAAGTACGGTGCATTTGGGGAGGAGCTGTGGTGATGGTGCTTTCCATGCAGCCAGTGCACTCCGTGGGCAGAGCTGGCCTTCCGAGGCCTGGCATCAGGCTGGCACGGGTCTTCTTTGGCATCTGTACTTCTCTCCCTTGTGGCCTGTGTTCAGACCCTCATGGGCCAGGACCACTTGAGGTCCCCATACACAGCCTATAACCTGCTCTGTGGCAGAGGGCCGGAGGGGCTGGGGGTGCTGGGTAGCAGCGGTGCTGCTCATGTTGGCTTGCATGCCCTGCCCTGTTGCAGGCCCGGTTTGTCGGGTAACCACAGGGCAGGTAGAGTTCCTCACAAAAGCTGACCCAAGCAATGCTAAAGGGTGCTGCGCCTTCCCTTACACCCCAAGTGGTTTCCGCAACATTATCCCTCTAGTTGCCAGTCAGATCTGTGGGAGTTGTCAGCCACTTCCTCTGCACTGAGCTTGGGATTCATTCCCTGTCCTTGAGTCTGCCACCGATTCAGCCATACACACAGTGCCATGGCATGTGGGTTAACATGCACAGGTATTTTAGGTGCTAGCACTGTGGGCACTGCCTCAGTGGTGCCCTTGTGCCTAGCAGGGAGGCTGGGCTCAGCGGGCCGTGCAAGGGGGTGGGTGGGGAGGGACAAATGATAAGGTAAGGGGGAAATGTCAACTCCAGTACTGGTGCCTGGGTGTTCCTGGGTCAGGCTGCAGGCAGATGAGCTGCTGTCAGGGCTCTCTTGCAGCTTGGCACTTGCACATGAAAAATCTTAGCAGCAGACTCTTGTCCGTTCAGATGCACTGATACTGACCCTGCCCTTGTGTTCTCTCCCCTGCAGGATGGACAGAATGACAGAAGATGCCCTGCGTCTGAACCTTTTAAAGCGGAGTTTGGACCAAGCCGATGACCGGGACGATGTTCTGGCCAAGAGGTTGAAAATGGAGGGCCATGAGGCCATGGAGCGCCTCAAAATGCTGGCCCTACTGAAGCGCAAGGACCTATCAGGCATTGACGTCCCCCATGAGCTCCCGGTGAAGCAGGATGGGGTGAAAGTATATGAAGAGAAGCTGAATGGGAGCCTGAGGCCCCATGCAGATGTCAGGACTGCAGGGAGGCCGGGGAAGGAGAACATTAATGATGAGCCAGTGGACATGAGCGCAAGGAGAAGGTAGGCTGCTGAGCCACTGGCACTAGAGGGTTGGGTTTTCCTTCTGTTCAGCCCCATGTGAGGTCCACAAGTCAGAAATCCAAGCTGCCATGAATGCTCTGGATCTTGGCTTCTGAACCTTGGCCTGTGAAGCTTCACCTTTGGACAGTGGTCCCTGTTCTTCCCAGCAAAGGATCTCTGGGAGCAGTCACCTGTGCTCTCCCCCTGTGGCCAGGTCTTTTTGCTACCCCAGAGGCAGATTCCTCTGCCCACAAGCTGTGTGTATGGAGCATATGCAGCAGTACTAAGGTGGCTGCAGCACAGTCCCTGTCAGTTTGTATTGGGGGGGCTGGAAGTCCCGCTCTATTTAGGCTTTTAATAGCTCCTGAAGAAGCGACAGTTCAAGTCCTTTATTTAGCCGAAGGCCAAGTCTTCTGTAAGTGCGCAGACAATCGATCTCAGCCCTGGCCCTGGCAAGACTCACGATTCCAGGAATAAGAAGTAATTGTTTTTCTGGCCGAATCCTAGACTGTGCATGAACATCAGTTGCCAGGGCTGTCGGGGCCCAGGGTAGGCACGTCTGTTTTGGGGGAGCGAGGGTCTGTGCAGCAGCACACGCTCTTGAGCTCTGCCCATGCATAGTATGTGCCTATGCATAGTATTGGGCCCCGGCTGTTGAAATCACTTCAGCCCACACCTCGGCCTGGGCAGAGGATGTGCATGGAGTGTGTTTGTGGCAGTGGTGCTGGCAAGGAGTGGGCTTGTCCCTCCTGCTTCTGCATCCATAACTTGCACCTCTCAGCCACCACTCTGGCGTCCTTCCTTTGGGAGGGAGCAGCAAGCAGGGGTGGGGAGGATGTTTGGTTCAGTGTGGATGCCTGCTTAGCCTGCAGTCACAGGTGTGGGCAAGCAACAAGGTGGGGGGAGCCCTTGGTTAACCAGGCCCCATGCTCCGCATACCCTCCTGTGTGATCCTGTGGCCTTTCAGAAACTTTGGTGGAGGATAAGGTTTTGTTAAAACCATCTTGGCCCTCACAAGCATTGAAGGGACAGCCGTTCTTGTGCCTAGATCTCAGTGCGTGACATGCATTGGCACATGCTTGTGGAAAGGGGTTGGTTTGTACCTGGGAGCCAGTTGCTGGACCCTTAGAGCTAAGCTTGTCTGAAGGAGGTATTGCCCCTCGAGTCCAATTTCTTCCCTGTCTCCAAGAACTCTTTTCCCTGCATCCTGAAAATGGAAATACGATGTCCTAGGGCAGGGCGAATGCCTCTTCATGGTTCTGTTCCCCATAACGGTGCCTCATTTGGTGAGGGGACTTATCTGCGTTGCAGGCATTGCTTGTTCTCAGCCTCCCATTCCTTGAGGCAAAAGCAACTGGATCGTGATTCAGCAAAACCCCAACTGGCTTTTGTTACTGTGTTCCTGGGATTCTGCTTGTGGGGCTTTGGCTGAAGCGGGCTTGCTCTCCAGATTCCAGGAGGACTCCTCCATGCTAGGAGAACCAGAATGCAGGCGGGGGCGCTGGCTCTCTGAGCACACGATGCCTCTTGCTGCTACAGTACGTGGGAGGTACTAGTGTATTGTATGTTATAAAGATTAATGCCTTTGCAGATGCTTGCTTATCTGTCAGATCCTGACTTGCAGGGAATCATGAGTGGTGAGTAGACAGGAGATGCCAGAAGTGGGAGGGGAAAGGGTTTTTAATGTACATTTGCCTTTAATTTTCTCTGTCATGTATGGCTCCATCTCTCCAGCTGCTTCTTCCATTGATTTTTTTTTTTTTTCTGCTTGCTTTGTTACAAAGAACCATTTTTTGATGAGAAATGGAGCTAGTATTGTGTCATTTCTGTGATGGTCGCATGGAACACCAGTATCATAGAAGCCCTCCACTGGCCCCCTCCAGGCTTACCATGGGCACCCCACTGTCCTGAGAGAATTGCCTGCTCCAGGGGTAATGTCTGTCCTATGCTAGGGATTTCCCCGTCTCTCCCTTGCCTGGGGAGAGCCCTGGGGGAATGCAGCAGAGTTGGAAGCCAGCAGCGGGGAACACACTTTCCATGCATTGCCATTATGTTCTCCATCCATTGCAGTTTTTCAGCTGAGTTGCTCCCTTGCTACATGAGCAGGAAGGGACCTAACTCTGACCTGCATGAGAGTGGGCGGTTAGTACCTGACTGGGCCTAGGCCTTTGCAGAACCAGACTGCAAGTGGCACAGCTGGTGTGGGGTTTGGTGTTCTCCTCGGACAAATCCTTTCCAAGACTTTGGAAGCTTGATGTTCCTAGCAAAGCTCTGGTCTCGCAAGCAAATAGTGATGAATTAAGCAGAGACAACCTTGGAGAAAAGGGGAGAACACATTCCACAACCATGAGCATAATTTAGGGAGAAAAGGCTGCAGCAATAGCGCCAAGACTACTCTCCCAGCAGGCTGGGGAAGTGGAAGGACTGGCCTGGGAGGATCTGCCTTATGCTCATCCAACTCTGCCTGCCTCTTGCATGCTCAAGGCAGCTTTCCTTCCAGGAGCTGCTGCAGCGTTATTCTTGCCTCCACAAAAGTAAATAAAACAGTCCTGACAGATTTAGTAACTCTTTGCAGATGGCCCCTTTTCCCCTGTCTGGCTTTGACATTGATTTTTGTCAATGGAATGTAAATTAAAACGCCCCAGACAAATCTGAACTCTTGTCCAAAGTCATCGCGAGGAACTAGATCAGTAGCCTGAACTTGAGGAAGCCTCCGAAGAGCCCAAGCGTGGTGCCTTGTTTGTCTGGGTGTGCCTGCCTGCAAAGTGATGGCCGTGGATGTGAGGGGGTTGATCCTTCCTGGAGCATGGAAAGCTGCGACGGCATTTAGCAGAAAGTCAGGGAAAATGGCTTGTAAGAGAGGGCGATCCTGCCTGTGTTGGACCACTGGTTCAGGCACAGTGGGATGAGTACTCATCCGCACGCCCACTTGCATAGAGCAGTGAAAGGTGTGAATTAAAATGGCTTGTTTTGGTGCAAAGCCTGTGCGCTGAGGCAGGTAGTTACAAACGAGTGTCGAGCCTGTCACAGATTTCAGCCTCTGTACTCTGAGGCCTGCAAATGACTTCAAGCCTTGCATTTCTGACTTGGAGGATCCACTGCCTTGCTCCAAAATAAGCAAGTCAGGTTTAGGTAACTAGGTTCAAGTCGTACAGGCTTGTGTTTAGACTAGCCCTGATGGCAGACGAGAGTCAGGGCAAGCCACGCAGGGCAGCTGGCAAGTCATCTCGAAGCCAGACCCAGACACCTCTGAATAGTAAAGAACGTTATGAGGGTAGGTGTTTGTTTTCCAAGGAATAGGAACATCCCCAACTGGATATCTTCTTGATCAGTGTGCGTGGCGTGCGCAGTGTTCTGGAACAGCTGTGTAACATTCACTTCCTGTAGTTTGGTGTGCCCAATAGTGAGTGGTGCTTTCGGTGAGGTCCTGCTCTTCGAGGCAGGCACCGCTAACTCAGAGCTTCTTGGATGCATCTGAAATGCCCTGGACCAAGAGCAGCGACTGGGCAGCTTAGCCCACTGGAACTTCGTAGGCACAGAGTCCTGTGCCCAGGACATTGCAGCTGCCACATGCCTGCTCGCGGGAGCTGCAGTGTGGATCTGCTCCTCACTAACAGGACAGGTGCTAGGCCAGACCAGCAGAGCCACTGGGAGTGACATCTGATCTGGTCAGATCCTGACCCCGAGGACTGCTGGGGAAGCTCCCACCCACGGAAGTGTTGTGGGCAAGCCTGAGGGTACTGCCCAGGCAGAGGGTGGAAGTAAGGCAGGCAGCTTTGATGCACGATGCCAGAAGTCTTGTCTTTAACTTGGAGATGGGCCTGAGCACAGGAGTACGGAGGCAAACTGGCAGAAACAAATTTTTCCTGTCCCTCCATAGCCTTCCAGCTGTCATGGCCCCACAGTCCAGGTGACCTGTTGTACCAGTCTGTTGTGTTACTTTGCAGATACTCCAGCAGGGAATTGTGCTCGGCCATATAGACTATGCTTTGTGCCTTCCCCCTCGCCACTCCCCTGCAAGACCTACTAGGAGACATGAAGCAGAGAAGTCTTAGCACCACAGAGGGAGTGCAGGGCTCCTGGATTCTGGTCCTGTGAATAAGTCATGTTGGCTGATGTTTGATACACCATGCTGTCTTGGTATACCCTACGTGTTGTGGAGTGCTGCTCATGTGTTACTGTGAGCATGTAGCAGGCCACAGAAAGGTTACTGATTGACAAGCATCTTTTCACTGTCCTTGTCTCATCTGGAAGTGTCCCTGTGTGCACAGAATCAGTAAATTGCTTGTAAGGCTTTGATTTTTTTGACTTCTTGGAAGCAGGTTATTTCTTTGAATGAACAAGCCATCACAAATGCTGGATCAGACCTTGGGTTTATTGTACTTAATTGGATCTGTAGGCCAGCAGGACATGTACTGGAGCCAGCTTTGTGCTGGGCAGCTAGCGGTTCTGCGTGTCACAGCCATCAGTAAGTTTTGTCTTGCTGTCCTCAATCAGACAGATTCAGCAGAACCTGGCAACTACTTGCACCCAAATGTAGCGGGTGCTAACGTCTGTGCTTGGCTTGCCAGGATTCAAAGATGCACACAAGTCAGACCAGGATGCAGCCCTTGTAGTGTCTCAAAGAGGCATAAACACCCGTGGGTTGTGCCTTTACCCTGCTCAGTTCCCCAGTGCAGCACCATGCACTCCCTGATGCTGAGCTGCTCTTCCGAAGATCAGGCCGTTCATCTCTGATGACAGGAATGAGCCCTCCATTATGGCTTTCTTATCGTACTGCCTTCTCCTCCCTTGTTGTCTGACCCCGTTTCCCCCTGACCTTTGCCCTTTTGCCATTTTCCACAGTGTGTTTCTATCTTTACAGAGGTTCTCTTATTCAGGGTGACTAGCATTGCTTGTGCTCTCCTGCCAGGTTAGCTGCTTGTGCTGTCCATGGGGATAAGTCCAGGGACAGCGGGTCGGGGGAGGCATGACTGGGGCACAGTCCTGCAGCCTTAAATGATCCCTTAGTGTTTGTCGATGAATGGTGATGGGCAACCAAACTCAAGGTGAGCTAACCAGAACTGTGACAGGGGGAGAAGGGAGCTGCATAAGCCAGAGCAGCCTCATGCAGGGGTTCCTGTGAGAACAGCTGCAGCAGCCCGTAATGTTTCTGGGATGAAACTACCCATGGTGATGCTGTCACGGAGCTGCCCTGGATTCCCAGGAGTCTGCAAGGTGGGGTCCAAAGCTTTTCAGAGCTGGCTTTGGGAAGAACTCACTTTTGCTCAGACAGAACGCGCTCTAGGCCTCGTGCAGAAAGGTCCCCCCCGAGCCTGTCTGGGTTCTAGCTGCCAGCCAGAAAGCAAAGGCTTTGAGCAGTCAGGCCAGTGCTTAACTTTGTTTTGAGGTGAGTTCTGCCCTCTGGGTTTATCTGGTTAATGTTTTGGATAAGCTGATCTGTGCCCTATCCCAGCCCTTGGCAGCAGGCTCGGAGTAAAGTCCTGACAGTCTGTTGGGGCCGGCCGGCTGGCCACTCGGTGACAACATGTCCCCAGCCTTGGACCCACATGCTCGCCTATTCCCGAGCTTGCTGGCCTGCCAGCACTCTGCAAACCTCCTTGAGCTCAGCTACATTAGGCTTGTCTTGCAACCCCCTTGTTCTGAGTGACGTCATAATGAGGGAACGGCGCCTGGCTGCGCTGGCCAGGAGCACCGACTGCCCGGTGCCAGGCAGCTGTAGTTGTGCCCCCTCTCACTGATTGATTTTTCAGGTCCTGGGGCAATTGCATCCTTCAGCTGTGAGCAAAGTATTTGTCTTGCTCTTTCTTTATGGGCAGCCTCTGAAGCAGACCTGCCAGAATATGGGTGTAGGGCATTTTACATGCATGTTAAGCTGAGGACTTTCCCTTTGTCATCTTGAGCATTATGTGAGTAGCTGCTGCCTTTTTTGGTACCTCTGGGTAACAGGCGGCTAAAGTTGTCTATAGAGTCGGGATTGCCCATGCCGTCTTACCTCAGAGGTGAGCTGGTCCCTGGTGAAACCTACCCCTTTCCCCAGTGCAGAAATCATTTGTTGTGAATCTGCATTTTTAAACATGAACACCTGTGAGCGGAGAAGACCTTTTCCTCCTGAGGACAGTGGCTCAGGCGTGTTCATCTCTGGGGATACAGGGAAAGCATTAATCTGAATCTCGGGGGGTGGGGATATTACTCTGGGCACAAGTTTCTAGTCAGTCTCTTCACATTTGGAGCAGCGTCGTGGCTCAGTGGTCTTTTTTTCTCCCTTCCCTCCCCCCATCTGTTACGCAGTGACCAGGACAGGGGTCGGTTAACCCCCTCACCAGACATAATTGTCCTTTCCGATAATGAAGCATCAAGTCCCCGTTCCAGCTCTCGGATGGAAGAAAGACTCAAGGCAGCAAATCTCGAAATGTTTAAGGTGAGGAGCACCCCCCTGTTCTTGGGTGGGCTGGGGACGGGCTCTTAAGTACCGGAAGTCATGAAGACTTTCTGGACAATGCAGTGATTGTGGTCATCCTCCAAGTCTTCCCCAAGCTCTGTTTAGTTCAGCTTGGTACCATGCAAACTCCTTCACGGTGCGAGGCTCCGCTTGATCATGTTTGCTGTGGACCTTTTGCTCCCAGAGCCCGTCAGCAAGCAGCGGCAGGGCACAGCTTTGAGTGAGTTCTCTCTGTGTCCTCAGGGTAAAAGCCTAGAGGAGCGGCAGCAGCTCATCAAGCAGCTCCGGGATGAACTGCGGCTGGAAGAGGCGAGGCTGGTGCTGCTGAAGAAGCTGAGGCAAAGTCAGCTGCAAAAGGAGAATGTTGTACAGAAGGTGAAGCGCGGGCAGGCAGCTGTTGTGTGTCTGTGGGTGGGGCTGCATGCTCAGCTGGGCCAGCAGGAGCCCAGTAGGAGGAGCATGTCAGAGCCAGCTAGGCCTATCGGGATGGATGCTCACTGTTACCTGGGCAGCATTTGTGGTGTCCATTGTCCAGTGCAGCTCCCTGCCCTCGTGTCCAGCTGAGGATCAGCACATGTAGCTTGGGAGCGTTAGCATCTGATGGGTGGTCAGGACTGGCTCGGCATCAGGCCATTTATGCCTCTGTCTCTCCCAAATGCTCCACAGTGATGCCATTATGTTCTCTTTCAACCTAGACTCCTGTTGTCCAGAATGCGGCATCTATTGTCCAGCCATCGCCTGCTCATGTGGGGCAGCAGGGACTGTCCAAGCTTCCCTCCAGGCCTGGAGCTCAGGGGGTCGAGCCTCAGAATTTAAGAACATTGCAGGTAAGCATCCTTGAGACGGCACTCTGCACACAGGATTCAAAGCCCCTGTGTGTTTCTGTCTGATGCTGTGTTGAGATGAACATGATTCCCCTCTTCCAGTGGATGATTTCAGAGTGTTGCTGCTGAGATGCTTATCCCAAAAACTAGGTGAGTGCAAGTTCTTGCTTAGTCACAAAACAAAATGCAGTGACTGTTGTCAGGGTTGAGCTCACAGGGCTAGAAGGCAGTCCCATAAGAAGGTGCTAGTCCGTCTGTTCAGAACAAGTACAGATTTTTCCAGGATGCTGTGTCCTGCCTGAAGCTCCCTCTCCCTGGGAGTCGCAGCACGCCATGAATGGGTGCATCGGGCTCTGCCCTCCTGTGTTAGAGGCGGATGCTTGTTAATAAAGCAGTTTGTGCACATTATTTATTATTGGGAATCCTGCAGGCTGAAAGACCTAAAGCAATGGAAGGTGAAGCTGATGGTGATGGTGCTGATGACAGCAGCTTGGTTTCCTGTGCTGAGCTGCAAGCTTTGGGATCCAAGTTGCAGGGGTGTTGAAAAAAATCACTAGCTTGTGCATAACAACAAGAATTGCTGCTGGGTCCAGAGAGGATCCAGTGTGGCTGGGGAAGAGGGCAAAGGGAAATGCAAACAAAAGATGCAGGGGGAGTCCTGCTTTCCCAAAGAAGGTAAATACAAGCAGAGCCAGGGCTGCCTGACAGGGACACCTTCCTGCCTGTTTGCTGGAAGGACATGAATCCTAGATGTCGCACAGTGTTTAATGTTGTGTAGATAAACAAAGAGCCAACAGTATGAGCTCACCAGCCCAGGGCTTTCTGAGCCTGCGTGTGGAGGGGGATGTTTACACTACCAAGCGATAGGGATTTTTTTTCTTGGCATTTCACCCGGCGCTGCTGTAGGGCCTCGTGCTCCCTGCCATCTTGAAGCACGCCCACCAGCAATATGTCTCTTTTCACGAGCAGATAACTTCAGATGAAGCCACCCTACTCCCCCTGCCGCATGCGCTTTCTAGCCCAGGCTGCGCCGCCATCTTCATGGGAGGCTCCTTGTCAAAACCTACAGCGTCCCTTCCCCTTGCCACCAGGTCAAGGCACCGGCTTCAAGATGCTCCTTGCATAGACATGTAGCGATAACTAGTCTCCAGAATCGCTGCCCATTCAGCATCTTTGCCTCTCGCTGGCTTTTGCTGTGGGACAGAGTGGGAGACTGGTGTATTTCCTTCCCTTGGAGATGGTACAGCATGCAGTTGGGTTGGCCCTAGCCAATTTGTATTTGATAGAGTAACTTTGCCTGCCTGCCCTGTTTGGCTGAGCCTGTGGGGGTTCTTCGTTTGCAGCAGAAAAGCAAAGTTAGTTCATCTGAAAATGTGTGTGATCAGATGAGGACAGCTTTCCATTGTCTGTTTCTACAGTGTATTGCGGGAAGCCCTGGTAACGTAGGCTTGGGTGGCTAGAGAGGCTGGGCAGCATGGTGCTGGCTGGATAAGTGGGGCTTGGTGCTTTCTGAATGCCTGTAGCTCTTTTCTCTTGCCATCCTGGAATAATTTGGTCTAAATCTCACTGATCAGCTCCAGGCTGGTTGTCTGGCATGTGTTTTCCTTACTATGGTAATGATGCTGGGGTCAAGTCTGTTGTGACTTTTTAGCAGAAGGATCAGACTGGCAAAGAAAATGTGTTCAAGGGAAGGGAAAGGCACTGTGCACACCCTTTGTGAAGGATTTTACTGTGCAGTGAAGAGCAGCATGTAGAACAAGAGAGCTCCATTAGGGATGGTCATTTACAGTGCTTTTTAAATGCCTTTTAGATGAGCTCCATCCCCTAATTGCAGCTCATTCCCTCTGTCTGGACACTGCAGTGGCTCGGAGATGCAGAGAACTTTGAGTATTGCACGTGACCTTTATCCTGGAAAATCAGGGTCACAGCCCGTCCTGGGTTCAGCCTGGACTCGCACTTTGTTTTGATAGCACATTTTCTCTGGACCAGGACAGTTTTTTTGTGAACTCTGCTAGCCAGTTCACACTAAAGATGAGTCCTCCATACGTGCTCTCTGGTGCAACTTTATGTTGTACTAGTACCAGAGATGAGCCTGTCGGCACTCCTCAGAAATCCTGCCTACTATAACTTTAACAGCCAACACCATTGCAGTCAGCGGGGAGTTGATTCTGCTTAGCTGAATTGGTCACCTCCCTGGCATGCTCTGTGTGTCCTTGACCTTGCACATGATCAGAGCAACCCAGTGTGCTTTATGAGGGGATTAGGGTCCAGATGGTATTGCAGGAAGCCTCCACTTCTGGATGTGAGGTTCTGAAGCAGCACACTGGGAGCAGCTGTAGGTCCCTGGCACTTCACCTCCAGGACCTGTGTCAGAACTCAGAGCAGTCCTTGCTCCTATCCTCACACAGTCAAGTCCTGTAGAATGTGTGCAGTGGTTTGGAGGCTGGATCTCAAGGAAGGGTCATGTTAGATGTTACCAGTTAACATTTATTCCCACCTGTTCTCAATGTGATCTGCATGACCCGTTGAAGATCACAATAGTCGGCCTGACAGTTTCTCCCTTTTTTCCTGGCCAGGGTCACAGTGTCATTAGGTCTGCCACAAACACGACCCTCCCTCACATGCTGATGTCGCAGCGTGTGATTGCTCCAAACCCTGCCCAGTTACAGGGTCAGCGCGTTCCTCCAAAACCTGGCCTCATCCGCACTACAACTCCAAGCATGAATCCAGCCATCAACTACCAGCCGGTAAGACCTCCTCCTTCTCCTCCTCCTGTTTGCAGAGGAACCCAGTGGCAGGGAAGCAGGGAAGGGCTCTGGGGGTGGGTTTATGGGCTCACTAGGAAGGGTGGAGCTCCAGGAGAAGGTGCCACAGGGAAGGACATGGATGAAGACCCACAACCATGACACCCCCCCCCCCCCCCCCCCCTGAGAAGCTGAACAGCAACCAGTTGAGGGACTTCCTACGGTGGCATTGCCAGCAGCAAAGGACCTTGATCCTCACAGTGATGCCACAGCAGAGGACTCATCTCCTGATGTAGGGAGATGCCAAGGTGTTATCTGGGAGCAAGATCCTGATGCTAGTGGAAGCCGGAGCCGTGACCCATAGGTACTTTGGCAGGCCAGCTAATGAGAGGACTGGTGTAGGGCAATCCAAGCCTTCTCGTCCCTGGTCAAAAAGCAGGGATAGAGAAGAGTGCTAAGGTCTGTGGTGTGAGGGCAAGAAACTTGCAGCCAGGGTTTGTCCCATTCAGGACAACTCTGTGGGTGGGGGGGTGGTACCCAGAAGTTGCACCACGATGGATATTTGAGGACGAGAGGTGAGATGAGGCACGTCTGGACTCTGCCACGCTTTAGTTCTGGTGCTTCACAGGACACGAGGGCTTCTACTGCAGATGCAGCCGATGAACACAGGCTCAAGCCCCTCTAGTCTCAGAGTGGTTGGTTCAGCTCCTTGAACTGCACTGCACTCCTTTGTCTTGCTGCCATCTGAGCAGCCAGTCTCTATTTGTTGGCAGTGGCTTTATCTCTGGCTAATGGTTTGGCCCAAGCTAATTCAGGGCACAGGGATGCAGTGCTTTAGGAGCACAATGCCGCAGACGGCTAAAGGAGTGAAGGTGCTGAGATGGCAGCGACTCTCCCCAGTGCTTAGGGTGGACTGTGGCATATCTTGTTCCTGAATCCAAAGTTCAGAGCCAAAGGGGGCTGCAACATCATCTCCTGTACATCACAAGCCCTTTGGTGTGGGCTGCTCAGATCCATGTGGAACCTAGTAGCATGGTTATAGCAGATCTTCCAGACAGGCAGCCGGTCTGGCCCTGAGGACATTGGTAGGAGAGCCCACTGCCTCCTGTTGTAGGATTTTTTGTTTCCAGAGCTAGCTGCCCTGGCTGTGTACAAAGGTGGCCTAATTCCTAATCTGCATTTGGCTTCAGCTTCCAGCTGTTGCTGCTTGTTTTTCTTCTCTGCTGAATTGGAGCCCTCTAACATCTCTTAATTGTGTCCCTGTGAAGGTCCTTGGACACAGGAATCAAGTCTGACTGCTCAGTCTCCTTGCGCTAAATTAAACACTAGGCATTTTCAGTTGCTCCCAGCTGGGAGTCACTCCTTGGGCTCCTCTCTGCCCCCTGTTCAGGTGGACAGCATCCTTTTTAAAATGGGGACAGCAGAACTGCATGTCTGATTCCTTTTTACACTGCATCAGAGGAAAAAATTCTCTCCTCCTCCTTGCTCCCCACTTAAACATCCAAGGGTTCCAGGGCCTTGCTTTGGGACCTCATGGGCAGGTGCTTGTCTGCTGGGACCCCTGGCCTTCACAAATCGCTGCTTGGGGGTTCCCAGCTTCCCCAAAGATACGGGTTGCCTGTTTGACTGCCATGTCCTCATCCTTTACCACCCTTCCCATCTGTGAATACAAAGCTGTGCTCGCACCTTCTCCAGCTGACTTTTCCTGTTCCCTTCCAAAGTATTGAGGAAAAGGTTATGTGGCACCAAGTGGGTGCGGATCTCCACTCTAAAGCCCCAGCTGGTGACGTAGTCTTGAGATCTGCCCACCAATCCTTAATCCAGTCAGTGTCCTTTAGGGGCTGGTGCTAATTCTTCAGCTGGAACGCCACATGCTAGTAACCCAGAGGTCTTGTCTGTGCAGCTCTTGCTATCCTGCAGACATGCAATCTCAAAAGAACTCAATCAGTCTTGTTCGACAAGACATGGTTTCCTCAGCTGAATGCCAGGCACCACATTTTTCTTTTCTTCTTTCTCATGTTTAATTCTTTCTCAGTTGTGTCCCGTATCAGCTTTTCCATTATTTACCAGGACTGGTGTGAGGCTAAACGGCTTATGTTTGCCCAGGTCACACTACCTGCTGTTCCTGAATATTGGCACAGCTTTCACTCTTCTAGCTCCCTGGAACTTCCCAGGTACTTCAAGGTTTATTAAAATGTGACATCAGCAGGCCAGGGATGTTTCTTGGCCTACTCTTCAAGGACTTCCTACAAGTTACTCAGGCCTGCTGATTCAAATGCCTGCTCCTAGCGGATCCTGCCTGATGTCCTTGTCGCGAAGGGACTGGAAAGTACTCCCATCACCTGTGTGTTCTGTGAGCATGTTGCCCTGAATGGCTCCAAGTATCTGACAAAAATAATTAGTGAATGTGTCTGTGTTTTTCTGTCTCTGGCTAGTTGTGGCCCTGGGATTTCTTTTGTTCTGAATGTACTTAAACTCGTTACTTCTCTCACCCCTCCCAGCTATAGAGATTTTTTTTTCTGATGCCTTTAGCTTCCCATATCAATTTCTGTTACTTAATAATTTTGAAGTGTTTATTGATTGCTGTCTATGCCCCTCCCTCTCTTTCTATTTATTACATGCTGCTTCCTTATGTCTAATTGCTGCCTTCCTTTACTTCCCTACTAAATGAGAATGGTCTTCCAGCACCATGGTCCCTTTGATTGTGGATTCATGGCTTCATGGATATCTAATCCATTTGTCTTAAACTCGAGTTTCCTTTCTTTTTTTTCCCCAAAGTGGTTCTTGACTTTCCTCTGCTTTGGGGACTGGGCCCTTTGTGACCCACTGGTTGTGCTTTGGTGCTTGGAGTGTTGTCCCTTTTGCCACGTCAAGATGCTCAGACATCCGGACTAGGGAAGCCCTCTTGAACATGGTTGGCTGTGACAACAACTACCCCACACTCAGACTTGGGGCAGGTTCCCCTCAAGCAGCATGAAAGCTGCAGTTCAGGGCAGCAGAAGAGTCTTTGTGGTTTGTCACCGTCACGGGCCAGAGGAAACGAGGGCTGAGTGTCCCTCATGGCATGGAGGATACCGAAGGAAGCTGCTGGAAATGGAAGAGGAGGGAGCTGGCATGTTTGGAGCACCTGTGTGGGAGGAGATGGACACCATCTGGCAGCCATGATGCCGCTTGGGTGCCTGCCAGATCTGCCAAGGTGGAGGAGCAGAACTTGAGAGGGTGCAGTGGTGCCAGCAAATGAGTCACCATGCAGGGGGCTGCCTCCACTCCGGAGGAGGCCGGCTGTGATCATTCAGGCAGGATCCTCCCAGCTGGCTGCAGCCTTCCTCAGACTGGGGGGCAGTGGAGTCACGTCTCCTGCTGCTTGGGCATTTGTCCTGCTGAGGGGGCTGTGGCAGAGGCTTACATGCACGTACACGCTCCTTGGGGCTGACTGCAGCCTTGAACTCCTGGCATATGGCCTGCAGCTGGAGGAGGGTTATGAGGGATCCATGCCCTGCCTCTTAAAATGGCCCAGAGTCATGGCAGAGCACAGCGTGAGTCCTCATAGAAGGAATGAAGTACCCCCCTCTGCCCTCTTCCTGCCTGTCCACTTGTCACATCCATCTCTGGCACGGCTGCTGCAGACATGCACTGACCGTCCTCTCTGCTCCCTTTGCAGCAGTCCAGTTCTTCTGTTCCTTGCCAGCGCACGTCGTCTTCAGCCATCTACATGAACCTTGCCTCTCACATTCAGCCCGGGACCGTGAACAGGGTCTCGTCTCCGCTGCCCAGCCCCAGTGCTCTGAACGACGCTGCCAACTCGCAGGCTGCTGCCAAGCTTGCCCTGCGCAAGCAGCTGGAAAAGACGCTGCTGGAGATTCCACCCCCAAAACCACCAGCGCCCTTGCTGCACTTCCTGCCCAGTGCGGCCAACAGTGAGTTCATCTACATGGTGGGACTGGAGGAGGTGGTGCAGAGCGTCATCGACAGCCAAGGTAAGCATGTGGGACTTGTGAATTTTATGTTGTGCGGGGGGCTTTCACTTTGGCCTCGTGTCTTCCCATTCTGTAAAACCCCATCAGAC
Source organism: Alligator mississippiensis (assembly GCF_030867095.1). Lineage (NCBI taxonomy): Eukaryota > Metazoa > Chordata > Crocodylia > Alligatoridae > Alligator > Alligator mississippiensis. Next base: position 13,135,653 of record NC_081838.1, read on the forward strand.
TGGCTTCCTCGTGAGGTTCTGGCAACTCCAGGCTTTGTTACTCCCCTAGCCTCTTTCGTTCCACTGAGAACGGGGAGGCAGTGCCAGGTGCCCTCCCCAGTGTTGTTGAGGGTGTACATCCCCAAAGCACTTTGCAGTACTTCGATTTGGACAAGGCTGATCAGGCCTCAGGCAGTGGTTGGACTGGATGGCTTCTGGGGGTCCTTTCCAGCCCCACTGCTCTAGGATTCTGTGACGAGCGCTGAGCAACACTGCATCGGGGCACCCAGGGCAGTTACAAGCCACAGTACCAAGGCCCCAGGCTGGCCACCAACTGTGTTCGCCAGCTGGGGGACCCGAGTGCATGTTTCCCCGGGACTGGCTGTGCAGGGTGAGCCCTTGCAGTGTGGGCCCTGTGGAGTGGGGAAGAAGGGCCTTGCAGGAGATCCCTCTCCTGCCCATTCTGTACCTGGAAGAGCAGGGAGCAAATCTAGTCTGTGGGGTGCTGTCTACTGTCTTGCAGATGGGCTGCCGGGGCATGGAGCCTGCATAGGGGTAGGGGCTTTGATTCCAGATGGTGCCTTTCTAGCCACTACCCACCCCTTGGAGCTTAGCCCTGCCTGGGGAGTGCACATAATGGTGTCAGCCTAGTGCGGGGGTCTCCTCTGCTTTTCTCCGCCCCTGCTGTGCAACCACTGTGTGTGGGGGGGGGGGGGGGGGGTGGAATGTGTATGTGCGTGGAGGGAGGCAGATCCCATCTTCCCCGTTAACCTGTGTTCCTGGTGGCATCTAGGGAAAAGCTGCGCCTCCCTTCTGCGCGTGGAGCCCTTTGTGTGTGCTCAATGCCGCACGGATTTCACCCCGCACTGGAAGCAAGAGAAGAATGGGAAGATCCTGTGTGAGCAGTGCATGACCTCCAACCAGAAGAAGGCGCTGAAAGCAGAGCACACCAACCGGCTCAAGAACGCCTTCGTGAAGGCCCTGCAGCAGGAGCAGGCAAGTACCCCTGCTCCCCCAAATTGGGACAGTTAGTTGCCTATTTAGCAGTAGCGGGTGACTCCATGATTGGGGGATGTGGGAGCTGTGCGCTCTGATAGGCAGGTGCAGAACAATGAGATGAGCCAGACTCCCTGGGCTGTGCCAATACCTGCCATATGAAAGCAGTGGAGAAGGGAGAGGGTCTTGCAGGGCTGGCAGGGGCTTCCAGAGCCACATCTCCTGTTCTGAGCTCTGGGAGCTGCTTCTTGGGGGCTTTACCTGCCAGAGGGCTGGTCACCTTGGAGCTCTGCCTCCAGGTGTGGAAAGCCCAGTGTAGGCCAGGAGCACTGCCAGGCAGGCTAGCCCAGGCCCTGCAATGGCAGTGCTCCCAAGACTCCCATGCCTGAAGCTGGGGGTTAAGACCTTGCTGTTCCCTGATTCTGAGGTGGCCACATCTGCACCCCTTGGCTAGTGATGAGGGAGGCAGCGATGCTTCAGAGTTGAAAATAAACAGCCGGTGACTCATCAGGCTTCATGACGTCTGGCGTTGCTTTCCCACAGAGCAGCCTTCTGCGCCTGCCTGTCAGCACCTTCCCCATGGCACCATAGCTTCCAGAGGGGTTGGCTTCCCAAGCCAGGTGTGCGGCGATCCAGCTCTGATTCCACCACCCTCATCTCTGCGGCGTGTGCATGGGGGGAGAGGGTCCTAAGAAAGCTGCTGGTCTGGCTTGTGCCCATTACAAACCTTTCTCTTCACAAGGGATCTTAGCCTGGCAGGGTGAGCAGTGGGTGCTGCAGGCCCTGTGTCACCCGCTGGCCTTGCTGACACTGGAAGGATGGATCCTGTTTGGCACTGAAGCCAGCGAGATGTCCTGAGCAGGCTCCTGCATGCAAGTTGCTAATGTGCCTCTACTTCCCCACAGGAAATCGAGCAGAGGCTGCAGCAGCAGGCGGCCCTGTCCCCCACAGCCACACCTGCTGTGTCCAGTGTCAGCAAGCAGGAAAACATCATGAGGCACCATACGCTCCGACAGGTGAGCAGCCCCATCAGAATGCTCCACACCCCTGGTGGCATGGGACCACACATCCCTCTGGGTCAGGCCCCAGTGCCTGGGGCCACAGCGAGTTGGATGCACTGCGATGCAAAGGGTAGGGAATGCCTGGCTCCCAGACAGTTTGCCTGGGGGCCTCGTCCTTGCCACCACACAGCAGGGAGCTGTCCGTTCGGCTTCGGAGCCCTCTGCCTGCCTTGCAACCAGGCAGTCGGTGCCCTAGTGTGGGCCCAAGTCTCACCGGCACCAGCCTGGCCACGTGCAGGTCTGTACGGCTCTGGTACAGGCCTCCTGCAGATCATCCCTGCCACTCCCCTGATCCCCCAGCAGGGGGCACAGGCGACACAGCCCAGCGGTCTCAGCTGGGCTGGCACTGAGCCATCGGCCAGGTCTGTGCTTCCTGGGCACTGGCAGCCATCCTGCTGTCCTGGTGCCTGGTTGCCGCCTGCTCACATTCCCTGGAGCCCCTACTTCCCAACATGCTAGCTGTGCTTGCTGAGATAAGTTTTGCCCTCTGGGAACCTTCCTCCATTCCTCCTTTCCCTGGAAATGGGACCTGCGTTTGCTTTGGACCCCTCCCCATCAGCACAGAACCTGACTTCCTCTTCCCCGGAGCCAGGCGTTGCACGGTAGCACATGCAGGTTGTGGCCAAGCTCCCCTCTCAGCCTGTTCAGGGCCCATGGTGTTTGGTTTGTGGGGACCCAGCTTGCTTCCAGCTCACTTGCTCTCCTCCCGCAGGCCCCGCAGCCCCAGAGCACTTTGCAGCGTGGCATCCCCACATCTGCCCGCTCCATGCTTTCTAACTTTGCCCAGGGCCCCCAGCTCTCTGTGGCAGGTGGTCTTCTTGGTATGCCAGGTAAGATCTAAAAGCTCACCGCCAGCGGAGAGGGGGGAGGAGGGCTCCAGACTCTGCTATGAATATGGGAGCAGCCCGGCCTGAGGCTGGAGGGGGCATGGGCTGAGGTTTGTCATAGAGGCCCTGTACAGGACTAACCACTGGTAGTGTCGGGCATGCTGGGCAAAAGAACTGTCGGTGGGGCCTGTTTTTTCTTGATCTTGCAGCCCTTTGGCCTTCAAATGAACAGGTGTCTGTTGTGCTACTTAGTACTGAATGTCTCAGCTGCCCCTTAGTTAAGGGCATGGGGCACTCTTGAAACCACTAACTTAGACCTGCTCCTTGTTGGCCCATGACTTGTGTGTCCCGGGAGCCGCACCGTAGCTAGACCCCAGGACATAGCAGGCAAGGACTGCCTGGCAGCTAGGCTCAGCTTTTGCCAAGGCTGCCCCTTTACCCTGTGAGGCTGGGGCTGGGGGGGTTGAGGAGGTGGCGTTCTCTAGATTTGCAGCAAAGATGGCATTGTTGAGGGTGGCGCAGGCCCCACTAGGTGGCAGGACGGGGCTGTCGGTGTGGCAGATTGTCAAGGAGGCGGCCACATGGGCGGAGGGGCTGGAGCGTCTTCTCAGGCTGAGCCCAGTGCAATAGAGGAGAAGTAGCCTCCCCCTTGCTTTTCTCTCCCCCCCCAGGTGTTAACATCGCTTACCTGAACGCCGGGATTGGAGGTCACAAAGCGTCGAGCTTGGCGGATCGGCAGCGGGAGTATCTTTTAGATATGATCCCACCCCGGTCTATATCGCAGTCCATCAGCGGACAGAAATAACTCCGGCTGCCCCTCCTTGCCCACCCCACATCCGTCGCATGCAGTGCCTGTACTGGTGCCTACCATACATGGGGAAACAGACAACAGAGAAAACCGAAAACAACCCAAACTTGAGCGCCCTGTCCTCCCCCCCAGCTCCTCTCTGGGTTTCTACCGCAGTCAGAGGCCACTCCCCTTGCCAGAGGTCAGAGCAGTGTCTGCTTGGATCAGCACTGGACGTGTTCCTGCTTGTTTTACGCTATTTTTTTTGTAATGACAAAGCCTAGAATTTTTCATTGTGTTGTGTTTTCGTTTTGGGTTTTTTTTTTTCGTTGCTCAATGGACAGTTAAAACTTTTTTCCTTTCCAGAGATTTTTTTTTTTTTTATTTTTTGAAGGGCATCCCCTGTAACATGACCATTTGTAAAGGGTAGCCATGCTGACTCGAGGGAAGGCGGGGGAGTGGGAGTTGTGTGCTGGAGCCTGGACAGTTGCCCTCTGCCCTGGGCATGGGGGGCACCTGGGACTCGTCCTCCAAGAGAGGTAAGGAGAGGTGCTGGACGCAGCCACCCCAGGCGAGGCTGTGACAGGTTGGCCCAATTTGCACGTGGTCTCCCTGGAGGAAGGCAGGTTGGTCCAGGAAGGAGCCAGCACTCAGTTCAATGCATCTGCCCCATGCGGCCAAGCTGTGAACTCGCTGGATCAGCTCAGGCGTGGGCAGGCAGCGCCTAGAGGTCCCATTGGTTGTGTTCGTGCAGAGGGTGCCAGTGAAGCGGTGCAGGGCCAGCTGGGTGGCTCCCTGTCAGACAGCCAAGCCGACGGGTGTGGGCAGTGCCAGGAACTCGCCGTCCCACAGTCCTGAGCCTCCAGTACCGCGGCCCGTGGCATCAAAAAGTGGAGAGGTGGAAGGTCCGTTGTGGATTGTGAACTACCAAAGGGCACCATGGCCTCGGTGCATGCCCAAGAGCTGCTCCACGTCACTTCCCCCACGTGGAAGCAACAGCCAGGCCTGACTCAAGTAGAAATGCAGGGCAAGGGTCAGAGCAAAGGCCTGCAGCCCGGGTGTGCGTCCTGCATGGAGGCTTGGACAAGAATGGTGTCAGCTGACCTGAGGCACGAGCAAGCTGGGAACATGGTCTGGAAAATGCTCCTTTTGCACTTCACTTCCGTGGCAGAGGTCCCTGCTGCCCAGTGCTGCGGAGCAGAGGCGCTGACCCCAGCCAGGACGCGGCTGTGCAGGGTGCTGGGGTGATGCAGGCAGGATGTGGAGCTCCTCAAGCCTGCCCGTGGCTGCTCTGGTTATCATGGGGAGACCCTTGTTGGCCAAACAGTTACAGATCCCAGTGAGGGATGTGCCTGCAGCTGCTGGTGCAGAGGGAAGGAGCCTGAGCCCTGCGTTCAGCCAGAAGAAGCTCTTGAACATTTTCGGGCCTTGCTGGCGTCGAATGAATCGTGAAATTCTGCATGAAGCCCGTAGAAGCTTCTGCCGGCACCTTTCTTCCTGCAGCAGCTCCCAGCCATTGGTGCCATCCCTCCTGGCTCATGGGGCTGGTTCCTGCCCCCCGCCCATGGTTACAGCTGTGAGACCCAAACTCCGTGGCTTCCTGAAGGGGCAGCTGCCTTGGGGGAGGATCTGCTGATGCTTCGGAGGCTGCCTCTTTGCGAGCCAGCAGGGCTTCCCCAAAACCCAGCATGCATTGCCTCTGCCTTGGAGAAGAGGGCTTGTACCGCAGCACGAGCACTGGGCACCCGCCTGCACCAGCTCCCTTGTGTCCCATCATCTCCGGCCCAGGGCTCTGCTGGCACCACAGGCCTTTCCCCCAGGTCTTTGCTTCCAAGAACCACTCCCCTTTCTCCTGATTTCTGCAAGCACTTACCCAGCCGTGGCACGTGGATGCCTTCATGGCTGGGGCCCTCTGAGGTGAGGGTGTTCCTGGGGGCATGCGAGGCGCAGTGGCACGTATATATATAAATCTATATTTTCTGTTCTTGGTTTTTAAAAGAATATTGTTTAGCTGGCCCCAGGAGGTGGCCATTGCCCCGAAAGATGTCTCTCTCTCTCCCTGCCGAGCTCGGACGGAAGCACTTTGCTGACTTGTTCCTTCTCCGTCAGTCGCCCTGAGACGCTCTCGCCCACTTGTTCTTCGTTTCCCTCCCCCTGTTCAAGTGCCATTCTCCCCCAATCAGGTGTTGCCAAGAGGTACGAGGCGACCCGGGCGTATTGGTTGAGATGAAAGTTTAAAGAGAGAAAAAAAAGAAATTATATAGAAATGTGCAATAGTTCATGACGAGTCCCTCCCGTGGGGCTGGCGGAGGCCGTTTAATGTCAAAGATCAAGATACTGATCGTGGTGCTAAGTGAAATGCTCCTGGGCCAGGGCCCAGAGGCCCCCGGACCCTGACCCCCTCCATCGGCTGCAGCAGGTGGCAAAAAAGGCTTCCCCTCGGCCCAATCCTGCGGCAGCCCAGGCCCTCGGTTGCCAGTGCAGCCTGAGCTGCTGCTGCCAGACCCCATTTCCCTCCTAGGCCTGGAGATGGCGTGGCCCAGCCTTGTGTGGCACTGGGGAGCATGGGAAGTGGGCGGCAGGGCCAAGGTGGGGCCCCAGGCTGTGGGTGCTCTCTCCCTCCGTGAGCCAGCGTGGATTCACAGGTCAGGCTTGTGCCGTCCCTTCACAGTGCCACGTCCTGCCTGCGTGGCTGAGGGGTGCAGAGGCCACGCGCCCTTGCTGCAGCCGCAGGAGCGGGCATGGCTCCACCAGCACTGCGGGGCCAGGAGTTTGGGCACCTCTGGGGTGAGTGCTTCCTGTCCCACGTGGCCGCCCTTCGCCGTCCTGACGGGGATAGCCCAGGCCCTGCTCGTTGCTCCTGCCTCGGCCTGTAGCAATGCCCTGTGGGCAGGAGGGCACGGTGGGGCCTGTTCCCCATCCCCTGCCCTGCCCTGCCCTGCCCTGCCTATTAATCTCTGTCTAAGGGGAATTAAGATGCTTGCTTTGTCTGTGATCTGCACAGGTTTCGATTTATTTTGTCTTGACCACGGCACGCGACCCACCCCCACCCCATACAGCCTCCCCCTTCCCTTCTTAATGGATGTGATGTATGGTAGAAAATCGTCTTTTTTTTTCTTTCTTTTTTTTTCTCTTTTTTTTTTTTTTTTTTTAGATACAGAAATAAGGGTTTTTTTCCTGCTTTTGTTTAGCTTTTCTTTTACAGCTAGGTGTAGAAGCCGCTTGTGAAGACGCTTATCGGGGTTTATTTTTTGTTCTCCGTTCCTCCAGAGGCATAACCCATCTCCCCCTCCCCTCCTTTCTCTAACCCCCCATCCCTTCATTCCCCACCCCCCATCGCCCCCTGACAATTAGCTTATGATATTGCTGCCGACATGTTATAACAAGGACTCATTCATGTATATAAGCTATTTCTTGACACATTTAAAAGAGAAAAAGAAAAAAAATTGTACATTTGTGTAGAAAAACGAAGCCAGAACAGCCTAGCCATGGGTATTGTGACCGTCGTTGCGTCCTTTTGTAATGTGACCTCTCGTGTATGACATGAAACGTGCAAAAGGGTGGTTTCCCGCGGGGTGGGGGCAGGTGGCTGCAGGGGACAGAGATGCCAGGGGGCGGCTCCCCTCACCCCTGCCTGCAGCAATGCACTGGTGGCGACGCCACCTCCCAAATCTGTGCCTTTCACACACACACAAGGACCCTACAGCAACCAGCACCCCCAGCGCAGCGGAGGCAGGAAGGTCTTTTTTGTTTCCCTCACCCCCACCCCAATCCTGGTGGCGCGGGGCAGTTGTGCCCTCTTGTCCTGGTGGCATCAGCGTCTTGCCATATGTATCCCGACAGCGTGCACTGCGCTGGGGGACTTGGACCTGCGTTTGGGGCCAGGGGGGCCTCTTCAGGGCCAGGTCAGGGTGCGGAAAGGGCCGGGGGCGCAGGGCAGCTGGTGGCGCCGAGAGCTCGAGGGAGCATGGAAGTGATTGCGGTGCCATCCTGTCTGCTGCAGGATGGGCTTCCAGGCCCCTCAGGGAAGCTTTTATCCTCCTCAGGCCCCACTCCCAGCTCCCCCAGGTCTGTCTGCCCCACGCCTGGGGGTCCGGGCGGGGGCTGCAGACACCCCATCCCTGCACAGCCTATCCCACCACGTGCCGCAGCCCCACGTGCTCAGTGCAGCGGCAGCATCTCCCAGCCCTGCAGCCCCCGAGCAACTCGCGATCCCTGCCAGGGGCATGGGGGTCCCCGCAGCGGAGTCCATGGGGGGGGGGGGGGGGGGCGCGCAGGAAACCAGGCCCTTTTGCACAACTTTTAATTTTTTTTAATTATTATTATTATTATTATTATTTGGGGGGTTTAATTTCTTTTCCTTTTTTTGGCATTGTGTTTGACATCCGGTTTAACAAACGAGAAGAAAAAACAAAAAAAACCACAAAAAAACAAACAAAACAAAAAAAGCAAAGCTGTTTAAATACTGCCAGCGGGATTATGCAGTGACTGATTAAAAATAATAAGCTAATTTTTGGAGAAAGGATTAAAAAAAAAAAACTTTGTAATATTTATCACTTGCAAGCTATGTTTAATAAAGAAAGGAATGATTTATAACTTTTCATGCGGCTGGTGCATGGCGTTTGCAGTCCTGTCTGGGCTGGGGTGGGTGGGCCAGGCTGAGCCAAGCTGAGCAGGGAGGGCATCTGGTCCTGCTTTGAGGCTGGGCTGGGGGTCTCGCCCCTCTGGCTTTTTTGCACCAAGGAGCTGAGCTCTGGAGCTGGCAGGGGGTCTGGGCTTGAGCCGTTTGGGGGACCGAGGGTCTGTCTCGCCCATGCTCCTTGAGTGCTTGCGTGGGCCTTCTGGCCACAGGGCCAGGCCGGCCCTGAGCCCAATGGGGTCACTGAAGCCTTTCCCTCCCCCTGCAAGGCTCCCATGTGCACATCCCAGGGCAGCCCCAGACCCCACCTCCCAACCTGTGCCCAGCCACCCTCCCCAGCCCCAGCAGACACATGGCACCGACTGGCCTTTTCCACCTTGGTTTATTGCTAACACAGTCGCAAGTGACTCTGGTACAGACCCTGCACCCGGCTGCCTCAGCCCGGCCTGGGGGGCCAAAGGGGCCGGGGCATCTCCCAGCCCCACTTCGGGGGTCGTTAAAGCTTGCCCAGGGGTGCCGGGCATGGGGCTGGGTTAGATGCCTTCCCTAGGGGCCAGACCGGACCCATCTTTGGCTTGTGGGGCAGGGGCCGGGCCTGGCCTGGCCTGGCCTGGCCTGGCCTGGGGGGGGGGCAGGGGCAGCGTTCGCACGTGAGTTCGATTGGGCTCCACTACAGGAATGCGTCGCCGCCTATGGCGCTACGGGAGGGACAAGGGGGCACTGGTGGCTCCGGGTCTTCCTAGAAAGCACCCGTGGCCTCTAGCTACTGCGCACACATGGGCTGGGGGGGAAGGGGGCTGGCCCTGATCCTGCTGCTCGGGTGCAGGGGGGCTCCTGCTTGGTGTCTGCCTGGAGCGAGGGGCTGCCCGGAGGGGGTTGAGGGGCAGAGCTCACAGCTGGCACCTTTGGCACCGGGCCCTAATTGGGGTGGGTATTTTTGGCAGGAAGCAGAGCATGGGGTGGGGGGTGGGGGTTAAAGCTCTGAGTCTTTGGGGTCATTCCAGCTTCTGTGGCTTGAGAAAGTATTTGGATAGAGACAGACATTTGGAGGAAGCCGCAGGGCGGGGGGGGGGGCGGCATCGGGCGCCCAATCCTATTTGGCTTGGAGATATTTGGTATCATGGGGGGGGGGGGGCATCTCCTTGCCCTCCCCCCTGTGGCCACGCAGGGACAGCTGCTGTGTAAGGACTGTGGGGCAGGGGGTGCCCCCAGGAGGAGACCCCCAGGCCCCATGCTGCCCCCAGGGCTGTTTGGCAGTGGGGGGGGGGGGGCAGGGGCTCGAGGTAGTTTTGGTTTCTGTATCAAAAATAGCTCTGGGGCTGGTGCCCGGGGGCTGAGGTAGGTTCTTTGGAGTCTGCAGGAGGCGCTGGCAGCACCGTGGCCCTGCCTCAGGCACGCGCTAGTCCGTGGCCTGCTGCGCTGGGCACCGCTCCACTGTCACCGCCATGTGTGGGGCAGCCTGCACAGGACAGGGGGAGAGGGGGTCAGGGCAGGGGAAGGCTAGGGGTCCCGGCCTCACTTGGAGCACAGAGCCCAGCCCCCTCCTCGAGGCTCGGGGCCCTCCGTGGTGCTGCCCCTGCCCCCTTCTCACCTGGGTGACCAGCTCGATCATCTCAGCGGGTTTGGCCCCACGGGTGCCGGGCTGCCCTGGCTCAGCCCCCTGTGGCACTGTCCAGCTGCTCTGGGCACCTTTCCTGCAGAAAAGGCTGCAATGCAAGGGGTGGGAGGTAGCAGGGGCCAGGGAAGGCCACAGCAGTTGGGGATGTGGTTGCAGACTATGGGTAGGGTGGCCCTGGCCCAAGGTTTTGGGAGGTCTGCAGCAGAGGGCATGGGGTGGGAGAGGTGTCGCGCAGGAACAGAAGTATTGGGTCTTTCCATGGGCCAACGGTGTTGCCCCCAGCGCTGTCCGCAGCTGGACAGCCAGGGGGCCAGGCTGGACCCGGCCCTCACCTCTTGCGGTATCCAAACATGAGGAAGAGGACGCAGAAGATGATGCAGGCCATGCCAATGTGGACACCCACCACGATGCCAGCCAGCGAGCTCTCCCCCTCCACGCTGCAGGGGCAAGGGGGCGCAGGGTCCGTGTCTGTGGAGAAAGCCGAGCGCTTGGTGTCTCCAGGGCACAGTGCTGCAACCAGACAGCATCTGCCCCAGCGCAGGGGCCACGGCCAGTGCAGACCCCAGGCGTCCTGGCACTCGGCTCCCTCTGCCCTGTAGGCCCCTCTCACCGCACAGAGCAGGGATGGGAACCCAGGAGTCCCGCTCCTCCCAGGCTGCCAAGAGACCCCAGGAGTCTGGACTCTCTGCTCCGTGTTCGCCCCCCCGCCCTCGGCTCACCTGGCTTCTGCATGCCATCCTGCAGGGAGACAAGGCGCAGGCTGCTGTTCCCATCCCCATTCCCATTGAAGGCCTGGAGTTTGATCTCGTATGTGGCTGAGGGCTCTGTGGGGTGGAGAGGGGTTAGAGATTGGGGGGGGTCAGGGTGGCTGGGGACGCCTGAGGGGGCACTCACCCAGGTCGCTGTAGACGTAGGAGTTGGCTGTGCTGCCCAGCACCTGTGGCCCCTCGAACCAGGGTCCTGGCAGCCGCCGGTGGAAGAGCTTAAAGCCCTCAATGGAACCGGGTGCGGATGGCAGCTCCCAGAAGGCCTGAACTGCGCTGGCGTTGAGCACCTTGGTGAAGAACCCGGGCGCTGCGGGGACTGAGACCGGGAGGAGACAGGGGTCAGGGCCCGGCTCCCACGTTCAGCACCAATAGCACTGCAGGGTGCCCCCACCCCGCCTGCCGGGTGCCCTTACTGCTGCCTAGCGTGGTGGCCAGGATGGGCTGGGAGTCCTGGCTGGCGCCGAGTGGCGAGTATGCACGCAGGTAGATGGAGTAGGTGGTGGACGGCTCCAGGTTGGTGAAGACGTGCTGGAAGGTCGCCTTGCTCACGGCCTCCTGCAGCTCCCGGCTCTCCGATTCTGCGGGTGGCACCAGACCAGGGCTGTGTCAGGAGCCGGGGGGTGGAGTGGGCAGTTCAGGGGCTGGAAGTGAGTGGGGGGGGGTTGGGGGTCCATGGCAGAGGTGCAGGTTAGAGGTGACAAGTGGGTGCCATGCAGTGATGGTGACAGCCAGAGTGACAAGCAGCCTGGGCTGGCACCAGGCCCAACTACCAGCAGCATCTGCCTGGGCTTTGCGGCTATGGGAATGGGGCCAGGCACGTGGCCTAAAACTGCAGCTGTGAGTAGCCTCGGCCATGGCGCCCGGAGCCCTGTAAGCATGGGTCATAAAGCCATTCGAGGCAGAGGGCATGGGGGCAGGAATGCAGCTCCGGGACCCCTGAGGGGTGGAGCCCGTGGGAAGCAGAGATGTTGGAATACAATCAAACCCACAATAAATGACAGAGAAAGCGGGGAACCTGCAGCCTGCCTCGTGGCCCCCATCACACATCCCAGCCCTTGCAGGTGGGTGCAGAGCTGGGGGGCACGGAGTGGGGGCTCAGTTGATGTCCAAGCTTGCTGAGAGGCCTGGTCCAGCTGGGCTGGGGGCTCATGCCCTGGGATCCTGCCTGGTCCCGGGGTACTGACTGGGGGGTGTATGGAGGAGGCAGTCCTGAAGCCGGGGGCACTCACCGCCCGCGCGGCGGATGTGCAGTACGTAGCCAATGATGCTGTCCGTGACCTCGGGTGCGGGTTCGGCCCAGGCCACCTGGATGGCAGTAGTGGAGAGCGCGGCGGCGCGGACACCCTCGGGGGCGCGTGGCAGCTCCTGGGCGGGGGCCACAGCCAGGCGGGCGCTGGCCTGGTTGGTGCCAGCACTGTTCTCGGCAATGCACTGGTAGATGGCCTCGTCCGCTGGCGCGACGCGCTGGATCATCAGCGTGCTGGGAGGCGTGAGACAGGCTCAGCCACCTGCCCCCGCCATGCCCAGCCCACTCTGCCCAGGGGGTTGGTCCTGACCTGTTGTTGTGCGAGAGCCGCACATGCTCGCTGGGCGCTAGGAGGCGGCCGTTCTTGAGCCAGATGAGCCGGGGCTCGGGCACGCCCTGCGCCACGCAGGTGAAGATGGCACTGCCCCCGGGCGGCTTCGACACTGACTGCGGCCACTGCACAAACTCGGGGGGTGCTGGTGGGGTGGGGTGGGGTGGGGTGGGGGGGGGATCACTGGGCATTGCACTGCCCAGCTCCAACCCCCACAGCAGGAGGAGCCGAGGGCCCTGCAACCCTGTCCAGCCCCTGTATCAGATGTGCAGCCCCCAGCACAATAGAGGCCCCAGATGCCTCATTGAGGGGCTGTCACGGCCACGCAGCTGCTCGAGCGCCTGCATCTCATTACCCACAGGCGCGGGGGGGATGAGGGGATAGGGGTCCCTGGCTCCAGCTGTAGTGACCTGGGGGGGTCTGGGGTGCAATGCAGCTCCCCAAGACCCTGCTGCGGGGGACTTCCAAGGCTTCCCAACCCCTTGGGCCACCCCCTGCCCCCGCCCTGAGGCTGGGAAGCTGATTGATGCCTCCCAGGTTGGCCCCAGGCCTATTCCCAGCCTGGCTGCAGCTGGCCAGGGGCAGAGGTCAGGGGTCGCAGACCCGCTCTTTCCATGCACAAAGCCAAGTGCAAAGGCGATGTGCCCATCTGTCCCCCAGCCCTGTCTGTCCGGAGCCGCCCTCAGCCCCGGCCTTGCTGTTGTAAGGTGTCCAGCCAGGCTACGGCCGGGAGGAGGTCTGTCTATCTGCATGGCGGCAGTGGCGGGGGGGGAGCTGCCCCATGGAGGCCTCACCCTGCACCATGAGGATCCCCTGGGCTGTGCGGCGCACGCGTGTGCCGGGTCGGTTGGCTGCGCACACGTAGACCCCCGCGTGCTGCACTGAGACGTCCGCGATCATCAGGTTGCCTGTGCCCAGCACCTGGATGCCCTCCACGCCGATGGAGCGCCCATCTGGGGTGGGGGGGGCAGGGCTAGTGGGGGGCTGGGGGAGCACCCCCTCATTTCTGCCACCCCCCACCAGCCAGTGGGTGTATGACACACACACACACACACACACGCATACATCCCAACTGGCCTACCTTGTGCACCCCCCCCTCCCCTAAAATCCTCCTTGTTGCTCCCCGCACCCAGTTGACCACCTGCTACTGCCCACATCAGTGTCATCCAGCCCCACCTGCCAGACCTCCCAGTTGCCATCCATAGGACTCGCCTGCCCCGCCCCTGGCCCTGGCCAGTCACCCACATATATGACTGCACCCATCGCAGCTGTATGACCCCCCCCACCAGTCACCCACCCTAACGCCCTCCCCCGACCCCCTTTCTCCACACAACCCTATGAACCCACCCCCAAAACCCACAGGCACCCAGCTGTATTAGCTTCCCCCCCCCCGCCCCATGCTGGTCACCCACCTGTATGAGGGCCCCCAGCCCATGGGCACCCAGTGCTATGAACTGCCCCCTCCTCTCCCCCAGCAGCCCTATGATTTCCTACCTCCCCCTGGCCACTTATCCCTAGGACTGTTCCCCGGCTGGGGGGTGGGGAGGGGGGGCAGTGCTTTTGGGGTGCCAAAGGGGTGGGACACAGCCCCCTCCCCCCAACAGTCCACCCCGCAGCTGGGCTCTGTATATGCGTGTGTGCGAGAGAGAGCATGAGAGTGAACATGCTTGTGCACCCCCCCACTGAGCCCTCCCTCCCCACAGTTGACCCTACCCAAGTGACCAGTCCAATGCCCCCAGGTGCCCCCCTTCCCCCTGACTCCTACTGGTCGCCCATCTCTGTGACCCTCCCTCCCCATGCCCCCTCCCACCTCTGAGGTCTCTTGCAGTCTCCCCTCCCTATGTTCCCGCCCACCCCCCTGATCATTCACCCCTAACACCCTCCCATTCACCGCCCCCCGCACCCCACTACAGTCCCAGCCACGCACCCAGGCGGCTCCAGGAGACGATGGGCCGCGGGTGCCCCGTGGCGATGCACTCTAGGATGGCCGTCTGGTGCACCGTCAGCGTCAGGTTCTGTGGCCCCGACAGGATTGTTGGCTCCTGGTCGTGCCTGGGGGCAGTGACTGCACCATGGGGCAGAGGAGGAGGTGGGGTGGGGGGGTGGTCATGGTCACACCTTGCCCCCCCCTCCCCAAATCACTCCCTGGCTGGGCAGGAGCCCAGGCCCAGACCACCCCACTCAGGCGCTCACCGCTCAGGCCCAGCCAGGCCTCCCGGCTGCAGCGTGCACCCGCGATGTTGGTGGCCATGCAGCGGTAGGCGCCCACGTCTGTGCGCCGCACGCCCATAATCTGCAGGACGCCGGCCGGCAGCAGTGTGAACCTGGGGGTGGTACAGCAGGGCTGGTGGTGGGTTCCACAATGCCCTGGGCTCCACTGGGGACAGCCTGGGGCTCAGGGTGGGTGCCTCAGTCCCCTGGGCGGTGCGCAGTGCTCACCTGGGGTCATCAGGTGGCAGTGCTGTGCTGTTGCGCTCCCAGGTGATGGTGGCCTCAGGGACGCCCTGGATGAGGCACTGGAAGCGTGCCACGCCGCCCTCCTCTACTGCCATGGACTCGGGGTGCATGTGGAACCGCGACAGGGCTGGGGGGGCAGTCGGGGGTAAGGCTGGGGTTGCCCTGAGCCTCCCAGCCCGGCCCTGGGGGTCCCCACACCCCTGAGCCCCTGCCAGCTCTTAGGCAGGGGCACAGGGTCAGCTGCATCCCAACCCTAAGTCCATCCCTTGCCTGCACTCACTGGCCAGCTGGACCCGGGCCTTGCGGCTGAGCAGGAGCCCATCGCGGTTCTGGGCGGCGCAGCTGTACTCGCCGGCGCTGGCATCCGTGGCACCCCCGGCATGGGGCTGGCGGTGCACGCTTTCGAGGCGCAGGGAGCCATTGGCCAGCACGGCTGCGGGGCCCCCCAGCGCTGCCCCATCCTTGAACCAGCGGATGCTGACGGGCGGCTCCCCCTGCACCAGGCAGTGCAGCACCAGCGGCCGGTCCCGCACTGCCACCACATCCGCCGGCTCTAGCAGGAAGGCCAGCTCAGCCGCGCGGCCCAGCCCTGTGCAGGGGGGTGCCCATCAGCCCTGGGGCCCATGCCAAGGCCTCTGAGAGCCCCCAGCACCCCTCAACCTCCCGGCCTCCAGGATCCCCCCCCATACAGATGCAGGGTCCCGGGTGCAGCTGGGGGCCAGGGCCAGGGGATGCAGGCCCCTTCCTCCAGCAGCATGCTTCCCACTCAGTTGCTCCCCCTGTGGCCAGGCTATGAGGACAGCGAGGCCACGTGGGGCCTACGGTACCACCAAGAGGCCTCTTAGGCTTCGAGCAGGAGCTGCCAGTGAAGCCCCCTCGTCCCGCAGCAACCTGCAAGGCACCATCCAGTGCCTGGCATGGGCACGGGTATCACGGGGACCTGTGGCACGGACATGTGGCCCCCCCCCCCCCCCCGGGGCCTGGGAGGGGACATTTGGCCCAGCCCCTGCTGCATCTGAGCAGGATCGTCCCTGGATAAACTGTAGAGAGCTCAGCAGCTCCTACAACCCCCCACAGGACAGACAGGGTTTGTGGGAGCCCCCCAGGGAGACAATACAGCCACCACGAAGAGGCCAAAAGCTCCGTACACAGATGCCACATGGCCAGGCCTGTGCGCCATGCCCCAGCCCTCCCCGGGCACAGGCGGGTACGGGGCAGCCCTTCAGGCTGGGGGTGCCCAGGCTGGGGTGTGAGAGCCGGGGGCCTCCTGCCCGCGAGGCACCGTGGCGGGGACGTCACAAAGTTAACTGTTGGTGACAATGGAGCAGCAGGGGGGCGGCCTCGGCTTTGCCGGCCTGACATCTTGATTGATGCGGCCTTTCAGGCCTGCGTAGCAACTGCGCGGGGCCGGGGGGCCGCGGCAGGACGGGGGGAGGCCGGGCCGTGGCATCGGAGGGTGCGGGGCTGGGGAACAAAGGGCCAGGGCACGGGGTGGGGAGGCCGCGCGCCTTGTGCCGGGGCAGGCACAATGGGCCCTGCCTCCGCGCCCGGCCCATCTGCCCGGCTCTGGCGCCACGTGACGGCGCGGGGTGAGGTTCCCATGACTCGCCGCATCACTCACAGCTCGGCCGCCTCCTGGGCCCCCGCCGGCCCCTCCTCGTCACCCCTTCGCTGCCCCGGCCTGGGCCAGGGGTTGCAACCCCCTCACTCCCACCGCTGGCAGGCTGGGCCCTGGCACCCGTGGGACAGGAGCCACCACGGCCCAAGGGACTGCCCGGCGGCCCCAGCTTGGGGGTCATCGGGTGCAGCCAGGAGGCCACCCCCAGTCCAGCTCCAGGACACCTCTGACCACGGGGCTGTGGCCTGGGAGCAACCAGTGCCCATGGCCCGGGAGGGCAGAGCGGGACCCTGGTCCCGGGCAGCCGTGAGGCCCTGCCACGTGGGCACTCAGCCGCTGAAGCCCCTGACCCTTGCTCCCCTCCCTGGGCCAGGAGAGGACCGGGCTCCCACCCTCGAGCTCCCACCAGTCCCAGCTCCCCTCCCAGAGCTAGGAAATGTCCCTCTGCACTGGGAGAGGACCCGGGAGTCCCGGCTCCTTCCCTCCGTTTGCCACCGGCCCCCTTTCCCTCCCTGGGCCGGCAGAGGACCCAGCAGCACCGGGAGAGCAGCCAGCCGTCCTGCTCCGGGGCCCGGCGCCCACCTCCCAGTCCCGACGCCCCTCCCGGGCTGGGCGAGGACCCGGGCGTCCTGCACCGGGAGAGGTGGCGGGAGTCCCGGCTCCTGCCCTCGGGCTGCCACCCGCCCCTTTCCCTCCCGGGCTGGGAGGACGCGGGCGTCCGGGCTCCCGCCCTCGTGCTGCCCCGGGCCCCGCACCTGTTGCCCGCCCGCCCGCCGGCCGGCCCGACTCACCGCCCCGCAGCGCCGCCAGCCCCAGCCCGAGCCCGAGCCAGAGCCGCAGCCAGCGGCCGGCGCGGAGCATCGCGCTCCGCTCCCGCTCCCGGTGCCGGCGCGGGCGGGGGACGCGGCGCGCGGGGCCCGTCCTGCCTCGGCCCCGCTCCGCCCGCTCTGGCCCGGCCGGGCCCCGCCGCTGTCCCGGGTGCTGAAAGCGGCGCGGGCGGGGCGGGGCGGGGCGGCCCCAGCTGCCGGAGCCGGGCGCGGGGCCGGTTCCCACGCGTCGGGGGGCGCAGCCCGGGGGCCCGGCGGGGAGGGGCGGGCTGCCGGGGTGCGGGCTCCCGCGGGGGCTCGGCCCCCAGCCCAGGACCGCAGCAGACCCCGCGGTTGCCCGGGCGACCCTTCCTCCCCCTCCCCGCCCATTCATGGTGTCACTGTCACAAGCTGCTGCCTCTATTCTGCCCGGGACAAAGGGGCCGGGGCCGGCGGGAGGGGACGGGGCGGGCCGGGCCGGCTCCCCCTCCCCCCCCCCAAGCCCACCCCGCCACCAGGCCCTGCCGAGCCAGGGTTCAAGATCGGTCCCCCTGGCAAGGGGGCACCCGGCCCCCCAGCAAGGCAGGGAGGGGTACAGCAGCAGCAGAGGGAGAGGGGCCCAAAGGCCTGGGAGGTCCCAGGACTTGTGAGCCCGTGTGCAGATGGGGGGGGGGGGGGGGGGCATGGCTCACAGGGCAGGGGCAGCCTCCCCCCACAGGTACCAAAAGGTGACATAGTTATTACCAGTCTCTTAAAAACACTTAAAAATGCCCCAGGGTGGATGCCAGGCCCTTCAGACCCAGTGCTTGGGCCCACAGGGAGGCTGGGCTGGTTGCACAGGGGGCAGTTGCAGGCGGGCACGGGACAGCAGGACAGGCGGTTCTCAGCGTTTATTTACAGTCTTCGTATGAAAATAGGGGGCATCTGATAGGGCCGGGGCCCCTGCCCATGCCTGCCGCGGCTGCAGTGCCTGGCAGGGCCCCTGGGGCTGGAGCTGGAGGCAGATGGGGAAGGGCCCCGTGCCCGGAGAGCGGCAGTGGTGCCAGCCCCTACCCCAGCTCCGCAGTTAAAAAGGGTTAAAAGTGGCAGCCGGCGCAGGCTGGCGGGTGCCCTCCCAGCGCAGCATGGAGTGGCGCGGAGACACGAGCTGCCGGTGCTGCCTTCCAGGCCGCGGCTTGGGTCGCTCCAGGCCCTTGGCGGGCTGCTGCCAGCACAGGGCCGTGGGGGCCTCAGTCACTGTCCGAGCCAACGGCTGACGAGCCTTTCCGTTTCCGTTTGGTAGGTTTGGGCTTGGTGTCCTCTTCCTCCTGCCAAGGGGAGTGGGAGGGCATCAGCGTAGGGCCAACCAGGCCGTCCCGCCAGCCCGTGTGCTCAGAGCCAAGCAAGGCAGCCCCCTCCCTCACCATTTGGGGGGCCAGGGACCCCCACGGGGCATACCCCAGCCCTGACGGCGTGGCGCAGCCCGTCTCCCTGAGTGCCATGGGGCCCAACGGTCCCAGCTGGTGGCTCCGCGCTCCCGGTGCCTGCCCCGATCGAGTGTGGGGCGGGGGCGCGAGGGGGCCGCTCTCACCGAGGCACTGCTGGAGGCCGATTCCTCCTCGTTGTTGGGGGGCTGCGCTGCATTCTTGCGGCTGCGCGGGCTGGACAGGGTGGCTTTCCGGCGGCTCTTGGGTGGTTTGCTAGAAGAGTCCTCGTATTCCTCCGCCAGGGAGAAGAGGTCACTGAACCTGTCAGGACAGAGTCTGGGTGAGCAACAGCACTAGGGGCTGAGCACCCTGCTCCCCTGGGACCCTGAGTCAGTCGGCACCACACAGGGCGTCAGCAGCAGGTAGACAGAGCTGGGGGCTGGACCAGATGCAACTGAGGGGCTGCTGGAGCCCCCTGCCATGGGGCAGGGAGACCTTAAACCCCCTCAGCCAAGGGTCTTCCTCAGGCTCCTGCCTGCTGCCCTCTAGCGTCACAGCATGAAGTGGCAGGAGCTGCCTGCCAGGGACTACAGCCACCTGTGCAGAGTCCCCAGCCTCCTCCTATGCCCAGGGCAGGGGGCCAAGGCAGAAACCCGTTGGTAGGCAGCGCAGTGCACTCACTTCATCTTGTGGGCCTCATCACAGCTGGCCTGGACATGCTGCAGCGCCTGCAGGATAGGCGTCTGGCTGAAAACTGCCGGGAGCAGAGATGCTGGTCAGAGCCTGGCACCCGCCAGCGCTGCTCAAGCCGCCCCGAGCCACCCCTACATGCTGGGCCAGTCAGAAACTTCTCCCACCCCAGCTCTAGCACCTGCTCATTCCCTTCCCCCTGGCCTCAGCGTTCCCCTGTCTGGCAGAAGCAGGCTGCTGAGGTGCCCTGAGGACCCACAGGGGCCAAGTCCCAACACACTGGTGCTGGGGGCAGGGAGGAGGCACTGGGGGACAGGGCGGGGGAGCTCCAGCCTATGGGCCCTTGGGTCTCTCAGCTCCGGGCTGGTGCAGCTCAGCAGTGGATAGGTGGAGAGGCCCTGATCCCGAGTGCGAGGCCCAACCATCCTGGTGCTACAGATGGGCTGAGATGAAGCCCTGGCCCCACAGACCACACTCCAGCCTCAGTGCTCCAAGCACAGCAGCAGACCCAAACCTACCCCCTCCCCAGGCATCCCCTCCCTGAGCTCGAGCTCTGCACGGGCCCCCGGTACACACAGTTCTGCTTGGTGTTGGTCAGGTTGAGCCGGAGGTTGTCCAGGTGCTCCAGGATCTGCTCCAGGGTCAGCTGGGCCAGTTTGCTGCTGGAGCTGCGCAAACTGGGACAGAGAAGGCGCCGCATCAGTGCCCAGGGCCAGGGCCACATCCCCACAGGGAGCGCTTCCACCAGCCCAGCGGGACTCTGGCAGCCACATGCTCATTAGTGGGGATTAGCTTTGGACACGTGCCGGAGCACAGAAGAGCCGGCAATGAGATGATGTGGAGGAGGAGGAGGAGGGGGTGGCCTTGGCCCAGTGCCCAGCACAGCGGGGTCCTGGCCAGGCCCAGGCGCCACCAGCAACGTGCCAGGGCTTGGCCAACAACCCCTCCTCGTGCCGAGAGATGGAACACGGCTCGGGGCTGCCAGGCTTCCCTTGGACGCTAGATGGCCCCTGTGCTCCAGGAAACCTAGCATGTCATGGGCTGCCTGTGTCCTGCAGAGCCCTGTGGGGAAGGGGCCTTACACCAGGGCTGACATAGTGGATGGGGGCACAGGCCTCAGACTGCCCAGGCCACGGGCTCCAGTGAAGCTGGGGATTTGCCTCAGAGTCGAGTGTCCCAGCAGCACTGGGTCCTGCTCCCATGCCTGGTGCTGGCTGTACCCCTCTCCAGGCACCCCAGGGAAGGGAGCCCTGGGGCAACGCAGCCAGGAATGGGACAAGGGTCCCCATGTGCCACCAGGGAAGGGGGTACTCTGTTTATGGCACATGCTCCCTGGGATCCATTATTTATTGCTATTTATCGGCTGCGGGAGGTAGCAGGGCTGGGGGGCAAGGCGGGTGCTGAGTCCCTGCTGAGGGCTCACCCTGGTTTGGCTGCACCTGAGGGCAGGTGATCAGCCCTTGGGCCTGGGCAGAGGGGGCTGCTGTGATCCAGGATGCTGAGGCCCCACCCCATGGATGTGGCCAAAGCACAAGGGACCCTAACGTGCCTGTGCCCCCCTCAGCATCCCCTTGGCTGTGCCGGGGGGGGGGTGGTGGTGTCTGTTCCCGAGTTTTTGGCTGGTGATGGGCAGCTCCCTCCCAACACCAGCACATTCCTCTGACCCGGAGCCAGAGTGGGAGGAGAGGCTTGGGACCAGTCCACTGCCAGCTCTCCTGCCCCCCCGCCTGCCCCCACCTCTGGCGTTTGCGCGGGAGGCTGTTGTTCTTGATGAGCAGGGACTTGATGTGCTCGGCCAGCAGGTCATCGTGTTTGATGCACCAGTGCCGCAGGATGCTGGTGGTGAACTGGTCGTCAGGGTGGCAGGGCCGGCTCAGCACCATCTTCACCATCTCCTCACTGGGTCTGCAGGAGGGGCAGGGGGGGTGAAGGAGAGGCTGTAGTGGGCCAGGACTGAGCCCCTGTCCCCCATCCTGCCCATGAGGCTGCCTAGAGACCCCAGGCCCAGGGGTCTGCACTGCCCTTGGCCCCACCCAGGCCTGCGCACACGAAGCCATCCAGCCATGCAGCCTTGGCCCCAGGGGAGGGCGTGGGAATGGTGGAGCTGCAGAGTCCAATCCCGACCCGCCAACACCCACACGCCCAGCCGTGACCACGCAGCCTGGGACGTTTGCCTTGTGCCGACTGGCAGGCCCAGTGCAGGCGGCACCTTGTTTACTGATGGCATCTACATGGAGTTGTGTGTTGCTGGGACACGAATGGCACCAGCCATGTCACCGCTCAAAGCCCGATTAACAAGCTGGAGGAGCGGTGGTCATGGTGGCTCAGCTGCCAGAGCCCCACAGATCCCCCCACCCTGCGTGGTCCCGGGCACCTACTTCTCTCGCCTCAGTTGCAGCAGCAAACAAGACAGTGCCTCAGGGTGCTCTGCAAAGGAAAGCGGGGTCACCAGTTGATCCCCACCCAGTCCCCATCCGGCCTGCTCCCGCACGGAGGCTTGCCCCGCCCAGGCCAGAGGCTGCCCCTGAGATGGCTCACCTTTGTACTTAAGGTGCTGCAGGATGGGGATGATGGTTTCCAGGGGGATGCTGTGTGCCAGGAAGAGCTGCCAGGTGCAGTACTGCTCGAACGTCTCCCAGTCCAGGCTCTGAACTAGAGGGGAGCAAAGGGCCCATCAGGGGTGCCTGACCTTGCCAGGCTGGGGGGGAAATGCCAGGAACTTCCTTCAATTAGCCCTGCCTAGAAGCTGGGCAGATGATGGGCCAGTGGGGGTGGGGGAAGAGTTGGGCAAGCTACTGATCTGCCCTCTCCTATCCTGCAGGCCCCAGGTCTTCCCCATGCTCCCCACTTCTACCCCACAGGGTCCTGCCAGCCCAGCCCCAGGCCCCTGCCTCCTTCTCCTGTGCTGCTGAGGTCCCTCAATCCTGCCCACAACCCAGTCCTGGGCTTCCTGCTCATCTCCAGCTGCCACAGAGGAAGCAAGGCCTTTGCAGGTGGCCCTAAGCCCATGCCCAGCTCCAGCCAGCTGTCTTCCTGCACCAGGCGCTGCCTCCAGCCTGGCGTGCTGCCCCAGCTCTGCCAGCAGCTGCTTATGGAGCAGAGGGGCATGGGGCCGAGCCTGGTGCCCTCTGTCGGGCCTGGCAGCTGTCCCCTACCACTTGTAGCCTCTCAGGGGCAGTGTGGGGCTGTTGGGGATGCCTGAGCAAGGTAGGGAGTGGCGACGCCTCTCCGCTGTGGTGGGCTGGTTTCTGTACAGCTGCCAGCACCGTGCCTTGGCAGAAGAGACAGGATTCTGGCAGCTGACACCAGAGCCCCATTGCTGGCGTGGGTGTGGGCAGCTGCAAGGGCTCAGGGGAAGGGCATTAATGAGGTTTGTTAATCCCTGGGCTGGCATACTGCTCAGAGCTGGCTGTGTGGTGCAGCCCCAGCCCCACAGCATCCGAACCAGGACTGGGAGCCACAGGCCTGTTAACCTCTCCATGCCCAGCCCCCCATGCTGTCTCAGAGGGCCAAGCCCAGCCTGGCGGTGTGCACCAACAAGCACACACTGCGAAGCTGTACCCCCAAACCCAGGCCCTTTCTCGTGCCCGGGGAACGGTGGCCAATGCCGTACGCGTGCTGCCTGCCAGCTCTACCAGGCATAGACCTTAGGAGCATGAGGCTGGTGGCTTGAGGGTTAATTGCCAGTCAAAGGCAATTAAACCTTTGTTATAGTGGGGCCAGAGCATCCTGCCTCTGCAGCGGGGAAGGGACAGTCAGCCCCAGACCAAGGTAGATGATGTGGAGCCCAGCCCCCAGTGCCAGGTAGAGACCGGGGCCAGCCCCTGGGCAGTCCTTGTGGTTCCCCCAGCCTATGCTAGCACCCATGTGGCTTCAGGGCACAGAAAGCCCCGTTCCCATCGTGCCTTTGGGTCCGGCTGGGACCTGCAGCCTGCAGTTGGTGCCTGGGGGCTGCTGGACATGGCTGGCGCTGCCCCTCCCCTGCGGCACGCGGCGTTACTTACTCAGGATGTTGAGCACCGAATCCTTCCGGAACATCACTAGGTTACCCATCATCACGTGGCACACCAGCTCCTGCAGCTGGAAGGCAGAGTGCCATGGGTGAGCAGGGGGGAGTGGCTCCATGCCCCAGGGTTCCCAGCCTGCCAGGCAAACAGCTCAGACAGAGGCCTGGCATGGCAAGTACTGCCCACCCCGTGAGCAGGGCCCCGTGTAAGCAGGAGCCTGTGGGAAGCTGCACCTCCTCCCTCCAGCCAGCTGCAGGTGGCTTGTAAATCAGAGCAGCTGGAGCTGGGGGTGATGCAGCTGTCAGAAGCGAGCAGATACAGAGCTTAACAGCTTCACACATCAACACGAGGCTGGCAGGGATGGTAGAGCAGTGCACAGCACACGGCCTGGCCAGGGTACCGCCCAGCCATGGAGGGAGTGACCACATGGCATCTGGATCCTGGCTGCCCATCTGGAGAGTGCAGGCTGCCAGGCCAGGCACCCAGCCAGGACCACAGTGCTTCGGTTAGCAGGGAAGTCACAAGCAAGACACAAGCCTAGGAGCAGGGATGTCCAGCATCAGCCCCTGCCCCGGGCTCTGGGAAGGGTGGAGTGGGGGGATGGAGGCACATGCTGCCCTGTGGCTGTTTCCAGGGGCTGGCTCAGAGTGGTGCACAAGCTGCCAGCTGGGGAGAGGCTAGACCTCCTTTGCACCCTGTGGGGAGGGGGAACCACTGGCTTCATGGCCAGAACACGGCAGGGAAAAAGATGAAGCCAGCAGGGAAGAATGAGAGGAAGAGATGGACAGAGCAGATGACAGAGGGGAGAGGAAACGCTGTACCAGGAACAGCCCGAGCCTGTGCCCTGTGGGTGGTGATTGAGCAGTGTGGAGGTGAGGGGAGCCTGTCAGGGCCCCCCCCTGCAACTTGGACACAACCCCGATCCCAGAAAGACACTAGGAAAGGAGAGGCCAGCTGGGAGCATGCATGCCTGGGACTGCTTCCAACCCAGGCTGGGTAAACAGGGTGAGTGAGGGGTTATCAGACCATCGTGCCCAGACAGAGCAGAGCTTGGCGCCTGGCTCTGAGCACCTGCCACATTCCCACTGGCTATTTTTGGGTCCTTCTGGCTGGCGTCATGGCAACTTAGCAGTGCAGCCCCTGCCAGGAGGGTCTCGCCAGGGCTCTGTGCCCTGCTTACCCTGCCGGGGAGGCCGAACTGCCCGCTCACCTGGGCCGAGTCGATGACAGCCACAATCATGTTCAGCAGCTCCCCGCTCCGCAGGGTCTCATCTGGGAACTGGAAGAGTCCAAGCACAGAGTAAGGGGACGGCCAGGAGAGCGGAGCTGGCCCTGTCGGTTTGTGTCCGAGGCCACATGAGCTCTCCAACAACATCCAGCAAGATGCTGCTGCCACCCTGTGTGCGCGTTGTGGTCAGCTCTGCAATGGCCCTCCCTTGCAGCCTACCCAGCCCTGAGCAAACCTGCTCATTCTTCGCAAGGCTGGAACTGGCGAAAGCATGGCTGTGGTGCTGGGAACCCTGCCCAGTGCCAAGGGGCCTCCTGCAACATGGCCCCCATTGATTCTGGTGTTGTGGACACAGCAGCAGTGGAAAGGGGGCTGTTTCACAGGGCGGAAGTCAGCTGGGCCAGGCACCCCTGGAGCCAAGCCCACACTTCCCCCATAGCTGCAAACTTGGCTAAAAGCTCCTGGGCTGCATATGGTTGCAGGAAGCTGCAGGGAACAGGGCAGAGAGGTGGGGCAGGGGCATGATACACAGGCAGAGCTGGCTGAAAGCATGGCAGCCCCTAGAACCTGGCCCCCAGGCCTTGGCCCGGCCTGCCCGTGGCAGTGGGAATAGCAACACCATGCAAGGGACCCTGGCCAGAGCTGACCGCTGCTCTCAG
This sequence comes from Alligator mississippiensis, assembly GCF_030867095.1. Classification (NCBI taxonomy): domain Eukaryota; kingdom Metazoa; phylum Chordata; order Crocodylia; family Alligatoridae; genus Alligator; species Alligator mississippiensis. The sequence goes on from NC_081838.1 coordinate 13,160,775, forward strand.
CCAGGAGCCACTGTCTGAGGCCGACCTGAAATGCTGCGTCTCCTGCTGTGCTCACTGCTGCCACAGCTGGCTGCAGGCAGCACTCATGGGATCTGTGGCTGCTCCCCTCAGCTAGTGTATGGGGAGAAGGCCAGGGGGAGCCCGCTCTGTGCTGCACAATGCCACAACCCTTGCAGGCTTTTGGAGGGCACGAAGCTGGCAGATTGGGATGGCCACTGGACTGCAGCCCACGCCACCCCACCAGGGCCTGGCTGGAACGAGTCTGTGAGGGGTTGGAGGCGAGAGTTTAGCACATTAACATCCTGGCAAGGGAGAGGGAACAGCAGCTCCACCCAAGACCATGTTGAATCGTGGGAGCCCTAATCCCTGAGCCCTATGGTGCAGCCTTGGGCTGGGGCCGTCCCCCCTCCCCTCGGAGCATGCTCTGCGATCGGGCACCACATGGGGCCCAGCAGGCAGGCGGGCTGCCTCCAGATGGAGGCCACGAGATGTTCATTAACCCAAGGGCTCCCTTGCAGGCCCCCTCCCTTGCTGCTTTCTCTGGCCCCTGGGACACAGCAGCTAGTGAGCACAGCCCTCTCCGAGCCTTGGACAGCCAGCTTTGCACTGCACAGGGCTTTTGACTTAGGACCTAACATGATCTCGCTTTGGCAGTAACGGAAAGGAAGTTGAGGTGGCGGCTGAGGAACGTCCCAGGGGCCAGGACTGGGGCCAGTGGGGCCTGTGCTCCCAGGCAGAGACCCCAGTCCTAGGCAACCAAATGGAGCAGGCCAGGCTCTTACCTCTGTGTATATGGAGGGGGTAAGGTAGCACAACAGCCGCACGTCATCCTCCTGGCAGGCTTTCATGTCCATCATGAGGCACGTGTGAAGGTCCCCCAGCTGCGTGGCCTGGGCGAAGGACTCGTACAGGTTCATCTTTCCAGCAGCTGCTTTGCTGCAAGGGGCAGGGGCTGGCGTGAGCGCTGGTTAACAGGCACCGTGCCAGCTGGCGCCAGGGCACCAAACACTTGCCCCAGCCCACGCTCAATGGGCGGTGTTAACACCCACATGTCCTGTTCTGACCAAGTCCCAGCTGCAGCCTGACTGCCCCCAGTGCCTGGCCCCGCTGCCCGCATAGGCCTACCTGGCTTTCAGGTAGTACAGGAGATGGTAGCCGATCTTGGGCTGCTTCTGGTAGAGCTCGGACAGGAGATCCAGCAGTAGGGAGAAGCCGCTGTTGTCTTCCTGCATCTGGCAGAGATTCCTTGAAGGGTATTGGGGAAGGGGGAGATAGGAGAGAATGCCACCATGGATCTCAGACAGGCCAGTGCCCAGTACATGAGCTCAGACAGGAGTGTCCTGTGCAGCCAGGAGAAAGGGGCCCAGCGGATACAAGGAACTCAGGGCATCTCTGGCTAGTCTGATGTCCCCTCCTGGAGCCCCCAGAAGCAAGCAGCCTCAGGAGCCAGGAATCCATGGGCTGGGGCTATGCAGAGTCACAGGGCAGGCGATGGGCTCCAGGTAATCCCCCGCAAGGCATTCTCAGGACCCAGCTGTCACAGAGGCTTGTGGGGACAGAGCTGAGGGCTTGGCCCTGGTGCTCCTGACCTGGGGCACCCTTGCAGGTAGCCCCTGGTGTGTGGCATGCTCAGCTGAGGCCACATGGCAGCAGAGAAAGCAGAGTGACCAGGATGGAGCTGAGGCAGCCTGCAGTGAGCAAGTGGGGGCACCCAAAGCACTCCTCCCTTCCATCCCATCAGCGTGGGTCCAAGCTCTCACCCACGTACCTAAATATTAGGTAAAGCGGCTTCCCGACCGACTCCTCCAGAGACCTGCGGGGAAAGCACCAGGTCAGACAGGCCCCAGCACGTGCTGCTTATGGTCAGCAGTCCCTGGGGCCCAGCCCTGTGGAACAGACCCTCAGCATTCCCAGCAAGTGTCTGCCCCACCTTCTCCGTGCACCAAGGCTGGACACTGCCCGGGGGGCCAAAACGCAGGTGCCAAGCAGGGCACTTGGACATGGGAGCCCCCAGGAGCTCCCTAGGCAATGAGTGCCCCTGCTCTCACTTCCCACATGCTAAGAAGTGGGGGGGAATGGATGGTTTCACTGGAGGCTGCATCCTCCAGCTGCCTGCCTCAGCAGGATGTCAGCCCCTACTGCTCCGTGGCTTCCCTGGGCCAGACTACGTAAGCTTTCCACGTGCCAGGGTGCTGGAAATGGTGGAAACCCGACTCCCGGCATGGAGGAATGAGAGGGAGAGGAGAGCCCTCCTTACTCTTCTGTGATTTCCTCTGGCAAAACCTCCCCGCGGAAGTGCGCCTTGAAGAGCTCCTGCAAGCAGGAGGCCAGCACTGAGAGCTGCTCTGAGTCAAAGTCCTCCTGGCGGAGAAAGAATGAGAAGGGGAAGTTGTTTTACCACCCGACCTGGATTTGAGCGGGTCGTGCTGAGCCCAGAACATGGCACCGTGTGGGTGGGACCTGGGCTCACTCTGTTCACAGGCAAGCAGAGCTGGATGGGACCCCACAAGGCCACATCTAGTCCAGCCCCCTGCTCAAGACAGGATCATCCTCAACTAAACCATCTCAGCCATGTGTCTGTCCACCTGTTCTTGGAAACTTCCCCTACTGCTGGGGGCAGCCTGTTCCAATGCCTGACTGTCCCCAGGGGCAAGAAGTTCTACCTCGTCTCCAACCTGTTTCCCCTGCTGCAGCTTGAGGCCACGGCTCCTAGGCCTGTGCCTGACGGCTCTAGAGAAGAGCCCCTCTCTACCCCCTTGGTAATCGCCCTGTTGCTATAGCACAGTGAAGAGAGCTGCTGTCATAGCTGGTTGCCAGTGAGACAGGCACTTAGCAGACACCTGGGGCTGCAGCATTTTGGGCTCTGCCAAGCCTCTGGCTCCCAGTTCCCCCTCACCCAGTGACAGGGTTTTAATGGAGCCCGTGAATGTAGCCCTGGTTCTGGCCCAGTACAGGCTGGTCTCTGCTCAGGCCCCCTCCCAAGCAGGCTGGCACAGCCGCGCTGGGGTCCCGCGCTGGGTGGGAACATGGCTTCCGGGTCCCAGTCGTTACCTCCAGGACTTGATCCACGATTTCCTGCATGACCTCACACTGGGCTTCCGTGTCGCTGGAGCACAACAACAAGAGGAAATCCAAGTTATGCAGGGAGATACTGAGCACGGGGACAATAGCACTTTGTGCTGAGCTGGCTTGGCCTGGGAGTGCAGAGGGCTTGAGAGCTGGTGGGGGGCACGGATGAGGCAGTGCTTACGGGAAGGAGAGGCCCGAACACGCGCTGGGCTGATGCAGCACCTGGTGCTCGCTGCCCCGGGCACGCACGCACAGCAAACTAATTAAGTGACTCAAGCGGGAGATGAAATGCATGGAGAGGTACATGGGCATTGATTGCTGTAGCCTGCGGTGCCATGGGGCAGGGGGAGTCCAAGGTCAAGGATAGAAGAGAAGACTATGGAGAGCTCCAGGGACATGTGGCACCCCTTCAGCCCAAGGTGTCTAAAGCACAGGAATGGGGACCAGCCAGCTCCTCTCAGGCAGGTGCTGCCATTAGGAGAAGCCCACTGGGCTGGCATGGCCTGGTTCCCACCAGTTACTAAGGCTTGGGTGCAGCTGCAAAGGCTGGGCTGCTCCAAGGAGGGTGGAAGGAGCAGGCTGTGGGCAGGATGACACAGAGCACTGCCCCCTTGCCAGCGCTTGTTTCAGGGACAGAGACCCCCAAAGGCACCCATCTGTGAGGGGCCAGAGGCACACTGGTGGCAGAAGACAGTCTGCCTGGGCACCTCGCAGTCAGATCTGTCCATGAACATTTCTGAGCCAGTTTCCAGTGCTGGGGATCTGGGGTGGGCAGCTGCACCCCAAGCACCTGGTGAACAAGTGGTGGTGGGGGGAGAGGTGGGAGTGAGAGTCCTCCAGCAATGCCCACCTGCCCTTCTGCAGCAACACAACTTTGTCCTTCAAAGACTCGTCCAGCTGGTCCAGGAAGGGCGTGATGTCGACAGGCTCCTCGACGATGGTCTCTTTGATTGGGTGGAACCGGAACTCCCGCTTCTTCCCTGGAGAGAGGGGAACGGATGACTCGGCTGGGCAGCCTGAGTGATAGGTCTGCAAGCACTGGGTGCCCTGGGAGATGGACCCTGAGCTCTGTACAGACCCTGGACCTCCGATTGGGGAAGAGGCTTGAAGCAGAGCTGCTGGGCCAAGGACCCTCTTGTTTCAAGACTCAGGACCCCACCACCATGCCCCAGACCTTGCCTCCTCTCCCTGCTGCCATTGCTGCAGCATCCTAGAGACGGGTCCTTCAGGAGCTGTGTGCACAAGTCTGTTCAAGGTGACTGGCCCCATTCTCAAGCCTCCTGCCCTCCCAGGCATGTGGCCTTGGGGTCCTGGTCACTCCTCTGGGCCCAGCACCCCAGGCAAATGCTGCTTCTCAGGTCCCTCCCCAGCCCAGACGACCCCCAGCCAGGGCACTTGAAGCCCCCACAGCTGTTTCACAGTGCGGTGCATGTCAGAAGCTGAAGGGACGGGTCACCACACTGAGGCTCCCATGGGTCTGCGGCTCCCAAAAGCAGAAATTCCAACTGCAGACAGGCCAGGTGTCTCAGGGGCCGAGACCTAGCTTCTCATAGCGCCTGACTGCGAGCTCACTGAGTGCATGAGGCCCAAATGTCATGAACATGGCTTGTGCAGAGCCCAGCCAGTCTGTACTGCTGCTGCCAGGGAACCCCCCAGCCAAACCGGGCACGTGAGCTAGGCTTGTCACCTATGGGTCCCAGGAGAGTTGGAAACCAAGGTGGACCCATGAGCCAGACTGGGGGGCAGCATGGGAATCTCCTGCAGCTGAGAAAGGGCCACCTTGGAAGTAGCTATCTAGAGAGATGTGGCCCAAGCTGCTCTCCCCATGGCAGTAGGCCCTGGGGCAGCCATTGGTGGCTGCAGAGCTCTGGGCAAGTGCCATCCCCTTGCAGGACAGGGCTGCACAGGCCCCGCAGCTGCCTGGGAAGATGCAGCGTTCTGGGAACTGTGCTCCCAGCGTGCTCCCTCTGCCTGGCTCTTTTGGGAGGTTTCTGAACAGAGCCTGGGGGGTCCGTGACTGTAGCTAATCCTGCTGGGTAAATTTAGTGGCACTGGGGAGCGAGCTGACACCGGCTGAGCGGGGCTGCGCTGTGCCGGCCACCTCACCTTTGCTGTTCAAGTCCTCCTCGTCATCGCTGAAGGCCGCCTCTGCGTTGTCATAGCAACTGTCATCCTTGTCAGACATGTGATTGTCCATTTCCATGGAAACCGGCTCCTCGATTTTGACTGCAAGAATCGGGCCAAGGAGTCAGCGCACGTGTGGGGTCCCCACAGCTGGGAACAGGGCAGGGCAGATTTCCATGGGCGGCCTCTCCCAGGGGAAAGGGGGAGCAGGAGACCGACTAGGGGAGGTGCCATGACAGCAAGCGATCTTGCCCAGCGTGGCTAGGACTGCAGGGGGAGACGCCAAACTATCACCAGCCCTGGAAGTGCCCTGGAGCTCCACCAGCCCATGGCACCATGTACTCCAGGCCAGCAGCATCCTGCCACTTCTTCCCGTCGCCCAGAGCCAGACAGCTGGCAGCAGCTGAGGGGCAGGAGGGAAGCAGGTTCTTGCCAGTGCCCTGACTGCTCCATAGCCAGATCTGGGCTGGACATTGAACCTGCAATGCACAAGTGTGAAAAACACAGAGCCTCCAGCTTGGCCGAGCTCTGTGGTCTGTCCCTCAGCTGGCGTGATGCCCTCTTTCCCTGGTTCTTGGCTCGATCAGAGAGCCAGGGGCAGCTAGCAGGAGCCATGGCCTCCAAAGCGCTGGGTGCCCTGCTGACACCCACCTTCGATGGGAGGCGAGGGTGAGCTGCAGAACTCGGGGAACTTCTCCCTCAGCATAGCCCGGAGCTCCTTGTCCAGCTTGGGGTTGTCAAACAGGGGAGCCAGGTGCCTGATGGGGATTAAGACGGGGTGAGACAAGACCATGAGCAGGTGCTTTTCCCTGTTCTGCCCACATGCCAGGCCAGATCCACTAGTGACCCCTCCTTCCACTGAGGGCAGAGTCCCAGCACCTGTGTCCAGAGAAGCATCAGCCTTGGTGCAGAACAAAGATTGTCTGACCAAGGCCTTCCTGCTATGCCCTGAGCTCTGGTGCCTGGAGGTAGCCCCAACTTCTGGACACCCTCCTGCTTGGTTTCGTGAAGACAGAGGGCAGCCAGAAAGCTGCTGGGGGGCACTTGGGGCTGGCCTGCACCAAGAGCCCCCAAGGTAAAGAAACAGTGGGTTGCTTTCCAGAGGTAGGGGTGGGGAAGGGGCTTTGCTAGGCCCTGAGGAGCTGGAGCCTGGGCAGGGCTGTGGACGGGGGCTGGGAACATCTGGAACCCAGTGTCTGCTTACGCGAGGACGCGTTTCTCCACGATGTGCGTGAGGGAGTTGAAGACGCCTTGCCGGACATGGGCCTCCAGTGGGGGGTAGAAGTTGGGAATGATCTGCAAGGGGAGAAAGGCAGCGTTAGTGGGGGGTGTCGACCGACTCCAGCGCCCCAGGCTGTGTATGAGGGCCCAGGCTGGTCCCACGCACCCGGCCCCTCCTTGTGTTGGGATGCGAGGGGCCAGGATGGCTCCCTGGGCTCCGGGGCCAAGCCAGAACCTTGGGCCTAGTTCTCTGGTCAGGAGGAGCCAGGAGCCGTTCCAATGAGCTGTTCCTGGAATCAGCACCCGGGGGAGAAACTGGGCGCGTTGCGTGCTTTGCAAAGGAGTGATGCAACCCCGCTCACCCCTGCAGAGCCCCGACCTTTCCAGAACACCCCAGCCCTCCCCGGGACTGTGCTACCAGAACCGCATGTGCCACAACTAGGTGTTCCCATGGCCAGGGGTGCCACACCCCTTCCCCTATCGTGGTGGGCCCCCCAGTTCAGGAAGCGATCCCCCTGTCCAGAGGCAGAATCTGGCCCTAAGCAGAGGATGTTGCAATGACATGCTGCTCGCCCAGGAGGGACACATCAAGGCCAGATGTTGCATGTCACATTGAAGGAGCCATGCGGAGGCCCCAGCCCCTTTCCCCTACTGGCATTCGCAACGCAGGGCTTATTTTTGGAGCCGGGAAGTCTCGCACACATGTGCTCCCTGGAGCCGCATCCACGAATGACAGGCACTTCAGGCCCGAGGCTGGCGGCCTCTTGACTGGCCCGGTTCAGCAAGGGAGCAGCTCCGAGTCTGATGGGGTTTGAGAGTTTGGACACAGGGGGTGCAAGCCCTGACAATTCAGGCGGAAGGCGGGGGCACATGGAGGGGGTGGAGGGCAGGGCTCTGTCCTGCAGCTCAGCCAAGCACCCTTTCCTACCCAAAGGGCTTGGAGCCTATCACAGCTCCTCCCAGACCTGGCAATGGGGGTGATGCTGCTACTCACCCGGCACATGAAGTCCAGCAGTGTGGCCGTGATGGCAGGATGGGGCTTCATGGAGTGGTGCATCACCAGGATGGCAGGCTCTAGAAGGCAGAGAGTGGGAGGCCCCATCACACACACAGCCCTAGAAGGGCAGGGCCAGGCCCAGATGAAACCCCCTTTCCATCCCAGTGTATCCTGGCCTCCTACCCCAGGGAGAGCTGCTGCCCAAACCCATTCTCCCCCACCCTGTGACAGGCTCCACATAGCCAAACCGCCACCACCTCCAACCCCCATGCTAATGACTGAGCTGGGGATGGTCTCACTGTGTGTGCCCCCCATACCGATGTTCATGATGCTGTCCTTCTCAGGGCTGAAGAAGAGCCAGTCATAGAACAGGGCGAGTTTGGCATTGGAAGCTGCGACATTGGACTAGGAGAGGGTGAGAAGCCACGTGAGTGCCCTGGCTGCACCCCTCCACCCCCCAGTTCTGCATCCGGCCACAGCCCGGCTTCAAAAGGGATAGGCCTGGGAGTGGGAACTCTTGGGTTTTGGCATCAGCTCCCAGGTGCCTGTCCTCTGGGTTATCATCACCAGCAGAGAGGCACCTGACTGGATGACAGGACAGTCTGCCCCCCACCCATCCCTGCCTGTGGCCTGCCAACCCAGGGGACAGGTCTGCATTCACTTGCGCAGGGCAGGCCGCTCCAGCAAGGTGAGAGGGCCATGGTACTGCAAGGGTGCTGGAAGGAGAGGCAGCAGCAGGCAGACACTACACCGCCTCTCAGCAGGCAGGGCCCATGAGTGCCAGCTGACAAAGATGGGCTGTTTGCAGCAGGCAGGACTGGAGTTAACGAGCCACAGCTCCCGTGGCCTGGCTCCACTCACTGTGCAGGTGGTGAGCAGCCAGCCGATGATGGCCCAGCGCGGCAGAATGTCAGAGCTGAGCACCTCGTTGGATGGGTGGACTACGCCACAGATGTAGCGGATGAGGTCGCAGCGCAGTGACTGGCTGTCTGGGGTGGACAGGTACTGCCGCTGGAACCAGTCCTGGTACCGCTTCTGCTGCCCGAACCGCACCTGCAGGGGAGGGAAGGAAGTGCTGCTGTGTCACTGGAGCATGTGTCTCTGACTGGAAGCCCCAGTACCCAGCTTCGCTGGGCCTGCTCCTCTCCAGCTGTGCTGCAACCAGGAAGATCACACAAGGCCGCTCTCCCTGGGGGCCTGGGTCCCATCCCCCTGCAGCTGGGGGTCCTCCTTACCCGGGAGGTCATGAAGAGCAACTTGGTCTCCATGTCAGGGGTGAGCCGACAGGCCAGGAACTTGCGAGACGTCCTCGACTGCAGGAGCTGCAGGACGCCTGGGGAAGGGAGAACTGAGGTCTGTGCTTGCCTGGCCCCACGGTGCAGCGTGGACTGTCACTGAAGGGAGAAGCCACCTCTCGCCAGGGAACCCCAGGGCAGTGCTTCACCTGCCTGTGGGCAGCGGCATGCACCATACTGCTCAGTCATTTGTCTTTCCCAAGAACAGATCATAGTTAAAGTGACTCTCATGCCATATCTTGCTGCTGAGTTGTAGCTTTGCAGCTAGTTGAAGCCAAGGTTAAAACTGTCAGAGCCTGGACTCACGCTAAGCAGCGGAGTTAAAAACCCAGGCCCAAAGGCTTCTGGGCTCCAATAGGGAGCCCAGGCAGGCCAAAGGGCAGAGACCGACCGAGCCAAGTGAAATACCTCCCCTAGGGCAGACAAGAGACCCTGTCCCACCAGGCTCTGGCTGATTGGGTCCTCTGGGCACAACACAGTGCATCTAGGTTTCACAGTTGGTAGGGTCAGAAGGGACCTGAGCAGATCATCAAGTCTGACCCCCTGCCATGGCAGGAAAGAATGCTGGGGTCAAACTGGTGGCAGTCTAGCCTCCTTTTGAAGACCCCCAGGGTAGGAGCAAGCACCACGTCCCTTGGAAGTTGGTTCCAGATCCTAGCCACCCCGACTGTGAAGTAGCACCTCCTGATATCTAGCCTGAATCTACTCTCCATCAACTTACGGACATTATTCCTTGTTACTCCTGGTAGTGCTGAGGGGAACAGGGACTCTCCTATTGCCTGCTCGTCCCCTTTGGCCAGTTTATAGATCGCCACCAGATCCCCTCTCAGCCTTCTCTTGTGGAGGCTGAACAGGTTCAGGTCTCGTAGCCTCTCCTCGTAGGGCCTGCCCTGCTGCCCCCTGATCATGCAAGTGGCCCTCCTCCGGACCCTCTCAATGCTGGCCTCATCCCTCCTGAAGTGCAGCACCCAGAACTGGACGCAGTACTCCAACTGTGGCCTGACCAATGTCGCATGGAGGAGGAGGATCACCTCCTTGGACCTGCTTGTGATGCATCTATGGATGCATGACAAGGTGCAGTTAGCCTTCCTGACTGCATCCTCACATTGGCAGCCCATGTTCATCTTGGAATCAGTAATGACGTCAAGATCCTTTTCTGCCTCTGCACTGACAAGAAGGGAGTTCCCCAGCCTGTAGGTATGCTGCTGGTTCTTCCTCCCCCAGGTGCAGTACCTTGCACTTGTCAGTATTGAAACCCATCCTGTTCCCATCCACCCACCTCTGTAACCTATCCAGATCTAGTTGTAGCCTGTCCCTCTCCTCTAGCGTGTCCAGGTGAACCTGGGGAGAAAGGAAACCCCAGGCCTGGCCCCACCATGCATGGGGACAGCATTGGGAGTTACACCGCTCCTGATGGGCTAGGTAGGGCTGGAAGCCCCAGAGCACAAGGGCCCCTGCTTCCCCCCAGCCCACCCTCTCCCATGGGAAAGCAGCTGATCAGCTACCAGCTTCTGCAGGGGCTGTGGACGGCAGAGGAGGGGCTGTCCATGGGCCATGCAGGTTAATTCTTCATTATGAGACCAATATCCAAGCCTGCCCCAGTGCAAACAAAGGGCTCGAGGAAGCATTAACCCAGAGCCCAAGAGAAGATGTCGGGGCAGCACTTTTAAGCTCTGCTCTGGAAAGCTTGTTAGCAGATGGATAATGAGGTGCCGGCCTCCAAAGCAGTGAATAATTGATACAGATTTAAAATCCCAGGGGATTGGATGCAAGGCTCTCTGCCAGGGCTGTTTCATGCCAGCCTGTGCAGGGCTTGGGCACAGCGTGTTCCCGCTGTGCGGTTTCAGGGAGTGGGGAATCTGCACAGGGAGGTTTTGACAGGAGCCCCTGGCCCCGGTGTACTCCGCTTAAGGGAGCTCTGTTGGGGCAGCTGGAGGGCTCCGGCCTGTCCAGCACTGGGGCCTCGCTCTAGCATCAGCTTTCAGCTCAAGCCATTACAACAAAGGGAGTCTTAAGTCTGGGTCCTACATGGAGGAGATGTGGGCCGGGCTGGTGCCAAAAGCAGCGCTCTGCTGAGGAGCAGAGTATGAGGCCATGCAGGCCCAGCCTCCTTCAGGAGCCTTGCCAGGCCTCAGCCTGGGCAGAGGGCTCCTTTCTGCATGGCCAAGGCCAAAGCTCAGCCCTACCAGCAGCTGGGCCTGCAACCGGCTTGTTGAGACATGCGGACAGGGAAACAGTCTCCTCCAGGGCATCTCAGGTGCTGTACCTCCTACCCAGCTTCGTGCTGCAGCCTGGCACGCATTGGAGACCCCTCTGCATTCAGAGCTCCCCGCCTGAGCCAGGGGAACAAGCTCTTGTTCCCAACCTCATGGTGCTACAGCCCAGCTGCTCTACAGGGCAGGCTGGGGTGGGGGTGCGCACAGACCTTGGCCCCAGGCCAAGCCCTAGACGGTGGGCTTTGGTCTGTAGGTCATGTCCGGTACTAGCCCTGCAAGAAAGCACCCTGTCCTGCTCCCTGAGCAGGGCAGGGGGGAGCAGGGAACGGGACTCCCAAGCCAGGCCTCGCCTTGCCTACCTGTGAACTGGGCACTCAGGGCCTGCGGGTTGTGGATGATGTCCTTCCAGAGCTGCTCGAACTCCGGTATCCTAGCAACATTCTGCAAGAGCCTCACCAGGTCCCGGCCAATCATGAAGCAGTCCATGAACTTGGGGGGGAGAGAAGCGAGCGCACTGTTCACCTGCTACAGGGTTGTGGGGGGAGGAATGGGGGATGCGGGTGGGGTGAAGGGGGGGGAGAACATCCCGTTCCCAAGTGTGGAGGCAGCTCCGGATGATTCAGTCCTTGCCCGGCGGCCCCCTGCCCCAGGCGTAGCCACTCTGTTTGAAGGTGGCGGTGGCAGAGGGGGGAGCTGCTGTCAGGGGGATGGGGGAGGAAGGTCAGCGGCTATTTTAAAACGGCCTCCACTACAGAGCAAACAACCGGGCATGGAGCTGCCGTTTTATCTCCGAAGCGCTGCACTTGACATCTGCTCTTTCAGGAGGGGAGGGGAAGTGGCACTCAGCTGGGGGGTTGCTCAAGGGCTGGCCCCCTCCCTGCTGCAGAGAGTGGCTAGTGCCCGTGCGACCAAGACAAGCCAGTAGCACTGCAGGAATGTGCTGGGGTCACTGCCTTCTTGGGACCTCTCCATGGGGCAGGGATGGGGGTGGCAGGAGATGCCCCCTGTCCCCACGCTCTTTCTGCACCTTCTTGCAAGGGCACTTGTCATGAGCATCCTGCAGGGTTTGGTACTGGCTGATTGGGAACATCTGGGCCCTGGGATGGGGTGAGACAGGCAGGGAGGACAGGGGGGAAATTTCCACCCCCTCTGCCCACAGCCTGGATGTTGGGAACAGGCCCTAAAGGAGCCCGTAGGAGCATGCAGTCCAGCTGCCACCTGGCTCTCCCTGCCCCCCATACCCATGCACCATGGGCTTGGAGATCCTTGAGAACCTGGCCATCTCACTCCCTGGGGTCCGTGGCTCCTGGCCATAGTGGGAGGAACACATGTCAGTGCGAGTTATGTCAGAAACGGAGCAATCCCCAGCCCTGTCCCACATTCCTCACCCGTTCCCGGAGCAGGGTGATGCAGAAGTCCACCTCCTTCTGGCGCAGGGCCAGGAGCTGTGGGGTGCCATGATGGTCCACAATGAGTCGCAGGTAAGTGTACACTGCCATGGCGATCAGGATGCTACTCTTGAGCACCCACTCTCTGTGGGGAAGAGGGGACACTGCCATCAGCTGCTACTGCAGCAGGAGCCCAGGCCCTTTGGCCATCTATGCACGCGGTACTCAGCCCTGAGGGGCAACGGCAGGAACAGGACCACGAAGGTCCCAACTCCCAGCCCTGCCCTGCATGTCCTGCCGGCTGCCCCCAAACCTGGGATTGCTGGAGTCAGTCATTGCTTCCAGCCTCAAGCCCGCTCCCACCGGGCTGGAGGCCTCGTGACCCTGGCTTCTCTTCCATCCCAACCTGGAAGAGGCTCATGGTGGGGTCGGCCCTGCTCTGTGAGAGGAGGCACATGCCATGTGTCTTGGCCAAGTATCACCATGGTCAGGGGTATCAGTATTGGTTCCCTGTGTCGCCGGGCTCTGCACAGCGTCCTGGTGCTGCACTGTACCAGGGGGTCAAAGCCAACACCTCTGTGGACAACTGGCTTCCCATAGGCACCTGACAGGCCCTGTCCAGCCCCTCTATCACCAGCTACTGCCTGGCTCTTTCTGCCTGGTTTCCAAGCCATGTAGGGCAGGAAGGGGATGGGTGCGAGATGTGTGGATGCAGGGGGCTGCTCTGTGATCAGCCCGTGGGGGCAGGGACCCACTTGGGGAGGCCGTGTGTGCCCAGAAACAAGAAGCAGCTGCTGCTGGGCAGCCCCGATGCCATCACCCGTGAGATCCCGCTACTCCAAGTGCATCACAAGCCAGAAATCACCAGGCACAGTGACGGCTGGAGGAGGGTGAGCTGAGCCAGAAGCTCTGGCCAGGTACCAGGCTGAACCCCGCTCTCTCAGAGAGGCCTTCACTTCTAGGCACAACAGGGCCTGTTAGAGCAGATTAGCAGCAAGTTGCATGGTAATCAGCACTTCCAGCGCTTGAACTGCTGCTCCAGCGGGCTCAGCTCGGTGCTGCCACAGCTCTGGGATGAGCAAGTGCTGGAGGTGGCAGTGGGGCAGCCATACTTGCACCCTTATCTGCAACCAGTACACCGGGAGCAGAGCCATGGCAGCTGCCTAGCCCAGCGCCCCTGCCCACCCCAGCCTGGAGGCAGGGAAGGTGATGGGCTATGGGTGCAGCCTGCCCCAGGGGTCTGCTCCTCCCCAGCGGGGTCTGGGCTTGCAGTAGGGAGCAGCCAAGATGCTCCGAGTCCACGACCTCACAAATCCACATCCATCCATTTCTGGTGGAAGGGTATAGAAACAGGCCGTGCGCCAGGCTGGCAGCTGACTGGGCTTTACTTCCTGCTTCACCAGCTGGGTTAACTAAACCCCCTCCTCGCACATAGCTGGGCCCCTCCCAGGTGCTAAATCCCAAGCCTTCCCCACTCTCTCAAACAGCAGCTCCTTGAAGATCAAGGGCCACTGGGACACTTCCCTGCTGCTGCCCTGCACCAGGCTGCCCCAAACATGGGGAACCAGCTCCATTAATTGCAGCCCTGCGGCACTGCTGGCCTAAAACCGTCCACCAACACAGCCATGTGCTGGGAATGGGAAGGAACAGCTCAGCACCTTTGGCACAATGGATGATCCTGGCTGGGCCAGGGCAAGGCAGCCACGCCCCCCGGGGAGATAACATCCCCATGGTGAGCGAGTCACCTGTCCCGAGTCACCTGTCCTAAATCACGAGGGCGCCGGGATGCTATGACAAGTATTTGCTTTCCCAGGCACTCGGTACCATGCCTCACATATGCAAGCGTGGAGCTTAATTAGCCGCTGGGACACATGGGGGCTGGACGTGGGAATGACAAAGGAGTGGAGCCCAGGGGAGGGTAGGTCAGCTGCAGCAATGACAGTGCTGTCAAACGAGGCCACGGGGAGCAGCCCAGGGCCAGGGGATGCGTCCATGCAACAGGCCAAGCAAATAGAGGCCCCACGGGGCAGCTGTACGCTGGCTCAGCCCTCGGCGGCCATTCCCTGCAGCTTGCGGAGGCTGCGGCACTCAGCTTTGCTCTACTGGTTTTAATTAAGCCAAGACACTGACACCCCCCTGTGACACCGGGCCTCACGCCTGCTTCTCCATGAAAACCTTCCCGTCCCTGCCATCCGAGGGCACTGGGCTCTGCAGGTTCCCTCCCTCTGGCCCAGCCCAGCTCACCCCATGCCTCAACACCTCCCAACCCACTGCAGCCTGGCACCAGCATTCTGCTGTGGGCCAAGCCTCCCCCTTGCATGTTTCCCTGCCAAAGCCCTGCTGCTGGAGCTGTGATTTAGTGCACTGGGTGGGCCCCTGTGGTGCTGGGGCCAGTGTGGACTTGGACTGCGAGGAAGGGAGATGCTGTTCTCTGCAGCAGAGTGCTCCCTGGTTATTTGTTTGCAGGATAAAACCATAATAGGTTTTGGCAAGATGAGCCTCTGCTTCAGCAGCAGAGTCTAGGGGAGCTACTCTGGGTGCTGCCAGGGCTAGGGTGGGGAGTGCCTAGGTTGGGCTTGGGGCAGGGAGCAGCCAGGGGTAGCAAGAACAGCGCTGGGGGGTAGCGGGCGGTGAGGTGAACGCCTAGTGGGGAGCTGTGTGGCATCCCCAGCATGTGCACTAGATGGCACCACTGGGACCACACAGCCCTGCTAGGGAAGAGCAGAGCCATTAATGGGGCGTCACTGTTAACTACTGCTAACCACCGCAGCCAGCACCACCATGGGACAACTGCCATCATGCGCACAATGCCACTGCCTAGCCGACACCACACAACTTGTTCACAGCTGACTAGCTGCTGCGTTACCAGCAAAGCACAACATGGACAATGCTCTCAGGTTGCCTGCCACTGCACAGGAGAGCTGCAGCCCTGCTGAGGCCAGCCCTGCGTAGGACGCTGACAGCCTGCAGCTTGGGCAGGGAAAGGAATCTCCCCTGCCAGGGGGGAGGGTCCCTAATGTCCTGTGGGTGGCTGGAGATGACCCAGCCTCATGGTTTCAGGGTGAGCAGTTGCCTGCAGAGGAAGCAGCCATATCAAGGCTTGCACTACTGGCCTGGAGCGCCGTGGCCACGGGTAACTGCTTGGGATGGTTCCAGCTGGCTGGGTCAGCAGCCTTGCCAGAAGCGCTGCTCCTGGGTCTCACAAGGCAAGCCCTGCAGGGTGCTGGCTGGGTCTCAATGGGATGCTCAAGCTGGTAGTAACAAACCTCCGCAGCATGCAGGGAATCCATCAGCGCACCCCTGCCCACCCTGTCAAAGTGTAGAGACCCCAGATCTACCCTGCTCTGTGCTCAGGAAGGGAAAGCTTCCCCAGCCTCGCCAAGGGGCACAGACCTGGCACTCCCCAGCCCTGCCCACCCCAGCTGGCTGTCACTGCGCTCGTACCTCTGCTCCGTCAGGATGTCAAGGACGTTGTCTGCCAGCCAGATATTCTTTGCCGTCACGTCCCCGCCTGAGACCACGACAATGGACACGCAACACAGGAGAGAAAAGTTAGATTAATCAATGCGACGTTCTCCGCGGTCGGCATTATTTGAGCCATTGCCTAGCTAGACCGCCAGGCCCCGGCAAGGCAGAGGCTGTAATTAAAGTCCTGCACTCTCTGCCTGGTCTCATGCCACCTGCCACAGACGCCTGGCTGCTCTCAAGCATGTGTTCAGCATGTTCCCAGACAAGTGCGACAGATGCTGTCGCTTCCTGGTGCGTGAAAGGAAATCAAGAGGGTTTCTGGTCACAGCACAGGGGACTGTCACAATGCCGATACCCCTGCCAAAAGGAAATGAGCTAGAGGGGGACGAGGCTTTGTACCTAGGGTGGAGGCAGCCAAAGACCCACAGCTCTAGAAAGGGACTGGGCCAGGAAAGTCCCTGGATCTGGGAACAGCATGGCACCACAGCCTTGGTTGCATTTCCAATGTGCCACATGTCCCTGGCTCCCCCCAGTACCTGTTAGATTGGGAGCACTGCCTTGGATCTGCAAGGCTTCACTCTAAAGCACTTGGACAGCTTCAATAAAAAGGCTCCCTGCAGGTGCTGAGAGCCTTAGCTGGGCTCCATAACAGGTCTGTAGTTGCTTGAAGCAGGAGATCTCTACTAGGGGCACTGGGAACCCGAGGGTGGATCCGGGGACCGACTAGAAGGGGCACGCAAGCCACTGCGATAGGTGTTGTGATCAGGCCTCATAAAACAGAGCTGAGCAAGGCTGCAGCAGGGGCCCAGCCCAGGGAGCTGCGGCCGGGGAAAAGCAGTCATGTACCTGCCAAGGGCTTTCACACTATTGTGAGCTGACCCCATGCAGACTGAGGAGGGGGCAGACTGGCTCATTCCCATGCCTCAGGCCCAGATGCCCCCTGGGAACAGAGGTGCCAGCTCCCATTTGCAGCCAGCCAGCCTCTGTCACCGCATGGCAATAAAACGAAATGTCAGGTTTGATGGTGCGAGGCAGATTTCTCCACCATGGACGTCAGCGCCTGGCCCTGGCGCCAGCACAGGACACAGGGAAGGAGGCAGTGTTGCTCCTGCAGCCTGAAGGGCATGAAGGGGCCAGGTGCACTGAAGCTGCGGAAACTATTTGAGCATTGCTGTGCGGCCAGGTGCTGCCCAAGTGCCTTCCCACTGTACCAGCTGCTTCCCTGGCACTGAATGGGTTGAGTCCTCCCCACTAGCCCACCTTCCCTGAGAGGCCTGGTTGGCTGGGCCTTCCAGCACAGCCCTGCCACAGCTCAATACAGTCACTGAGGATGCAACACAAGGGGGAGAGAGCATGGATCCACCAGTCCCGGGCCCCTACTTCTTCCCACCTGGGACAGAGGCGAGGTGGGGCTGGACTGAACCTCAAGGATGGCTCTGGGCTCTGTGCTGCTGCAGTCAGAGGGGCCTAGGGTGTGCACAGAGCAAAGGGCCAAGGCCCACTGGGGCAGCACTCACCTGCTATCTGCTTCATGAAGGTCATGCAGACACCATCGGCACCGAGCACGCCACCCTTCACCAGCTCCCGCAGTAGCCATACCAGCTGGATGGGAGAGGGGTAGAGTGCACGAGAGACAAGGGGTGAGGCCCAAAACAGACCCTGGCCCTGCCTGAGATGCCCACAACCCTGGAGACTCCCCTTGTGGGTGAGAAGTGCTGCTCCCATCACAGATGGGGTGCGCTACCCAGGACGGATGCTGAGCAAGTCCTACTGATGCTGCCCCCGCAAACCCCCCTCCCAGCCTAGGTCCCAGCCTTGTTTGCAACCCCCAGCCCCCCGGATGCAGTCCCCTCCAGCTCTTGGCAGGGCTCCACTGCCAGGCTAAGCCCTGTTTGCTCACCTGTGTCCGGCAGGTGTCCTGCAACTTCAAGTACTTCTCCATGAGGATCTGGTTGATCTTGTTCAGGACAATGTTCATGCCATCTCTGCTCACCAGAGCCAGGTCCCGGTAGCACTGTGGCACAGGGTCACACAACTAGTCAAGGCAGAGCTCTTTTGGGGAGCCAGGGCCCAACAGGAAGCATGCTGTCCTGCTCAGACCTGGCCCAGCCACAGTCCTTTTTTGGGGCTGCACTTCAGACATGGATGGAAGCGCTGGACCAGCAGCCTTGGAGGCAAAAGGCCTCTGGGTCTAGGAAGGTTGCAGCCAGGGCAGCTGGATGGGCTTCTACATCTCCTGGACAGCCCAGAGTAGAAATGGGGTGCTGGGCCCAGCCCCTACAATCCTGCACTGCTCCATGGGAGGGGGGTAAGAAGGGGCAGTACACAAGGTCTATGCTAACAAGCAGTTACTTCCCCATCCCCAGGGGCTCCCGCTGTGCACCGAGAACAACTGGGGATTGCTGCACTGAGCATGTGGCTTGGAGCTGCTCTGTAACAGCAGGATCGCATCCCTAGCTATGCGCTACACGTGGATGCACTGAAGGAGGGGCAGGCTGGGCCCGCGAGTCCCCACTCCCTTCCCTAAAGGCAGCAGCACAGGGGCTGCCCCCCTGCTGCTCCACTCCTGGAGGCAGCTGCAAAGATCAACCTCATTCCACTTCCAGCCCACCCAGCCCTGATGATGCCCAGAGCCCTACATCCAGCTCAGACTGCAGCTCGCCCCAGGAAGGCTCTGTGCAGTGGAGAGGGGGCAACAAGGACCCTTGCCAGCAGCCAGCCACACTCCAGCCAGAGCCCTGAGAAGCTCCCTGTGCCCTGGCTGGCCTGGCAGGAGGCAGAGGGGAGCCCAGGAGAAGTCATTGCCAGATCCTTCTGCATGGGTGTTAATTTGAACTGCTAATAGCCAGGCTCTTCCAGAGAGCAGGGATCCATCCCCACCCTCCTCCAGAGAGCTAATGAGGCCCTGAACTGTCCCTTTGATGTAGCTCCCTACGTTCAGATACCTGATGCAAACAGTGCCTGGTAGGCGGAGGCTCTGTCTGGCCTTTCACTGTTGTCTGAAATGCTAATGAGGGCCAAGAGGCTGTGGGGACTTGTGGTCCAACCCAGGGACAGTGCAGAGCTCTCCTGGGGGTTTTGGGAGCTGCTTGAGGAGAAGCCCACAGGGGACTGACAGGCAGCTGCCCTCTGACCCCTACAGAATGGCCACAGCCCGGAGCCTTCCTGCTCTCTGGCAGCAGCAGGCCCAAAGCCTGGGGGCAGACCAATGGCACAAGACACACCAATGGTATGGTAGCCTGGGCAGAGGCTGCTTGTGACCCAGGCGACCAGCAGTCCTCATAGAGGGGGACTGGTTGGACTGGTATCCTGCCCGATATTTCAGCATGATGGGGAAGGACACTGGGAAAGTTCCAAAACGAGACCAATTGCCATTTCCCCTCCTCCCTCCCCAAGAGCCGGGCAGTTTGGGGGCAGGGACAAGTGCTTCAGCATCTCAGAGCTGGCTTTGGGTTCACGGGACACCAGGCATCATCATTCACAGTAATCCCACCTCCCCTCTACCTGTCCTTGGCCACTGGATGGGAGCCTCAGGGTAAAAGCTCCTGGCCCCAGCATGAAGGGGGCGGGAAGGGACTCAACTTTGTTGATGACTCTGGAGGATACAAGCAATCCATCATCTCCTCCCTGCTCCCGGCAGGTCCAGGCTGCCCCTCACGCAGGCCATTTAATTAACAGGAAGGATCAGGCTGATGGATGGGCCATTTAACGAGATAAATCAGCCGGCGCGGGAGGGAGCACGCCCTCCCTGCGGTTCAGTTGGGCGGTGGAGCGGGCATGTGAAATGGGGGGGTTGTTCCGGGGCGGCTAGCACTCCCTTGGCCCCAGAGCAGGGCATTGATTAAAGTGAGAGGGTGGGGGAGGCAGTGCCTGCCCTCTCCACTGCCACAATATCTGCACGTCAGCCTCCCTGCTCCCAGCTGGGCACATGTAGCTCAACTAATCTCTCCTGGCTCTGGGGTCAAGACAACAAGGCGGTGGAGGGGAGCGCATCTCTCAGCTGATCCCCCGCAAGGAGGTGGCTATGCTTGAGCAGCTTTCTTCCCTGCACGGGTGCCAGTGGCAGTTTGAACCCCAGCAGAGGGGGCTTCTGGCCTGGCTGCGGAGAGCAGTCCCTGGGACAAGGGGTCTGTGGTCAGCCCAGTGTAGATGCAGCACAGAGGAAGGTTCGGTTCGCTGCAGGGAGACAGAGGGCAGAGCTGTGAGCATGACTGCCCAACGGCAAGTTGGTGCCTTTACAAAGGGGAGGAAGAGGCAACCCCCAAGGCCCCCTCCCAGGCCCCGAAGTTGCATGACATTGGGGACAGAACGGCACAGCCCTTGGGGACCCCCATTATCCTTTAGCAAGTGCCCGACCCAAACCAGGCCTCACGCCACTCACCCCAGCCCCTGCTGGCACGTACATTGCACCTGCGATGGGAACCCCTTAGACCTGCAGTCCAGCCAATTCGGGGTCATTCACAAAGAGCCCTGTGAGCATTGCTATCCCCTTGGTCAGGCAGGGAAAGGGGGAGCAGGGGGAGGGAGCAGCTTGCCCCAGGGCCAGCTGCAAGGCACCAGCACAGCCACAAGACGAGCAGCCCTGCATCTCCTGTTGCCATGTGGGGACAAGTGGGGGGGGAGGAAAGGCAGTAACCAAGAGCGACCAAAGCAGCTCGTCAAAGCAGCAGGGCCAATTACTCCCAAGAAATGCAGCAAGCTTTGAAGAGCTGAGCCGACAAGAGCAGGGAGCCAGCCACGTGCCTCATTAGCAGGGCCCCAAGCAGGGCTCAGCCAGGCAGCTCCAGGTACACAGCTTTCCCCCCCCACGCCGACAAAGGAACCTGCCGAGAAAACAGTCCCAGGAGAGCCGGGGGGGCTGGCTTTGCTCTGTCCCTTGCCGCAAGGCAGCTGGGGACACAGCCCAGGCTCCGGGGAAGTGGGGGCTGCGAGAGAGCGACCTTTCATTATGGTTGGGCAGCAAAGGGCCAAGGAGGCTCCTGAAGGGATCTCCTGTG
This sequence comes from Alligator mississippiensis, assembly GCF_030867095.1. Lineage (NCBI taxonomy): Eukaryota > Metazoa > Chordata > Crocodylia > Alligatoridae > Alligator > Alligator mississippiensis. Next base: position 13,181,550 of record NC_081838.1, read on the forward strand.
ATAGGAGGCTTTGTCACCTCCACCAACACTGCAAGAGACCTGGGCTACATCTGGATGGTACCAGCACCAGGAACCCTGGTGTTTGGGTTCGGGAGAGCTCAGGATAACTGTGAGAGGCAGAACAGCCCAGGCTGAGAGGGAACCTGTATCAGTGAGCAGGGGGAGGCAGCCTGCTGGCTGGTCTGCTCGGCAGGAGAGGCACAGCCAGAGCCTTCCAGGAGATGCCGCCCAAGTTCATGGCCTCCAGCCGGCTCTGACCGCAGCCGCTCCCCCAGATCCACTGCTCGACCGGAGCTCTGCCCTTCCAGCATGAGTTAACCTGGCCCCAGCCCAGTGCTGTGCCAGGATCTGCAGCACATCCCCCGCAGCCGGGGGCTCTGCCATGCCCTCATGAGCCGCCTTGTTCCAAGGGCTCTCCTTGCTCTGTGCTGCCTCTCTAGAGGTGTAGGCTCCCACAAAGACCCTTCACACCCTGCTTGCTTTGGGGGCTGGTCGCACAGCCCTGCCCTCATGTCACAATCCAGAGAGGAGCGACAGCAGCATACCCTGCCAGGGGACTTATTTCTGGATGTGTGGTGGCACTCCTAGGTAGGTCAGAAGCCAGCCTGCATCAGCAAAGGGGGCTGGCAGCACAAGGAAGGCCAGAGCTGGTGCCCTTAGGAGCTGTGCAACCTGCATCTAAAGGAACGTGCAGGGCAGAGCAAACCCCCTCCCCAGGCCCCTTCTATCTATCTGCCACATCCTGGAGAACAAATTGCTCTGTTCTTTCCCCTGAAAGCTCTGGTCTTCGGAGCCAGCCCCAGCCCCACAGCTGCGACGTTAGAGAACAATAATGAACTTTGGGGATGCAGATGCTGCTTCCATGTAGGAGACCAAGCAGAAACTTAATTGCAATTTTCAGCATTATTAAGCGAGAAAGACATGCTTAAAAATGAAATCCAGCCTCCAGAGTGACAGGGGAGGAGGGAGGGAGGAGGGGAAGCCCAGTGTTATTTTGCTTGTGAACGGAATGTGTTTTCTGTCATTCTTTCTGTAAGCATCACATCTGGCCAGCCAGCACAGGACCCCGCAGCAGCCCTCCCTGCAGCTGAGAAATCAACATCCACTCGCCTTGCCCCCTGCAAATACGTTAACCCTTGGGCTCCCAAAGGTCACGGGCAAGCAGGGAACTGGCACCAAGCCAGGACTGACACTGGCAAGGCCGAGCCTTTTTTGTACCTGGGAACCCAACCACAACCCGATGCAGCTGTCTCCCCTGTATGAGCAGCCAGGCTCACCAGGCTGAGGTCTTCAAACCTCACTACCAGGGGAGGTCTGAGAAATGCCCACCTGGGAAGTGGAAGGCAGCGAATACAGCTGCCCCAGATGAGCAGGTCACTGGCCTTACCTTCTGCGCCTGCGTGGGCTCAGTGAGGACCAGGGTGAAGAGGCCCAGGCAGATCTCCTCGTGCTGAGGAGGGCCTTTACACACCTGGGAGGGGGAAGGAAGCAGCATGGATGAGCAACCCCTGCAGTACCCAGGGAGACCTTCACTGATGACCTTAGCACCAATGCTCTGGCAGGGTCAGAACAGGGAGGCTCAGCACTAGGGATCAGCCACCCGCAGGGACCCCCGCCACAGAGCGGCAAGAGAGCCCAGAGGCTGCACCGGCCTGCAGAGGCCATGGGGCTCCATGCAGGTGTCTCGCACAGACCCTCATCAGTTCTAGTGCTCTGGTCAGAAAATGCTTCAATGCCTCCCGAGAGCCAGGCCAATGCCACGATAGCAAATGTGCCCACGGGGCTCTGGGATGAGAAGTTCAGAGGACACAGAAGGGGCAGTGTCCAGTCCACACTGAGCACTCGTTTCCAGGGGGTTTTACTAGACAAGGGGTCTTAATCTGTTTGTTTTAATGGACTACAGGAAACCTCTGATCAGTGCCTAGACCCTTCCAGCTCCTGCTGCTGGTTGATGGCCCACATGCCTGTTTTCTCCAGGAGGGAGTCCCTTCTCCTTGCCCAGGTTGCCCCTTCCCTTGAGGCCCTAGCACTTACGTGCGCGTTCAAGGCATCGTTGGCTTCTCTCTCCGACAGCCCACTGGTCAGTGAAGTCAGGATGCCAACGCATCTTTCTAGTCTCTGAAACAGACCAAACGGATTGACGCATCAGCAAGCGGGAATGTGGCCCTGGACACCCATCTCCCCTGCCACCTGACCTGCCAGGCCAGAAACAGCACATTCGGGCCACAATGTCCCCACAAGCGGTTCCGGGAGCCAAATTTGAGACCCCGGTAGGGAAGGTGACTTCCCAGCCACCACTGCTAGGCTCCTTGGACATGTATGCAGGTGGGCCCACAAGCGGAGCTCTGATCAGCATCTAAAATCCTGGTTGTTCCCCGCTGCTGGGGGAAGGCTGATAGGAGATGCTGCCAAGGGAAGTACTGACTATGCTTGGGATACGGCCTGTGCTGTGGTGATGGGAGCAAAGTAAAAGCCAGCGTGGTATGAAAGTCAGGTATCCAGGCCCCAGAACCACCCACTGGCTGGAAAAGTGACTGCCTCAGAGCTGCTTCCTTATTCCCAAATTTGCTTTAAGCCCTATGCTGATGTTCCGGGCAGAGCATCACTCAAGCATCCCTTGGATCCAGGAAGCCCTGCACAACAGTCAGACAGAACCGGGGAAGTTAATCCCCGTTATGAGAGCAGAGCTGTAGCTGCAGTGACCTGTGCTCCCTGGAGCTGCCAGCTGGGACATAGGTACATTCTGCCTCAATGACTAACTGGCCCCAGCCCACTGATGCCGTGAGGCTGGAGCTGGCACATGCAGGTGATCAGGCTGCAAGCAGAAGCCCCTGCCTCCAAATGCAGGTGGGCACTGTGCTGGCAAGGCGCTGAGCTGCCCGCCCAGGAGCGGATGCCCTCTGCTCCGATTCCTTCATAGCTTCAGATAAGCTTCTGATGAAAGCAAACAGCAGGAGCAATTGTGTCTGGGCTGGCATCTTCAGTACAGAAGGGATTGCAGGAGCTGCACAGAGCCAGCACTTGGGCAGCCCTGATCATGAGCAAGGCCATGCCCGTGTGACAGCTTCCAGTTCGTGCGACTGACCAAGTACAGCTGTGGCAGGTTGCGGAGGCAGCTGCTGCTCCCATCCTCTGGATGTCAAGCCAGCTTAGCCAGAGCAGAGCTGCCAAGCGAGCCAACACCTGGTTGCTCCATCAGCACTGTGGAAGCTCAAGAAAGGGGCTGTGATGCTGGGACTGGTATCCCTGTCCCAACAGCTCCTGCAGGCTGGTGTAGGAATACTGGCTAACACCCCCCCTCACCCCATGTGCCCCCAGGGGGTCACACACAGCCACTCAAGGTATCCACTGCAGGGCAAACACGACAAGCCTGAATACCTGCCAAGCTTAATGCCCCCTGGCTCCCTCTTCTAAATGTCTGCTCTGTGCCATCACGAGCAGCATCAAGAACCAAGACTGGTAAACGAAGGGGAGAACTCTGTTTGGCCAGGCTCCTGCTCCACATTAACATGCTATCTGGGACCCGCTCTGGAGTACTGAAGAAGAGCCCCAACCCAGGCAGCTCCTCAGACTGCTCCTGACCATGTGCTCCAAATTGGCAGGATGAAACCCACCTGGCCACAGCTGGGAGAAATCCAGAAGGCAAGTGGCCAAAGCCTCCTCTCAACCCCAGAGGGGCTTGAGGGATCCTCTGTAGCTGCATGTCTGCAATCTAATTGCCTCCCCAGAACAACACCTAACAACTCTGGCTCTATAGGGGACAAGCACAAGAAACAAGGCTGAGTGCAAGCACTGCAACAAGGAGAGGACATGCTGCAGTCAGAGCCTGGCACCAGGTCCGTCTCCCATGGCAAATCCAGACCCAGTGCCCAGCCAAAACAGCCGTGCGCGCGCTATGGGGCTCGCAGGCTCAGGCACCCCCTCGTGGCACCAAATCCAACTCAGAACAAGGCAGAGCCACAGGATGACACAGCCTGAGGCCCAGCCCAGCCTGTACCCCCACTGCTTCCACCCTGGTGCCACATGGGGGAATGTGTCTGCCAGTTTGTCCCTGCAGCCACAGCCAGGGTGTAAAGCCCCCACAGAGCTCCTGGTTAATTCTGGGCTCATTTACATGGTCTGCAACTTGTGGCAAAAAGCCAGGCTAAGTGATGCCCTGCCCAGGGAGACATGACCCCAGGGCTGCAGCTAAGCTCAGCCTGATCCAAGTGCCACAAATGCCACAGGAGCCAAAGCCCCAGATGGAACAACTCCCCCTTTTCTACTGCTGCTGAAGAGACAAAACACTTGACAACCACCAGCAGCCAGTTGCTTCACCTGGGACAAATCAGCAGGCCCCATCCTGCTCCCATAGCTGTGCCAGATCCCAGTCAGGGGGAGCTGTCAGAGGTGACCCAGATGCCTGCTCACCAGGGCTCATAGGAGTTACTGGTGTATATTCACAAGGCCACGAGTTCTTGGGCTGACAGAGGCACTTACATGGAAAGGAAGAATAATTCCATGCACTGTGGGTCAGCTGACATGACCACAGCTTTCCTAAGGATGCTAAAATCTACCATTAGTCCTAGAGACTGTTTTAGCTCCTGGAGAGCCATTTCTTGCACACACACCTAACACTAGGGGGGAAATCCAAGAATGTGGCCTCGGTTCTACTTTATGGCCCGAACCCACAGTTAACTGCGATGTGATGGAGCACCAAGGGTATATGGAAGAGCAGCTGCAGGATGGGAATGAGAACAGTCATTTTTTGACAGAAGGAACTGCGCGTGCGCGCACACAAACACACACTCTCCATGTGCCTGTGGGCCTGCCCATGTGAAAGCACTGGTGCGCCGTATCTGCAGGTCTGCCCACATGTGAACTGCATGCATACCCACGGGCCTGCCTGCGTGTGAGCACCAGTGTGCCCAACCGCATGTGAACTGCATGCATGTTCGTGCACCTGTGGGCCCACTAGTGTGTGAGCACTTGCACGCATGTGTGGGAACATACATTAAGTTTCCTGGTGATGAACAACCCCACTCTCTCTCCCAGAATGGAGTTAGCAGGTTCCTCCTGCTCGACTCTTCGCAGGGAGGGACATTCAGATACAAAAACCCACAGCCATCTGAAACACCAGCTGAACCACCCTGCATGGCAGCTGTGAGGGAAGCCACTTTCTTCCCAGCCTGAACTCTGCTTCCAAGTGACCTGCCCAAAGACAAGCGCGTCTTCTTGACCAGAGGCCTGCACACTGCGAGCTCACCAGGGGAGTTTTGGTTTCTCACACTGGACACAACATATTCCGAAGGGACACAGCCGGGCTGCCCGGCTCTCATCCTCGCCTGTACTTGCGCTGCAAGTAGCATGGTTAACAGTGAAGACTGGGAAAGAAATTCCTTGCAAGCCAAGAAGCGCATACTCTGGTCACTCAACAGGCCGTGCACGCAGTCCCCTTTCCCCTGGATCCCCCGCTTCCTGTTTGCACGGGTCTCACACGCAGGAGTGCGAACGCAAATGGGAAAACAGGCCGGCAGAGTGCTCCGAGCAGCTGGGGAAAGCGGGAGGGGGGCGGCCAAGCACAGTCTGAACCCATGTCTCAACATGGATCGAAGCTGAAGTCGATGACAGCGGTTTCAAAAACGCGTCCGTGACTTAAAATGCACAAACGTGCGAGAAGCGACTGCCCGAGGACTGACGCCAAACACAGCGTGTCACGACTCCGGGGTTCTCTTCCAGTTTCTGATGCTTCCCCAGCGAGAGGACCTCGGGCAGCCCCGTGCCCAGGCGAACTCGGCTCCTGCTCTTGGTGGCACAGGACAGCGCCCAGCGCCAGGGGACTGGCCCCAAGAACAGGTCATTCCTCTCCCGCCTCCTGCTTTCCTCTGTTGCCAACCCCCCCGCCGCAGCCAAGAGCCCCCGAACGCATCCGTCCCTGGGTCGGGGCAGCTCCAGCCTGCGGGAGGGGCACGCGGGCACTGGTGCAAGGGGGCGGCTCATGTGGGGCCCGAAGTGACGCTCCTTTGCCTGCCTACAGCTTCACGCAAGCGGTCTTCAGTGATGGCCCCTGGGCGGGCACCCAGGCGTGGCACGGAGAGAGGCTGTGAGGAGCCACAGGCCACACATCCAAGGGCCCGAGGCTCGGCCGAGCTGCTGTAGCCGAACACCAGGATCCGGCCCCGGACCCCTGCTCCTTCTCCCTGGCTCAGCCCCGCACGCCCCCTCCACGGGGGAAACTGAAGCGGGGCAGAGACGACCCCCCTGAGCTCTGCCCTCGCACCAGGCTGACCCTCCCCCCACAGGGAAACTGAGGCAGGGGATGCAGACAAGTCCACCAGGAGGACCCTCGTGCTCCTGCAATAGGGAAACTGAGGCAGGGGGTGGAGACGACCCCCCCCAGCCCGGGGAAACTGAGGCAGGGCCGCACCTACCTCCTCGAGCTCGTCCTTGGCGTCGAGGATGGTGGACTGCAGCAGCTTCCCGCCCGCGCCCCCCTTGCCCTTGGGCATGTCCATGGCGGGGGGGGCCCTGCCCCGCGCCCGGGAACCCCCCCAGCGCCTGCCCCGGGGCCGGGAGGGGGGTGCGGGGGGGTGCGGTGTGCGGGGGGGCACGGGGGCCTCGCACCGCCCAGCGCCGCGGACGGACCGGAAGTGCCCAGGAACAAGGGGCGGGAGAAAGGAGGTGGGGGGGAAGGAAGCGGCTCCAGTACAGGAAGTACCGCCCCCTCCACGCGCGCGGGCCAATGGCGGCGCAGGACTGGCGCTGACGGACAGGCGGGGCGGGAGGGGGCGGGGCGCGGGTGTCAACGGCTGGCTGCGGCGGGGGGCGGGGCCTAGCGGTGGGAGGCGGGGCCGACGGGCAGCCAATGACGGGGGGTGGGGCGGGGCTGGCGCGGCTGCCCCGTGGGCCCCCGCCTTGCCCTAGCTGTCGGCCCTTTGCGCGCGCTTGCGCCAGTCCCTGGGTGCCAGTGCTTTGCACGAGTGCTTGCACGCCTCCCCGCATCACGCGCCAGCGTCCAGGCATCCATCCCCCGTGCACACACGTGCACCGCTGCCCACCTGCTCTCGCCGTTGCACGTGCACCCGCCCCTGCCTCTTCGTTGCACACGTGTACACCACAGCCGCGCCCTGCGTGTGCACACACGCCCTTGTGCTAAGGAACCTGCCTTCCCTCCCCCTGCATCCCCCCAGTTCAAGACCAGCCCCTGCACACTGGGCCCAGCAGGCCAGGCCTTGCACCCTGGGCTGGGGGCGTCAGTGCTTGGGAACACCTGGTGGCCTGGGATGGGCCTGGCCCAGGAGCTGGGGGTTTCCATCTGTTGCCCTCCAGCTTCCCCCCATGTCTGGGGTGACCCCCAACACCCCCCCCCCGCGGCGCTCCCTCCCCACTGGGCCTGACGTTGATGGACGAGGCCCAGGAAGGCCCTGCCTAGCGCTGCCGGGAGCAGGGGGCCGTGCCGGCCTGGCCCCTGCCTCCCGCGCATTCCTGGCAGGGGCCGCGGCTTCCTGGCTTGGGCAGGGCCTGGCCGGGAAGGGACGCAGGACCCCCCGGAGAGGATCCTCAGAGCCAGCCCGGACCCCCAGCCGCATCTCCCCACATGCAGGGGCTCCACCGCGCCCCCCACCCCAGCCACAAGAGCAGGCGGGTGCGATACACAGGCTTTATTACAAAAATTAGAGCTCTACAGATAAGGTCCTTGTGTGGCCGCCCAGGGGGACAGGGGTGGGCTGCCCCCCGCCGGCTCCGTCCACGCACCGCGCCTCCTCCTGCGTGCACAGCTCCGGCTCCGGGGACAGGGCTGAGCCATCGCTGCTCGGTGCAGGGGTTGCAGGCTCCGCACTGAGGGGGGCAGGCGGGGCCGCGGGCCAAGCTGGGGGCTCTGCACTCCCCCAGGGTGCCTGCATTCAGCCTCTGGGCCCTGGGCACCAGGGAGGGGACGCAGAGGCCATGGGGTGCCCATCACCGCTGGGTCAGGCCGGGATCCTGGGGTTGCGGAGGGGGTCCTGTTGGAGGGTCCCAGGCAGCCCCTAGACCCGGCGGGCTCAGCCTCGGGTGCTGCTCAGGTACTCGCCCAGCAGCCAGTACGTCCGCACCTTGCCCTTGCCCTGTGGGGAGCACCTAGGTCAGGCAGGAGAGACCCCCCACACGCAGGGCCCCTCCCCCCAGGGAGCCTGGAGCGGGGCAGGGGACCCCAGGGCACCCCCTCATGGGCAGCAGTGGCCGGGGTGGGGGTGGGGCTGGGGGGCAATGCCCAGCATCACCTTCATCTCCACATCTCCGCGCAGCTCCAGATGGAAGCAGCCAAACTCCTCCAGCACATCGCATGTCGCCGCCGACAGGTGGATCTTCAGGGCTGGACCCAGACACAGTCCGTCAGCACCGTGGGGTGGCTTTGCCCGGCCTGCCTCCCACCCTAGTACCATGCCACAACCCCCATCTCCCCCCAGGTCTGGGTTGCAGCTCTCTCCCCCGGCCTGTTACCTTCCCCGTTGGACTCCATGCGCGAGGCCGTGTTCACCGTGTCCCCAAAGAGGCAGTAACGCGGCATCTTCAGGCCTACCACCCCCGCACACACAGGCCCTGGGGTGGGGAACACAGATAGGGGTGCTGGGTAGGGTCCTGGCACGGGGCTCCTAACACTTCCCTTCCTCCCCGGGGCTTTGCATGCTCATACATGTGCATGACCCATGCAAAGAGCTCTGACCCACCAGGGTCCAGGCTATACCCAAAGACATGGGGACGGGGCTGCCCTGAATCGTGGGGGTCCCTGGATCCCCACTGAGCTGACCCCACTCACCAGTGTGGAGGCCGATGCGCAGTCGGAGTTGTTGGTCAGGGCGGTGCCGGATCTGGAAGGAGCGCACAGTGTCCAATAGCGCCAATGACATGCGGGCGACCTCGCGGGCGTGCAGCTTCCCGTTGCGCACAGGCAGCCCCGACACCACCATGTAGGCATCGCCGATTGTCTCCACCTGTGGGTGGGCGAGGGGGACACTGCTAGGACCCCCCTTGCTCTCCCCAGCCCCATTGCAGGGTCCGGCCCTCGGCACCTCCAGGCTGCCCCTCAGGCAGCACTTCCTGGTGAGGACCTTGGTGCCCCCGAGGACTGAATCCAGGAGTCCCGAGTGCCTTGGCAGAGAACCCAGGTGTCCTAGCTCTCCGCCCCTCACCTTGTAGACATCGAAGTTGTCGATGATGGCATCGAAGCAGGTGTACAGGTCATTCAGCAGCGTCACCACCTGTCGCCAAGGGGGGAAGGGGTGCAGCTGTGAGACCCCCTCACCTGCCCAAGACCCCCTACCCTTCCTGCCTTGCATTGAGGCAGGGTGTTATGCCCTCCCTGCATCACCCCAGAGCTGGCTGCCTCCAGGACCCCTGTACCAAACAACCCCCCAGCTCCCTGCCTGAGGGTGCTCCCCTGCCCCTCCACCTGCATGGGTGTGCTCTCAGCCGACAGCGCTGTGAAGCCGACGATGTCACTGAAGTAGATGGTGACGCTGTCGAAGGCCTCGGCTTGCACCGTCTCACCGCGCTTCAGCTGCTCGGCCACTGGGCTGGCAGGGAATGGGTGAGTGGGGGTACCGCCAAGTCCCTTGCTCTGCTTGAGAAGGGTGTGGGGGGCAGTCAGGGCCCAGAGAAACCCCCCTGGCACTCACTGGGGCAGGATCTGGTAGAGCAGAGCCTCGGCCTTGCGCTTCTCCTCCAGGTAGGCCTGTGTCCGCTCCTCCACCAGCTCCTCCAGGTTGTTGGCATACTGCTCCATGCGTGACAGCAGGTTGTCTAGGATGTTGCTGCTGTTCTCCCTGCAAGGCATGGGGCCAGCGCTGGGCAAATGGGTGGAGGACACCTCCACTCTCGCTCACATCCCCCCTGCTCCCAACCACTGCCCTGACTCCCCGAGGCTGGGGTGCATGGCCCTGCTTACACATGGACGGCGCTTGGGGATACCCGTGTACCCTCCAGAGCCAGATGGTGGTCGGGGGGCAGAGCCTGGGGGGTGGCTGATGGGGGTCTGGCCATGATGGTGGGGGATAGCTGATAGGGTCTGGCTGTGATAGGGGGAGTGTAGGAGGGATGGGGGGCATCTGGCTGTGATGACTGATGGGGGGTCTGGACATGATGGGGGCGGTGTTCTGGTGCTGATGGGGAGGAGGCTAGTAGTGTTAGTTGATGGGGTCTGGCTGGTATGGGGGGGGTCCAGCCATGATGGGGGGTGGGGTTCTGGCAGTGATGGGCAAGTCTAGCAGTGATAGCGGATAGGTTCTGGCCAGGATTTGGGGAGTATAGTGGGGCAGGGGGCGGTCTGGCCATGATGACTGATGGGATCTGGCTATGATGGAGGTGTTTCTGTCAGAGCTGGGGTCTGGCTGTAATGGGGGATCTGGCCGTGATGGGGGGAGTCCAGCAGGGATTTGGGGGGGGGCAGGTCTGACTGAGATGACTGATGGGGTCTGGTTGTAATGGCAGGGGGCTAGAAGTGATAGAGGATGGGGTCTGGGCAGGATTCAATGGAGTCTAGTAGTGATGGCTTATGGGTCCTGGCTGTTATGGGGGGGTCCAGTCATGATGGGGAGAGTCCTGAACATGATGGGGGGGTCTGGTTGTGATGGGGGCTCTAGCAGGGATAGCTGATAGGGTCTGGCCAGGATGGGGGGAGTCTAGCAGGGATGGAGGGGTCTGACCACGATGACTGAAGGGATCTGGCTGCAATGGGGGGGGTCTGACTGCAATTGCAGATGGGGTCTGCCCATGGTGGGTCATGTGGCGCGTGGCCGCCCTCACCGGTTGAACTTGCGCAGCAGGACCTTGATCTGGTTGAAGTCGGGGCGCTCCAGTGGGTCCTCGGCCCAGCAGCGCCGCATGAGCTGCCCCAGCTCCTCCACGTGGCAGCCCACACTGGCTGTGGGCCGGAAGCAGGGGCACTCGCCACTCTTCACCCGCTCGATGATCTCTGCAGAGAGGGCAGGCTCAGCCCGGAGGGCTCCAGGACCCCCGGCTCCGCCACGCTGTCCCCCCAGGGATGGGATCCCCCAGCCACACCTTTGGGGCTGAGGTCCAGCCCCTCCACGTAGAAGGCCCCATTACGCAATGCGATCTCCTGCAGGATGATGCCAAAGCTGTACACGTCGCCCTTCTGTGTGCCACGGGCCGGGGGCACCTCCATGCGCAGCAGCTCAGGCGCCGTCCACAGCTTCTCTGTGGGAGGGCAAGGGTCAGCATGGCTCTGGTGGACCCTACACTGGAGTGGGACTCCTGGCCCCCCAGCCCAGGCCCCGACAGTGCTCACTGGCGAAGAGGCCGTGGGAGTCGTCGGAGTCGGGCGCGGTGCGGAAGCTCTCCAGCCCGTAGTCCGTGATCTTGAGCACGAAGCGGCTGTCCACTACGCAGTTGGATGACTTGAGGTTTCCGTGGGACACGATCACACCGTTGTGCAGGAACTGCATCCCCTGCACGGCACACAGGGTCAGGTGCTGCGACCCCTGGGACCCCGGGTTTGAGGGCTCCATGGGAGGGGTAAAGGGGGAGTCTGTGGGGGAGCTACCTTAACGATGTCATTAGTGAGCGAGTAGCGAAACATCCAGTCCAGAGTGATACTCTCATTCTCCAGGATGTCCTGTGGGGGGCGCAACACAAGGGAGCTGAGACCCTTGTTCCCCCCACCTGACAACCCAATGGGATTTCAGAAGGGGATAATCCTGCCCTGGGCTGGGACCGGCCCCAGGGCAGCATCTACACTAGGGCAGAGCCCGCTCCCCCCCCTCCTCGCTGGGGCGGGGGGAGGGGGGGTTGTCGCTCCCTGGACTTTCACACCTCTTGGCTCCCGCCCTCCCTTCCCCCTCTCCCCTCCAGGAGAGGAAATGCCTGCGCTGCAGGGCAGGCCGCCAGGAGTTGGGCTGGCGGGGGCCGGGGAAGGAGAAGAGGCCCCCCCATAAATCATCCCCCTGGCAAGCAGCTCCTCCCTGGAAGGCTGCAGCCCTGGGGGAGGGGGGCAGAGAGGGAGGCCGCCGCACCCCTCCCCCCACGCCCCCGCTTCTCAATGAATAAATCCTTCCACCCTGGAGAGGAACCCAGGAGTTTGGGCTCCCCAGGGGCCCTGTTCTAACTACTGCCCCCCACTCCACCCCAGCCCCAGGGAGGAACCAGGAGTTCGGGCACCCTGCACCCCCGTCCTGTACCTGGAGGCTGCCGCGGGGGCAGTACTCGGTCAGGATGCAGATGTTGGGAGGGTCAGTGCAGGCGCCCACAAAGCGAGTCAGGTGCTCGTTCTGGACGTCCCTCATCTGCGGAGGGTTTTTTGGAGGGGGGCTGTTTGTGCACGTGTGATCCCCCCACCCCCAGTCCCTTCTCAGGCCTCGCGCTGATGCCGGGACACGGTGTCCTGGCCAGCGCTGCAGAAGCGAGGCCTTGTTGGAACCAGCCATGGGATGGGTGGGGCTGTTTGGCCTGTGGACCCCCGCCCCCCACACTGGCCACAGGGGTCAATGGGGCTGGGGGGGGGAGGCCAGGCAGGGGACCCCGTGCTCCTGTTATGGGGGCTGTGGATGGAAACCATTGTGTTGCCTTGGTGTGGTCCAGGCAGGAGGGAGCGGGCACATGGTTGCCCCAATGCCCCCACTCCCAGCTCGGGAGCCCAGCCTGCCTGCCCCCTCCCCCCCAGAGCTGCATAATTGGACGCAAATGAGCTGGGGGGGGAGCTGGGGGATGTGCCTCCCTCCCCCCAACCCCCTGGTACCTACATGCTTGAGCTCGAACAGCACCTTGCGCGTCAGCTCGATTCGCTTGCGGTTCAGGTGCTTCACAGCCACGATGTTGCCCTGGGGGCAGATGGCAGAGAAGCTCTGTGTCGGGGTCCCCCAGGGGTCCCCCAGGGGTCCCCTCTCCCCCCTACAGCCCAGCCCCCCACCTTGTAGTAGGCCGTCTTGGCATAGACCTGGAACTGCCCCTCGGTTGTCATCAGGGACCCGTAGTTGGAGCCTCTCTGCGGGGAATGAGGGGGCGTCAGCCGCGGGACCGGCACTGTCCCAGCCCCCCCAGCCCCGGGGCTGGTCCCCGCGATGCTCACCAAGGATAGCGTGAGCTTGCTGCCGGCGCTGCGCAGGTGCTTTTCCAGCCCACTCAGTTGCACGTCCTCCCAGCGGATGCGCCACAGCTCGGCCGCCAGCTCCTTCTCCAGCCGCAGCTTCCTGTGCCTCCGGGACAGAGTGGGGTCAGGGGTCAGGTCAGGTGCCCCCAGAGCTGCCCCGCATCCCCACCCCCCCAGCTCCCCCTATCCTGCTCCTGCACCCCCTCCCCACAGCAGGGCTGGGAGACCCCCCCCCCCAGACCCTAATGCTGGAGGCCACATGCCAAGTGGGTTGGGGGGTGTAGGCCGGAGAAGAAGCCCCCTGCCCGCCCCCGCACCTGTAGACGAAGAAGGAGGCGATGGCAATGGCCAAGAAGATGAGGCTGACCGTGAGCGCCAGGATCTCCAGCGTGGAGAAGCTGCCTGCAAGGCAAAGCTGGGGTCAGGACCCACCCTGTGCACAGGGCTGGATCCAGCCTGGGCCAGGGGCTGCAGGGACAGGACTGGGCATGGGCCCCGGGGCCAATAGGAAGCCAGCAGGGATTTGGCACTGACCTTGGTGGCACAGGGGATTGCTGTTGTCAAAGCCGCAGAATGGGACGTCTGGGGGCACCACGTTCCCAGGCCAGTGGATGTGCCGGCCTGGCACTGCACGGATCTTCTTGCTGGTGCCATTATAGCTGGCCACGATCTGAGGAGGGGGAGAGCAAATGGGAGGGTAGGCGGGTCTGGGGTCCCAACTCACTCGCCCCCCAAAGCGCATCCTGGGTGGCCGATCCCACCATGGGGCAGGGCCTGGTGCCCCCACAGACCTGGAACTCGCCCCACGCAGGGTCCATATCCCACAGCGCGTAGTCACTCTCCCGGTCCCCGTTCTCATCGATCTTCACTAAGCCAGTAACACCTGTGGGAAGGGGAGAGCTGGGCTCAGGCAGACGGATCCTGTGGCTCCCAGCTGGAGAACCCCGGGCTCAGATGCGGCTGCTTCTGGGGTGGTGTCAGGGTCCAGTGAGACCCCTCGCCCATGTCACATTGTGCGGATGCAGCCTCCTTCGTGGGATATGGGAGCTGTTTGTAGGGGATCCTCTGGCCAGCATGTTACTGGGCCTGGGGGGTTGCCAGGGCAGGCAGTGCGGGGGGTGCATGACAGGTCCAGCAGGGAGAGCCGCGCCACCCTGTGGCCCCGCCGGCTATAAATCTGCACCCAGTGGCTCCAGTCCTACATGGCGCCAGTGCCACTAAAAATACCAGCCCTGGGAGCGTCGTGGGAAAGAATCCGGCTGGTGGGGCAGGGTAGGGCTGGGGCTCCCTGCCCTCGTCCTCAGGGCACCCTGGAAAAAGGGACTCCTGGCCAGAGTCACCCCCTGCCTCCCAGTCTGGCAGCAGCTCCAGGGACAGGGGCAGGGCACACGGCTTAGGGCGTGGCAGGGCGGGAGACCCTAACCCGCCCCCCCGGCCCAGCGCTCACCGTAGATGGTGCGGTTCCACATCTGGCGCGTGATGGCAGTGGCATTACCCACATCACCGCCTTGCTCCAGGGTTTCGTTCACAGCCTGGGCATACAGCAGCACGGCGTCATGGAAGGCGCCTGCGATGTAGTTCATCTGTAAGGCGTGCACTGGCTCAGGGCCCCCGGCTGTGCCAGGCTACATGCACATACGTGTTTGCGTGTGCGTGCATGCTCTGCACTGCACTCTGTCCATGCTGTGCTGCACCTTGCCAGCTCTGATCTACCTTGCACCTTGTTCCCCCCCAAGCAGGGCTGCTGCCCCCCAGACCACTCCCCACTCCGGGCCCCTACCAGGCTGTCCTCCATGGTGAAGTTGAAGCGGGTGCAAGCTGCAGTCTTGAGCTCCTGCACAAAGGGCTGGTACTCGGGGTTCTCGGGCTCCTTGTAGGTGATGATCATCACGGCCTGCGGCACATGGGATGGGGAGGGGGCATGGCAGGGGTTAATGCCCCCAGAGCAGGTCACCTGCCCCTCTCTGCAGCCAGATGCCCTCCCCCCAAAGCCCTGGGAGGCAGAGGGCAAATCTCCTGCCCTCACCCCATGTACCCGGATGGAGTTGGGGGCAGCTGGAGATGCCCTTAGGCTCCAGCCACAGCACCTGCCACCAGGTGCTAGAGCCAGGGCAGGGGGTGAGGGACCAGGACTGGTCCCTGCGCCAGCCAGGATCGGGCCCTGCCGGGGAGCTCTGGCCACTCCAAGCTGTGGTCTCCCTAGGGACAGTGGCGGCGGCGGCGGTGGTGGGGGCGACTTTCCGCTCCGGGGCTATTAATAGCGTTCACTCGGCCCCAGGAAAATGATCCGGCTTCCTTCCTCCTCGTTAGCTGCTGGCAAAACCCCACGGGAGCCCAGGGCTGCATGTCCCCCTCCTGCAGGGGCCAGGCATATGGCTGAGCCCCCGTATGCTCATGACACCCATGAACCACCCTAGGTTTCGTGCCCCCTGCTAGGGGCAAAGATTCCAGTGCTGGTGCAGCCCCCACAAAGCATCCCCCCCACGCCTGGGCGCTGAGCCCTGAGGGAAGCTGGCGGGAGCTCAGCAACTCCTACAAGGCCTCATTGTCGCACCTGCCGCCCCAACCCAGGATGCTGGCCAGCCCCAGGAGCCCTGGGGCACTGCGTGCCACCTCCTGGCACAGCCACCCTGCACTTTGCCAAGCTCCCTGGATGGAGAACCCAGGCATCTGGGTGGGCCATACCTTGTAGGCCTCCCTGGCGCTGGCATCGTGCTTGTCCCTGCGTTGCCAGGGCTGCCGGGGCTCAGGGAAGCGGGTGCCTTGCAAGCTGGCCCCGAAGATGTCAATGTAGAAGAAGACATAGTCGCCCCGTGTCAGCCCCTCGCGCCGCGCCTCCAGCATCAGCTGCCGGAAGGTGTCCGGGGAGCAGCAGACGTACACGACTGTGGGGCAGGGGGCACGGTTATTGGGGGCACCCCTTCCTGGCTGTGTCCCACCCCTGGGGTCCCTGGTGCCACCTACCCCAGGGCTGGGAAGGGGCACGGTGCATGAGGCTGAGCTCTGGCCCAGGGCCAGGGGCAGGGACTCACACCTCAGCAGTGGCGGAGGCTCCCCACAACCTGGTACCTGCCCCATTTAGCAACAGGCACTGTAGAGGCGTGGGGGTCCACAGAACCCCCACGGATGGGGGCAACCCCACAGCGGTGGCCATGGGGGCTGCTCCTTACATGTGCCAGGAACCGCTGTGGGCATCTCAGGGTCATGCCAGCGTGGGCGGCTGAGGGCCGTGTCCGGACAGAGGGGAGCAGAGCCGTCCCTGCCCCCCTGGCCCAGCCCAGCACGCAGGGAACATCCTGTTATTGTCCTGCCGCGCGGACGCCGTGTTCCTGCCCAGCTGGGTGAGGGGCCACGTGCCCCCCGGGGCTGCAGCAGGGCCGGTCCGTGCGGCGTGGCCTGCCCTGCCCTGCCTGCCCGCCCTGTGGCTGCCACGTCCTGTTTTGAGGACTCTGTTTCCTTCTCCCACTGCCAAGATCCTGCCGTGATTTATGGGCTGGGCGGGCGCTCGCCCTTCCCTCCACCATGGCTTCCACAGGGCCCAGTGGAAACCCAGGGGCGCGAGGCTCCGTGGCCATGGAGCTGCCCCAGCTTTGCAGCTGTTTATGGGGCTCTCAGCTGTGGGGGGTGGACAGGGAGGGGGTGCCCAGGGTGGGGCAATGGAGGGTCCCAGTGACAGCAGCTAGTGAGAGGACCCTGGGGGGTCAACCCCGAGAAGACCCCGGGGACCCATCATGGCTCTGTGCTTCCCCCCAGGGCTCCGGGTGGCTCCATCATGCTTCCCACTTCATGTCAGGGCTGGGACCCTCTGCCAGGACACCCGAGACATGCCAGGGGTAATGGAGACTGGAGGGGACTTGGCACCAATTTTGCTTGTGCAACAGGGCTCTGCCATGGCATGTCTGTTTGTGTGCACTGTTGTGCGTGCATGCACACACGTGCGTGCGCACGCATGCACGCACACACACACACACACACACACACTCTTGTACCACATTAGGGCTCGATCCAAAGCCCAGGGACATCGGGGGAAACGTTCCAAGGGCTGGCCAACAACTCAGGATTGGGTCCGGGGGGGAAAGGAGGAGCCATGGGGGTGCCCAGCCCTGGGTGCACCCCCGTCTGGCTGTGCCTGGCCCCCCCACCTCAGCTGGGACTGGGGGGCTGACCCCTTCCCTGAGGATGCCCCCTTCTCCAATCCTCAGGCTGCTCCCTTCCCCGATCCTGGAGGCTGGGGGAGCTGCTGGGAGCTCCCGCCCTGGAGGGATGGGAACGGGGAAGGGGGATGCACTTGCCCCCTGACCCATGTGGGGCTTTGCTTCTTCCCGAGCCCCCCAGGAGCAAGGCAGAAGTACGGTCTCCCCAACCCTGGTCACGGCAGATGTGTCCCCTTCTCACCTGTACCCTGACCCCTACTGCCAGCCTGGCCTGGGGCGCTGGGGCAAACCTTCACTGCGCAGAGTGGGCCTGGGGCCTGTGGGGCACATGGGGCAGGGGTTGGGGGCACTCACTCCGTGTCTTGCTCTTGATCTCCTGCACAAGGAAGGTGTAGTTGGCCTTGTCCTGGTCCTTGAAGGGGATGTCGAGCACGGTGAGGTTGTGGAAGCTGGGCAGCTGCACGTAGATGCCCTCGATGGCAAAGTAGCAGGGCCGGTCATCCAGCTTGTCGTCCCAGTACACCAGCATGGCGTGGCGTGTCCAGTTGAAGTGGCGCTGCAGGGCCACAGCGAAGGCGCCCAGCTTGCGGTGGCTGGGGCCAGCCCGTGTGGTCAGTGCATAGACGTCTGCCTTGTCGTCGAAGCCGTGCGCCTCGGCGCCCGCCGTCACCAGGGGCAGGCGCCAGTGCCGTGTGAAGCGGGCCACAGGCGCTGAGGCGTAGATGCAGCCGGGCCCCAGGAAGGCGCTGGGATTTGTGGCCCACTTGAGGTCCACGGCGGCCAGTGGTGCGGCCGAGTCGGAGCACACGCCGTGCTCGTCCTCGCTGCTGCCGAACACCCATTGCAGCCGGTGCCGCGGCAGCAGGTCGGGGCGCTGGTTCACCCGCTCCATGGCCAGCTGAATGGCCGGGCCGACCCGGGGCCAGGCCCACGGGTAGCTCAGGTTGCGGTGTGGCAGCACCACGGCCATGGTCAGGTTGGCGTCGTGGCCTCGCGCCCCACCCACTGCGCTCAGCAGCGCGCCCAGCAGTGCCACGAGTGCCCGCCGCATGGCGTCGCTGCCGTCCCCACGCCTGCCCTAGGCCTGTGGCATCGCGCCCCCGCGCCCTGCCACGGCCCCGCCACCCGGCGCTGCTTCTCGGTGCCGCGCCAGCGAGCGACTGATTATCTCCCGGGCAGGCAGTGCTTTTCCTTCCCCTCATTCAACGACAAAAGGGCTGTTATCATCGCACGGCTCCTTAACCCCTTGCTGCCTGCAGCTGCCGGCCTGCCCCGCCCCCGTGCCCGCAGGGGGAGGCAGGAAGAGATGCCCCCCGAGGGGCAAATCTATCATCTTAATGGGGTGGGGGGGGGTACAAAGGGGGGCGATGCAGGCTGTATGCATTACCCCCCCAGGGCATTCTGCCATAATTAGAGGAGAGGAGGGTGGGGGGTAGTGGGGGCTATGGGACAGTGGGTGCCTTTGGCCCCCCAGGCTGGGGGAGGGGATGGGGCAGGCTGGGGGAGCCCTGGGGTTGCATGGGAGGGAATCTGTTCCCCCCTTTCATCCTGGCAGCTAGGAGGCAGCTGGGGGGCCGGGGTGGAGCGGGAGCAGTGGGCTCATTCTGCACATGGTTGGGGGTTCCCAGGTGTATCCCACTTGACCCCCCCTGAGCCCCTTGGGACCTCGGTACCCACCATGGCCCACACTGGCAGTGCCTGCCCCAGCCGGGGCGGGGGGGGGACGAGGGGAGGGGAAAGGGTTTGATCCAGCTGGAAAAACACCGATGGGTGAAAAACACCAAGCATGCAGCACCCGCCCCCGCAACCACACTGGACCTGATCCCAGCAGCTGGGGGCCTGATCCTGCCCTATCCTGGAACAGCCCCCGGGCCCCAAGATGTTCCCCCGTCCAGTGTTGCCAGGCTCTATGCCACTCCACCAAGTGCCAGCTGCCTGAGTCAGGGGATGACAGGTGGCCCCCAGCCCTCTCCCTTGCTCTGCTCAGGGTGGACCCCAGCGGCCTGGGCCAAGGATCGGGCCCCACTGGGGGGGTGCCATGAGCAGCCGGTCATGCACTCACCCCTGACAGCCCAGATCCTGCCCTGCCGGCTGACCCCAGGCAAGCTTCTTGGGGGACATGTTTGCACCCTTGACCTGGGCACATCCTGCCAGCCCGCTTTCCCGCAGGGGAGCTGCTGGGTCACGCCCCCTGGCAGCTGGGATAAGTGGAGGTGCTTTTGCAGCTTCATTAGTGCAGGACATGGGATTGCCACAATCGGGCATTCCCGTGACCGGGGCACTAATGGGGCCCATTACCCAGGTAAAGAGCAGGGCAGGTAGGTGGGGGCCCTGACACATGGGGAGGGGGTCCCTGCCACCCGCTGCCTCTTTGGGGCAGGGTCCTGAGACCCCTGCCCACCCTTTCTCTGGGCAGACAGGGCAGTCATGAGAAACAAGTCAGGGAGGGCATTGCCCCCAGGAGAGCAGGGGCCTGGGCACCATGACCTGGGGGGCAGAGCTGGGGGGCTACAAGGGTGGCAAGGCCCAGGCAGGGCCTCCCGGAGCCCAGGGGCATGGAGCAGGCCTAGCCCTGGGGCAGCAGCACCCCCAGGAATGGGGGTACCAGGGATGGCAGGGCAGGCCCTGGGACAGTGGGTTGTTTCTGCCCCCTCCCTGGTATGGGAGAGCACGTGCTCCCTGGATGTGCCCCCCCCAGGTGTGGGGAGGCCCCTCAGGCTGCATAGGACAGCAGGAAAAAGCAGGCAGGCGGTACTAATGAAAAGCAGCTAATTAATTAATTACCCAGCTTTTTAATTAACCCAAAAGGAGCAAAAAAGAAACAACTAGCAGAGGATGGTTTCGATCCATCGACCTCTGGGTTATGGGCCCAGCACGCTTCCGCTGCGCCACTCTGCTGCTTGAATTCAGAGCTCTGATGACTCCATATAAGGCTACCTCCAGCCACTCACGCATGCGCAGCGAAGACGCCCATGAGCTGCCACCCAGCACCCATTCTACGCACGTCCCGCGCCACCTTGCGGCCCCGCTCGCGCCCTGCAAGACGCATGCGCAGTAGCACGGGCCCGCTCGCCAACGGCCGCCTTCTTGTTCCCGCCCCCCGGGCCTGTAACTGGCCCAGCGCTCCCTCTCCGATTGGCTCGTTTGAGATAGATGGGGAAGCAACCCAGTAGCCAAACAGCGAGCGAAAATACCAGCCCGCGGTTGGCTGTGCGAGAACCAATCGCCGGGCCGCTTGTTGCGGAGTGGACAGCGCTGGCCGGCGGCTTCTTCTCGGCGGCGGCGGCGGCGGGTTCCATTGTTCGGGGGTAGCGGGCGCCATGAGGTGAGCGGCGGCTAGGGAGGCCCGGGGGGGTCGGGATGTGGGGAGGGGCTGAGGACCCCGCAGGCGGGGCGGGGAAGGAGGACGGGGTGCCCTACAGGGGTTGCAGTCGAGGGGGTGAGTGCGGGGGATGCAAGGGAGGGCTGAAGGGGGGTGGGGGCGCCTCGCGGGGAGGATGAAGGGGGTAGAGGGCTTGGCCGTAGGGGCAGGGGCTCGGGGCCTTGCTCAGCTGTGACTCACTGCCTCTTCTCTCTCCCAGGGGTGATCGAGGTCGCGGCCGTGGCGGGCGCTTCGGGTCCAGGGGCCCTGGCAGCGGGTGAGCGCCGTCTCTGTTAGAGGGTGCTGGTGGGAGCGCTGCCTCCCTAGCCTGGGACCCCACTTTGAGGGGCTGCCAAGGGGGCCCTGCAGGGCCAACAGCCTCTAGCTTGTTCCTGCCCTAAACCTCTGTGAGAAGCGAAGCTTCCTAGACCTTCAGTGCTGGAGGCTGCATGCGAGAGAGCAGCGGTAAAAACGCTGGTCAGATGCAGCTCGCTCTCCCTTCCAGCTCCGCTCTCTGCCCCTCTGACGGGAGGCTGCGCAGCTTGGACCTGGCCTGTGGTCTGACCCAGTCAAAGGCAGTTCTGATTTTTCTCCAGCCTAGGTTCCTAGGGAGAGGGATGCGTCTAGTCACCCATTTTAAAGCTTCTCAAAAGTTTGTCCAGGCAGGGGGGGGGGGAATATTCTTGTCCTTTGCATATAATGAGAACTCACCTCCATTTTCTCCCACTTTTTCCTTTTAGATTCAGGCCCTTCGTGCCACACATTCCCTTTGACTTCTATGTGGTAAGTAACCTCTCGCAGTGCTTGGTGCCGGCTGTATAAAACAGCAGCAGGGTTGTAGTGGAAATAACACTTTGTTGAAGTAAAAAAAGTTGCTTGTTTCTTTTAAGAAAGGGAATGTAATAGCAGAACATCCTGTGGGGCCATAGGAAATAGTGAGTTTCAAAACCAAAAATGTACGTCTGATTCTTGGCCTGCTCAAGTGAGCGGGAGGCAAGTAGGTCTTTGAGGCAGTGTCCATGCAGCGTTTGACAGAGGGTTGAAGACGTGTAGTATGGAAAGCCTTGGTGTTTATCACTAACATGCATCACAACCTATCCCACTGTTAAAGAGTGGAACAGGAAATGAAAATCCTCTCCCAGATCTGCAGCTAGTAGCCCAAAGTGTGCATTACCTTAGCCAGGTTCCCAGAGCAGTAGAGTCTGGCCTTCCTCCAGGTCTTGGTTTCTGTGTGGCCTAAACAGGAATGACTTTCTTCTCTGTCTTCTTATAGAGGAGGAAGAGGAGGAGCTCATTTCCTTCCTTCATTGAGCCTGTCTGGTGTAGGGACACACAGGTGTGGCTTTCTCAGGGAAAATGGGTTAACCATTTCCTTGCCTTACAAGGCCAGGATCTTTGTTCCCATTGCAACAATTCAAGCGGTTTGAGTAACTACAGGGTCTCATTAGGAAATTCGGTATGTCATCTAATAGGTCTCAGATGCTTTACTGCCTTTTAGTACTCAGCTGGATCCATCATTAGAGATATACCTTTTAAGTCCTACCTCTCTATGTCATTTTGTTGCTTGTAAACTAAAAAAGCTTCTGTGCAGAGCATGCATAAATGCCTTGCTGCAGGTTCTGGTAACTAAGGTGCAGTTTTCAGAGACCTGCTCCTGATGCTGGAGCCTCGGTAAAGATGTGGGTAGGAAGGGAAGTTCTTTTTACTCCACTGAACCTAGTAGAAATAGAATGTGCAGCCTGGTTGCCGTGTCCAAAAGGCTGTAAGCAAGAAAATGTATTTGGAAGCTACTAGGGAAAGTGGAGAGGAAAACTAGGATAAGCTTGTTTTCTTCTTAAGTGCTGCACCAAAGATCTTGTATCACTGTGGAGCTGCTGCTTTAACGTTTGCTCCTGTTGCAGTGTGAGATGGCCTTCCCTCGCGTGAAGCCTGCAGCTGATGAGACGGCATTCAGTGAAGCCTTGCTGAAGAGAAACCAGGATCTGGCTCCAACTGCAGCCGAGCAGGTTAATAAAGCTTGCTTCCCATGTGCTTCCTATGGAAAACTTTCCTGAACTCAGACTGGTGCTAGGTTACTCTTAATTCAGTGTAGACTCTTTTGTAACAAACACCAGAAATGATCTTCCTGCAAAGGGAGACCTAGCTTTGCATGTCTCTCGACTTGACCAAGGGACAGAACCATGGCTGGGTGCTAATTCCAGCCTGCTGTAGGATGGAAAAGGGCTATGTTGCTTGGAAAGTGGTTTTAAATCTGTTTTTCCTGACTTGTCTGTTCCTCTGCATGTCTCAGGATTATCCAAATCCCATAATTTCCCAGCCTTTGAGACAAAGGCATGCATTTGTATCTCAGCTTTAGTTGAAACGGTCACTTGCTGCTGCCATCACCGCGTGCTCTCTTATTTTTCAGGCATCCATCCTGTCTCTGGTGACTAAAATAAACAACGTGATTGACAACTTGATAGTGGCGCCAGGAACTTTTGAAGTGGTGAGTCAGTCTTGTCTGCCGAGATGTGCCAGGTCTGCAGGGTTGGTGCAGCTCTTCGGAGGCTGCCTTAGTCTGGTTGGGTGTCTCCTTGTCCTGATGAGGCAGATCAGTTTTACAGCGTTGGTTTCTTTGCTCCTGCCCTTAGAGGCTCCCTCTCGAGGGAGGCTGTGAAGTTGAGTTGTGTGCTCTTGGCTTGTATTAACTTTTTTGGCTTGTTCTCTTGAAATAGCAAATTGAAGAAGTCCGCCAGGTGGGATCCTACAAGAAGGGCACCATGACGACAGGGCACAATGTAGCTGATTTGGTGGTGATCCTGAAAATCCTGCCTACCTGTAAGTGTCCTCTGCTCCTGATCGGGTGCGGCAGTCAGAACCACTCCAATGTCTCACTTCATTTTTTTTCTCTTTCCGTCTCTAGTGGAAGCAGTTGCTGCCTTGGGAAACAAAGTGGTGGAAAGTCTAAGAGCCCAGGATCCTACTGAAGGTTGGACCCTTTGCTGTGGGCAGTGGGGATGGAGATGAGTAGAACAAGTAGTGGAGTGACATGCCTGTTCCTAGTAAACAGGGACAGATTCAGTCCCTCTGGCCAGGACTACTACTTTCAGGACAAATCTGATGTCGCGGAAGAGACTTCAGCTTAGTGCTGCAGCCCCACAGCTGAGTCTGGCATCATCCACTCCCCTTTTACTCTGTGTCCTGGGGTTGCCTGTGGGGGTTGGTAGTGTCCCTGCTCCCACCCCACTGAAGTAGCTGTGGTGTTTTTTGTTCCCTCAGTCCTGACCATGCTAACCAACGAAACTGGTTTTGAGATTAGCTCAGCTGATGCTACAGTGAAGATCCTTATTACAACTGTGCCACCCAACCTCCGCAAACTGGACCCAGAGTTGCATTGTAAGATGTCTCATAAAGCCTGGCTCTGTGCGTGCGTGCGTGCGGTTTGTCTGTACTGATGCCTGTGCTAACTCTGTCCCCCCTGCCCTATCAGTGACCCTCCTGGGTGGCTGGTTGTCTTCAAAAGTTCTGACTGCCTAAATCTTGTCTTTCTGGATCCTTTTTCAGTGGATATCAAAGTGCTGCAGAGTGCCCTGGCTGCTATCAGGCATGCTCGCTGGTTTGAGGAGAATGCTTCCCAGTCCACGTAAGTGATGGCAGCCCTGAGGTCGCACTAAAATAATAGTCTTTGCTGTATGCGATGAGGTGTGGGGGTGTCCCCTTGGAGCTTAACCCCTGATCCTTCAGTCTGACAGTCCTTTTGTTAGTGCCGTGGGGGCTTCCTTTCTAGCCAGCCAAATAAGAATCTATAAGTTTATCAGGGCTGCTCACCAGGATCTGGGGGAACGTCTGTTCACCGAAGTGCCCCAAGGGATGACTAGATCGAATGGTCACAAACTCCTCCATGACCGTTTCAGGCTGGACATAAGGAAGAACTTTTTTCCTGTCCGAGCCCCCAAGGTCTGGAATAGACTGCAACTGGAGGTGGTTCAAGCACCTACTTTGAACACCTTCAAGAGACATTTGGATGTTTATCTTGCTGGGATCCTATGACCCCTGCTGACTTCCTGCCCCTGGGGTAGGGGGCTGGACTCGAAGATCTTCCGAGGTCCCTTTCTGCCCTAATGTCTATGAAATCTATGAAATACTGGGCTGCTGTGCCTCACAAGCACTGTTGACTTCTCACTTGTCTGGTTCTTTCACACTTACTTGGAGCTTATTGCTGCTTGAGTGGTGTGGTCCTACAGGGTCAGCTCTTGTTCATTTGTGGGGTGGCTGGTGGGAAACGAGCTGCTGGTTCTCTGGGAGGTGATTACACAGCCCCCTTTGACTTGCTTCATCAGGAGATGTCTTCACTCCAGCCCCAAAAGCAAGGTCATTCCTAGTGCACTAGGACATGCTTTAGCAGCCATGTCAGTCCTGTTCAGCCTCTAAACGTTGTCCTTATAAAACTTCTTCCAGCGTGAAAGTCTTGATTCGACTGTTGAAGGATTTGAGAATTCGCTTCCCTGGTTTCGAGCCCCTCACTCCATGGATCCTTGACCTGCTGGTACGTGTGCAGAAGAGGGGACTAGCGTGCTGATAGGTGTCTGATTGACACCTGATTGGGCTTCCCTGGCCAGTGCAGCCAAGCATGGGGTGCGCTTCCATTCTGTGGAGGATATGGAGAGAACATGTCAATTCCTCCAGTCTGAAAGACACAGCCCCAGTCTGGAATAAACCCTGGGACGTATAACTTCTGCCACCACAGGACTGCGGAGGCTTAAACTTGTCCTTTCCTAAAATTAAAGCCTTGTATCTAACCACGTTCTTCTCCCCTTTCCCGTAGGGGCACTACGCTGTGATGAACAATCCCACCAGGCAGCCCCTGGCTCTCAATGTGGCTTACAGGTATGGCAGCTACAGCACAGTACCTTGCAGAAACCAAAACTTTCCTCTGGATTTGCTTAGAGCTCTGAGTTTCCCACCTTGAGCATACTCCAGGCTGAGAGAACTCAGAGCCTTTTGACACATTTACTTGCCAAAGCAGATGCTTCTAGCTAGCTGCTACCCTTGCCCAAGCTCCCAACGCAGGGACCAAACATGACAGTGACTTGCTGGGGCAGCAGAGTGGACTTGTACCACCGAGCCAATATATGGGGTTGTGTGGTGTCTAAAATGGACCCGCTTGTTGTTAATCTCTAATTGTCCTGTAGGCGCTGCCTTCAGATCCTGGCTGCCGGGCTCTTCCTCCCCGGCTCTGTCGGAATCACTGATCCCTGCGAGAGTGGGAACTTCAGAGTCCACACAGTCATGACCCTTGAACAGCAGGTGAGGAAAGCCTGTGCCTGTGCAGTCCCCCTGCAGCAGTATGGGGAGGGTCAATGCAGCTTGCTAGTGCTGCACCCCTACAAAACTGCCTAGACCCCAGTCTGTACCCTGCCTCTCTTACAGACTAGGGGTTGCTGGGGCTTTGGGGATGTATTTACAGTATGAAACGTACCTGGTGCCTTAGATGGCCTCTTGGCTAGTTTAGCTGAAGTGGCGCAAGGGCGTGAGCACCTTTTGCTGTAGTTGGTTCGGAGTAGGGTGCTTTGATTGCTGGGATGGGGCAGGAACTGGTGGAACCCACTGTCTTGGAATAAGAAATTTCCACAGCCCCTCATTTCTGATTCACGAACTAGTCTACTGAAGAGAGTGCTAGAGGGCTACTGCCTCCTCCCAGGGCTGGAGTAGACCCACCCTCTGCAGGATGGGTTAGAGTCTTGGCCACACACACATCTGGGGCAGCACAGCCTCTGACCGTGACACTGTGTGAGACCTGTCCCAGACCAGTGCGCGGACTCTAGCACACAGATTCTCCCACTTACCCCTCATAGGACATGGTGTGTTACACTGCACAGACGCTCGTCCGGATCCTCTCGCATGGAGGCTACAGGAAGATCCTGGGACAGGAGGGCGATGCCAGCTGTAAGTTAGTGTGTCATGACTGCTGATCGGCAGGACCAGTGTGTGCCAGGGACCCTGAGGGCTGTTGCTGGGAGTGTCACACCCTGTTTTTTGGGGGGTGGGGACAATAGCACACTGCTCCTTTACTAGACTGATGGAGAAATGAGCCCTTCCACGCAAAGGGTTTGTGGCTAGAGGCTCAACACAAGCATGCGGCGGAAGAGGCCGTCCCCGATGGGCCAAGCCAGGAGGCTGAGCAAGCAGCCAGGGATCAGTACAAGTTTCCTGCTAGGTGCAGGCTGCTGCTCTGCAGTAAATGCTGCCTTGTGACTCGAGCTGGCCACTGAGGCAGGAAGGAAGTGGGCAGGCACAAAAAGCTTGCTGCCCAGAGCATGTGTGGCTGGCTCGGGCGCCACCTCAGCTTCCTCCTTGCGAGCCCTGCCAGCAGGAGTGAAGCCTGGTTCTGTAGGTTATGCCCTTCTATTTTCCTTCCTGGCAGTGCTTGTTAGTTCCCTATTCTGGTGAATGCTGTGAGGATGCACGTGGCAATGGGGGCCACGCTGATGGGTCACCACCTGCTGACGCTGCTTCTGTTTGCAGACCTGGCTTCGGAAATGTCCACTTGGGATGGCGTGATAGTGACGCCTTCTGAGAAGGCATATGAGAAGCCCCCGGAGAAGAAGGAAGGAGAAGAGGAAGAGGAGAACCAAGAAGAGACAGCAGCAGGAGAAGAGGAGGAAAGCATGGAGACTCAAGAATAAACCATCCAGGTAAAGCCTGACTGAAGCATGGGTGCAGTACAGCCTTGTCATGGAGGTGCTGGGTACAGAGCTTTCCCTCCTGTGGCTCCCCAGGCCACTGTACATGAAAGCATTAGATACCCACCCCATTTCCACTGCAGTTCCTCTCGTCCTGGGGGCAAAGACAAGACTCGGTAACCTGGTTTCAGTCCTGTGCTGTGGTGAGGGGGATGTCCCTTGGGGCTGTGGCTGGGCTCCCACCAGCTCCAGGACGACCCCATCCCCTCCAAGCCACCACCTCCCTCCTGCAGTGGGAAGCTACCAGCCTGCCCTGCAGCTCCCCTAATGGGCACTTGCCTGCTTCTCTTGCAGGGCACGTCCAGCCTGTGGACAGGAACAGAGGCCAGGCTGTCCTCCCCTGCAGCGAGCATCGGATCCCACCGCATCACCTCACCTCAACCAACACTTGTATTTTGTTGTGGTTTTTATAGTTTAACATTAAAAAGTTCTGCCCTTTTATGTGGCTCTGACATCTGGGTGCAGGAGCAGGCCCTGGAACAGTTCTGTGTTCCAGGAGCCAGGGTTTGGGGGTCTGGCCTCAGGCCCCTGTGGCTGACTTGGAGCGGGGTGTGCAGTCCTTTCTAGAGGAGCCTGGGGTTGTGACATGGGTGCGGTGCAGCCACTTGTGGGGGAAGCGGACCTGGGGGCCACGTGGTCTTGCAGTGGTGGGTGCTGCTGCAGGGACAGAGCCAGCCCCTGGGGCTGCGCGGGCGCAGGCAGGGCACTATTCACTCAGCGTTTGCAAGCGGGGGGGGTCACTTTATTGTGCCACCTGGAGCCTAGAGGTGCAGTACATGGAGCTGGGGTTAGTGTGTGCTGTCTCGGCTGGCCCAGGGGGCAGGTACGCAGAACCATCTCCCCTTCCCTCCACGCGGGCAAGCCCCAGAGCAAGGAGCTGCCTGCTGCTGGCCCAGGTATCCTTGGCACTAATGTCAGCAGGAGCTGGGGGGAGCCAACTCTCCTCAGCCATTGGCTTGTGGGCCTGGACCAGCCCTTGGGGCAGTAAGTATGAGCTGGAGGTCCCACTGCAATCCACTCAGTCCAGCACGGCAGCCTGGGCCCAGCAGCATCATTTGCTGGGGGAGCCCTGCGGGTAGCCCCCTGACTCCAGCATGGCCTTCCTGCGCGCCGTCTCCTTGGCTACGCTGTGATTGAGTCTCCGCAGCCGCTCCTGCAGGTGAGAGCATGGTCATCAGGGCAGGCAGAACTACACGGGCTGTAAGCCTGACCCTGCAAGGGCTGCCTGGCAGAGCAGACAGCTCTGGAAGCTGACTCACACAGGGACGTGCTGAGGCTGTTGGCCTGGCAGAGACTGACCGAGCTTGGGGCAAGGCAGGCGCATGTACGGTGCCCAGGATGCCAACAGCACCAGTGCTGTTCAGGCAGGAGAGAACTCTTCAGTTCCATCTTCCCGCACTATCCTCTCTGGGGGAAGCCATAACTGCTAGAGTTCCCCTGCCCCTGCGGGGGATTCACCCAGGGGTGCAAATGCCAGCTGTTGTCCTGAGCCCTGTCACCAGCACCAAGGGAGCAGAGCAGCCCAGCTCCCAGCAGGAGGGAGTCCCTCTCTGGCACCTTAATCCCAAGCCCTGCCCAGAGAGGCCTGGCAGCCAGTCCTGCACCTACCTGTGCATTCTGCAGGATGTTGTTGACCAGCACCACGCGGCGCCGTGCGTTCAGCAGCTTCTTCACGTACGGGTCCAGGTCCAGAGCGACCTTCTGGTCCTCGTTGATCCGGCACAGCTCTGGGGGAGGAGCAGCGCTGCAGCACCCTGCAAGGACCACCCCCTTCCCCTCCCTGGGTGGCCCCTCCAGGACCAGGGCAGGATGGTCCTTGCAGCACACCCCCACGAGGGAGTCACTGTCCCCACCCCCCAGACAGACCCCGCCCGACCCCCGCGGCTCACCCGTGGCCAGGCTGTCGATGTGCTCACGCAGCTCCACCTGGCTCTCCCTGCGGGCATAGCAACAGGTCACAGGCGGGCGCTGGGGACCCCCCAGGATCTGCCCCCAGCCCCACCGCCCCCCACCCCGGGGCTCAGCGCCAGCGGGGCTGAACCCTCGGCCCTGCCCCCCGAGACGCCCACCGCACTGCGTGCACGTGCGCATCCAGCTGGCGCACGGCCGGGCGCAGGAAGCGGAGCAGCCCCTCGGCGAACACGTCCCGAGCGCCCGACACCGGCGTCCCCGCTCCGCCCGGGCCCGGGCCCGCCAGCGCCGCCATGACCTGCAGCGCCTGCCGGGAGCGCCCGTGCGGGGCACGCCGGGAAGCGCAGTCAGGCGGCACCGCCGCCGCAAGGGCCTGTGGGGGATGGAGTCCGCGCGAAGCCCGGGGCATCACGGGAGGCGCCGTCTTGGGCCGCAAGCAAGGCCTGGCGGGAAATGTAGTCCCCCGAAACGTCCCGGGAGGCGCCATCTTGGATCTGGCGCAAGGGCAGATGGGAAAAGTAGTCCAACGACATCCCGAGACAGACGCCATCTTGGCGCGCGCAAGGGCTGGCGGGAGCCGCTGTTCTGCTCTTGCTGCAAAGCATCACGGGAGAGCCTGGCGCAAAGGCTTATGGGAAATACTTGCACTACCCTGCCCCCAAAGTACAGCGCTGAGCACAGCCCGGACCCCCAATCTGTCCCCTCCCATCAGGGGGCTCCAGTCCAGGACCCACTCGGGCGACCGGCCCCCCAGATGCCGCGGCGGGAAGGACCAGGCAGGAGCCACATGGAAAAAACACAAGAGCATTTAAATAACGATTAAGAGCCACCGGGAGCAAACGAAGGTCATGTTTCCCGGGGGGGCCCGGGGGCACAAACCCCGCCCTGCCCCCCCTGCTTTGCCAGGATTTTTGGTACTTTCCGCTATTTGGCTTTTCCGTACAATTGGGCCAAAGCCCCGGGGGCCCGCAGTGGCGCGGGGCTAGTTGACAGGCGCGGGCTCGGCCACGGGCATGGTGTGCAGCACCTCGTCCAGCAGCTGCAGCGCGCGGTGCAGGTGCAGCTCGATCCAGCATGGCGTGTGCGTGATGCTCTGGCGCGGGTAGTCGGGGCCCCAGCCCTTCACGAAGCTCAGGCGCAGGATGCAGAGGCGCCGCAGGTCGTCCACTCCGATGCCGGCCGCCGCCGAGAGCCCTGGGGACGGCACAGCTGCTGGGGAGACGGCTCTCCCAGCCCCCACCCCATGGCCAGAGCTGTATTTGGGCTCCCTGCACCATCCCCTGGGGCTCTCCAGCATCCCCAATGCTCCCACAAACTGAGGAACAGTCCCCTGTAAACTGGGCTGCCGTGCCCTTCCCGCTGCCCTGGCACCTACCGACTGCCGGTGCGATACCGCCCACGGAGCCAGGCCCTGGGATGCTGCCAGCCACGGCAGCTGCCTGAGCAGCAGCTGCTGCCTGCGCCGTGGCTGCCTGCTGCTGCATCTGCCGGTGGCACTGCCGCAGATCGAACACCTGGGGACGAGACTCAGCGCTGGGGAGGGGGGGCCACAGCGAGCTCAGCCCCAAACTGGGCACCTCGGGTCCTCCCGCACCCCTACCTTGATGTAGGCGCCGGGGTAGATCTTGTGCACGGCGTCACCGGGTGCACGCCCAGCCTCGCGGTCCAGGTAGTAGCTCTGCACGAAGACGGCATGGTCGCTCAGGCAGCGCATCCACACGTCGCCCTCGCCCCGGCACTCCAGCTGCACCCCCTTGCCGATGTGCAGCCTGTGGGGCACAGATGGCTCAGTCTGCGCCCACCAGGGCCCCCAAATCTCCCCACTCTGCCCTTCACTTGGCCCCACGCTGGCCCCAACCTGGCACGCTCGCTGGCATCAGTGCGGTGCACATTGGAGAGCTGCCCCAGGCAGAAGCGGTCGCCACCTGAGGGGTCCACATAGCCATCCACGGTGACCACGGGACAGCTGGATGGTACCTTGAAGATCTCCCCAACCTGCACATCCATCTCAAAGTAGGCGATGGAGCACCAGAACTCAGGGCCTGGAGGGCAAAGGTCGGGGGCAGAGGTCACAGGGTGCAGAGGTCATGGGGGGGGGGGGGGCAGACGCAAGCGGGGGGCACTTACCCGGGTGGCTGGAGACAGGCTGTGGGTACGGCGCTGTGCTGTGGTGCTGGGGCCCTGAGGGCAGAGAAGGGGCTGGGTCAGGGCTCGGGTCCACCCCAGAAGCAGCTGCATTTGGGGACCAGGACGCGTGGCTGGGATCTCTCCCTCCCTAATGCCCCCCCAGTGACATACAGCAGTGGTTAGGGTGGTGCAGTGGGGGCTGCGGGTGGCTCCGTTCCCGGGGCGGCGGCGGAGGGGGCTGCGGTGGGGGGGGCTGTGGCGGTGGCTGCCCTCCCAGGCTGGGGGTGTAGGTGGCCGTGTTCCCTGTCCAACCGGCGGTCGTGTCTGGGGGGGCAAACAGAGAGAAAAAGAGAGAGTGGGGGGCACCCCCAAGCCCCCCTCATACCCCCAGACCTGGTACTCACTGTGGCATGGTGGCGGGGGATGCGGCAGGCAGCCGTTGTGCGGGGGGGGCACTGGGGCTGGGGGGGCCACTTGCAGCAGGCCGGGGCCGGGGGGCAGGCGCAGAAGAGGGGGGCCGGGGGCCACGGCTGGGGAGGAGGAGACATATGATGAAGCCATTGGGCGGGGCTCAAGTGCCCCCCACCAAAGACCCCCTCTTCCCCTGTGTACTCACCTGGGGGTGACATAGGCAGCGTGGGGTAGAGGCTCAGGGGGGCGCAGGGGGGCTCAGGTAGACGCAGGGGGGGCAGCGGGGTGCCGTAGGCTTCACTGGGGGGGGCCCCGCGGGGCTTGGGGTCGGGGGGCACTCCGCAGCCCCCCAGGGGTGCCTCCATCTGCACGCAGTCATGGGGCAGCTCCTCCTTCACCAGGCGGGCGGGGGGTGCTGGGGGAGAGCTTGGGTCACCACCCTGCTCCTCCAACCCCCCAGCTCTGCCCCCTCCCTGGGCGAGGAAAGAAGCTAGGTGTCTGGGCTCCCAGCCCTGCTCCGACCACTAGACCCCGCTCCCCTCTCTGAAGAGGGGAGAGAACCCAAGTGTCCGGACCCCCCGCCCTGATGCCCCCTGCCTTGCAGGGCACTGCTGGGAGAAGCTTGCGGCCCCGCATGCCCCATGGAGGGGGTCTCACCTGCGCTCTGGATGCTCAGACCTGCAGGGAGAAAGGCAGTGTGAGCGGGAGCCCCCCCCCCAGTAGCCCCCGCAACCCTGCCTCCGGCCCCCCCGCTCACCGGCGCCTGGCGCAGCGAGGCGCTGGTAGTGGTAGGGGTTCACGCAGACGCTGTCGTACTTGAGGTCGAAGCCGAAGTGGCAGCACTTGAGGTGCCGCAGCTCGTTCTTGTGAAGGTCGGGCCAGCGCCAGAGCCGGGCGTAGATCACGTGAGGGAAGCCTTTGCGCC
This sequence comes from Alligator mississippiensis, assembly GCF_030867095.1. Taxonomy (NCBI): domain Eukaryota; kingdom Metazoa; phylum Chordata; order Crocodylia; family Alligatoridae; genus Alligator; species Alligator mississippiensis. Next base: position 13,214,224 of record NC_081838.1, read on the forward strand.
CGGCTACCTGTGGGGGGATGGCCCGGACGCGTGGGTCATCTCTCTGGCCTGCTTGGGGAGGGGAGTGGGGCCTAGTGGTGGGAGCAGGGGCTGGGGGGCTGGAGGCCTGGGTCCCATCCAGGCTCCAGGGGAGCCTGGTGGTCAGCACAAAGGGGCCTGCTGGTCAGTGCAAAGGGGCCGAGAGCCCAGACACCTGGATTCTGGATGCCTGGGTTCCCTCCCTAGCTCAAGAAGGGGCATGGGATCTGGTAGTCAGAGAAGGGGCTGGGAGTCTAGACACTTGGGTCCCATCTGGGCTCCAGGGCAGGGGCCCAGGGGTCAGAGCAAGGGGGCCGGGAGCCTGGGTTCTCTCCCTGCCCTGGGAGGGGAGTAGAGCGTGGGGCTGCTGCGGGGGGGGGGCAGGTGCCCCCTTCCAGGGCCCCCCTGGGCTGGTCTGTGTCCAGGGGGAGGGCAGAGCCTGGGCACCAGGGCAGGCTCCATGCCCCGCCACCCCCACTGCGAGACACATGGAAGAAGCCCCCCTCCCAAAATTTGCCCCCAGCTAGACCCCCCCACCCCAGGCACCAGGACAACCCTTGCCGGGGAGCTCCTGCAGCTCCTCCCCCCAGGGCTGCAGCTGGAGGGCACAGGAGGGGACAGGGGCAGAACCCGGGGGCCCTGGAGCCAGAAGGTGGGGGCAGGGGCTGCCCTTCTCCCCCCTTCCCCCCCCAGCCTTGGCTGCTGCTGCCACAGGCTCCAGACATAACAAGCCCTTTTGATGCTGCCAGACGGTGACTCATGGGGGGGGAGGGGTAGGGGGAGTGGAGCAGGCGGGGGTGGGGGGGGCAGGGGGAGTGGGCGCCTGGCCCAGGCCTGGCCCCATCCTGCAGGGGGGTAGGGAGAGGGGGTTGTGGCCCAGGCCCCCCCCAGGTTCAGCCACAAAAATGCAGCTCCCAGGAGCTCGGTCCCAGACGCTGACGTCAGCCCCCCTGGCCCCCCCAGCTGCCGCCTGGATGCCTGGGTCCCACCCCGGCTTCGGGAGGGTGCGGGGCCTGGCCAGCGAGAGCCAGAGCTGGGATGCTTGGGTTTTCTGCCAGTGCTGGCAGGGGTGGGGCATTTCTGGGTTGGAGCTCAGGAAGGTGGGGCTGGGAGCCCAGACGCCTGCCTGGGTTCTCTCCCAGCTCTGGGAGGGACATGGCGGGTCTAGCAGGGCCTGGACGCCTGGGTTTCCTCCAGGTCCAGACACATGGGTTCCCCCCAGCTCCAGGAGGGACGTGGGGTGTAGCAGGCCCGGATGGCTGGGTCCCTCCCAGCTCTGGGAGGGACGGGGCAGGGGGTCTAGCAGGGCCTGAACACCTGGGTTCCCCCCAGCTCCGGGATAGACATGGGGTCGCCCGGGTACCCCCAGCTGCAGGAGGCCACGGGGTACCTGCAGGCGGCCGTCCAGGGTGCGCTGGATGGTGACACACTTGCTAGGGTGGGCCCCGCCGGTGGTGACGGCTGTGATGAGTGAGTCCAGCTCGTCCTTCTTCTCCTTCAGCTTCTTGACCAAGCTCTCGATGGCACGCTTGGCGAAGGTCTCGTTCTCACCGCCCTGCCGGTGGCACAGCAGGCTGTGCACGATGCTCAGGCAGGCGTCGCTGCTGCTGGGCGCTGCCAGCGACATGGCCGGACCCTGTGGGTGAGCCACAGCGTTACCCCTGCCCTGAGCCAGGGGTTAGCTGGTGCCCCTCACTCCTGACCCGCAGCCCCAGGCCCTTCCCAGAACCACCTGGACTCCTGGGTTCCCTCCTGGCTGGGACCGAGAGAAGCTGTGGGGAGGGAGTGCTCCCGGCTCTGGGAGGCAGCATGAGGCCCCAGCCCCACTGGCGGGACCCCACCAGGTCACTGTGGGGTCATGAGTGGGTCACAGGGAAGCATGGGGGCCAGGGGTGACAGGGAAGGAGGGTTCTGGGGCCCTGCACCCCTGCGTGGTGCAGTGACACGTGACACAGCTGCCTGCCATGTCAGGAAAGAATGGCACGCATGTGCACACTTTGTGTTCCTGTATGCATGTGTGTGCTTTGTGCATGTGCATGCCATGGGCCTGTGCACGCTAGTGCTGTGCCCGTGTGCTGTATGCATGTGTGTATGCCTTGTGCAGGCTTCATGTGTCCATGTGCAGCATGCATGTGTGTGTGCAGGGTGTGTCTACGTGCAGTGTGCATATGTGCGTATGTGCACATGTGCATTCCCGTGTTCTGTGTGTACGTGTGCCTTGTGCACATGCACCATGTGTGTCCTGTGCTTTGGCTGTGTACATGTGCCATGTCCATGTTCCACATATGCCTGGACATGAGCTACGTGGAAGCATGGCCTGCATGCATGTACTCGCTTCATGCATGTGCCGTATCTGTGCACACGTGTGCTCCGTGTGCAGTGGCCCTGGCTCTGGTGGGGGCAGGGCGGTGAGTCAGGGCAGGCGCCACGGCCCCGCTCCAGCCCTGGGAAACATCCTTGGGCTCGCGGCAGACATAACAAACCGTCAGCCTCAAGCGGCGCCGGCGCCCTGCCAGTCCCCGCCCGGCCCCTCCACGTCTGCAGCCACTTTCCAGTGTGCAGGGCCCTGCCAGCCCCAATCCCGCTCATGCCGGGACCTGGCTCACAACCCACGTCCTGCCCTGTCTGCCACCACGTGCCTGGGCAGGGAGGCACCGTGTCCCCTTGTGTCTCCCACCCCCAGCTCGCCCTGTGGCGGGTGAAAACCGGTGGTGTCTTCATGGCTGGACCCCACTGCGGTCACTGCCGGAGGAGATGAGCTCCACGGGCATCCCTGCCACCCACAAGCCTGGCACCAGCCCGGCCCCATGTCTCGTCCCCGCCGGAGGGACTGGGCTCCAGGGGGCGGGGGCGTCCGGCTGGGGCAGGGCAGCACCGGCAGTCCCCCAGCCCAGGGGGTGCCTGGGAGAGACTCCTGGAGCCCCCGGCCAGGCTGCAGGGTCCGTGCTGGGGGTTGCAGCTCAGGGCTGAGGCCGGCTGCGGGGTGCAGCCAGGTCCAGGGTGCGGGATGCTGGGAGAGGAAGACCCGGGGGTGTGGGGTGTCGCTCTGGGATGCCGTGGGGTGCAGGACCCGGGGGTGCGGGGTGCAGCAGAATGCCGGGTGCAGGACCTAGGGGTGCCGTAGGACCCGGGAGTGAGGGGTGCAGGCCCGGGGGTGCCGCCTCGGGGGAGTGGGGTGCAGAACCCAGGGGTGCCGCAGGACCCGGGGGTGCGGAGTGCAGGCCCGGGAGTGTGGGTGCAGCGGGGTGCGGGACCCAGGGGTGCCACGGGAGCCGGGGATGCAGGCCCGGGGTGCGGGGTGCCCCCGGGGTGCCGCGCCGCCCGCACTCACCTCCGCCGCCCGCGCCGCTACAATAACAAAAGGCGAAGCCGGAGCGCGTGAGGCACTGGGGCGCCGGCGGCCAATGGCGGGCGCCGACACAGGCGGCGGCGCGGCCCGCGGCCAATCGCCGCCGCGCTCCCAGGGCGGGCGGGCGGGCCCGGCGGCGCCCCAGACTGACACCTGGGGGGCGGGGCCGGCGCCGCACGTGGCGGGGGAGGGCGGGGGGGGCGCTGCCCCGGGCCGGGCCGGGCCGCTGGCGGCCGCGTCTTGCTGCCCCGCGGCAGCTCTGGGGCCGCTTGGCCGCGGGGAGAGCCCGTGGCCTGGGGGCCGGGACGGCTGCGGGGAGCAAAACTATCAGCAGGCGCCACCGCGCTGCAGTGCTTCTGCACAGGGCGGGCGGCGAGGAGCCTGGAGCCGGCCCAGGGGGTGAAAAGCAGCTCGTTTTTCCCCGACGGAAGGGCTCGGGGGCCAAGCTCCGGGCAGGCCGGAGAGGGATGCTCCTCTCTGCTGCTGGACTCGCCGGCCCACGCACAAGCCCTGCCCGCGGGTCGGACACGGGCGGGGTGCAGGCAAGGTGCTGGCCGTAGCAGCGCGCGAGCCCTGGGCTGGACGGGCCCGGCCCACTTGAAGCCCATCGAGGCCCAGGGCTCCGCGCCTCGGGGAGACGGGAGCTGGGCAGGCGTGGAGAAGGTAAGGCGAGAGCAGACCGAAGCCCCCAGCCCGGAGCGGCCGTCTCCCTTTCGTGGGAAGCCTGTCAGGGCTGTGGACCAAGCCGGAGGCTGCAGCACGACGTGGCCTTGGGAAGGGCGAAGATGGTGCTTCCGTGACGAACCTCGGGACGGCGGCTGTGCGGAAAGCGCCGGGAGCGAGGGTGAGGATCGGGCCCCCCCCTTGCATGACGCGGCGGCAGCACCACCTCGTGGTGGAGAGAGATCCCAGCAACGGAAGCGATTTGGGGGCCCGTCCAGCCCCGAGCTGGAGTTTAAGGCCTCCAACCGGCACCAACACCTCCCCGCGTCCCAGACCCGAACCCCTGAACCTCGAAACAGGGAGGCTGGAAAACCCGCCGAAGCTCACTCAAGCCACACAGTTAACAAATGAATGAGACTCGTTAGCACCATCACCACAAGCTGCAGAAGAGACCAAAAGTGGCAAAGAGGAGCTGGGGGGGTTCAGGACAGCAAATTCCAGGCTGGCATCAGGAAGCCTGCGTTGGCCCCCTGCAGGTCTCAGCTGCCACGTGACCAGGCGAGCTCTGCAGCAGGAGCTCCTCACAGTTTCCACTAGCACCAGCAGCTCCAGGCAGGGCATGAGCCAGGAAAGCCATGGTGCTGGAGGGCAGTTCCCTTCTTTCTCCCCACATGCAGCAGTGCTTGGCCTACAGTGCTTGGACCTTCTTGAGGCCCTGAGAGCACCCTCCACCCATAACTCCCCACTCTCAGTTTGAGGGCAGCTCCAGCCCAACCCAGCAGCCAGCAGAGGAAGGGGTAGCTGGACCCACCTTCTAGCAATAAATGTGGTTTCCAGCAGTGACTGCTCAGCACAGGAAAGGCCGCCACTGCTTAGAAAGCAGCTTGACCCCCCAAGGCAGAGCGCAAGAGCTGCACTCAGCTGTATTGGGGCAAGGATGGCATGAGCCGTGCTTGACCCCCTCAGGATTACCCCTCACCGCGCTCAAAAGAAAAGCTCCAGAGCCCCGGGGATTTTTGTCATTGTTTCTCCATTGTTACAACGAACCAGAAATACAAGATTCCATTGAAACCGGAACAGTTCACAGAATGGTGGTAAATTAAAACTTCGGGGGGAGGAGGGGGGAGAACAAACCCGTTCTCAACGTCTAAAACCAGCCGCATTCTCAAAAGTGCCCAGGAGGCACTGGAGTCAACCTGGACCGAAAGCTTGGTTTTGGTTACGCTTGTCACTCCAACCAATTGTGGACCCAGTGTTTCCGAGACGGTTCTACCATGATTTCCTTTCATAGGTGCCGTGCGTGGACCTGCTTCAACATCCTTAATGCACGAACTAGGTCTTCTTCTAGGTTCCGGTATGTAGAAACCAGTAGTGCTGTCCCTTCAGGCATGATAGAAAAGAAATTCAAACTATACCCCAAATGAAAAAAAAAGGAAGAAAAAAAAAGTCAGTCCTCTGTGCTGTCAGTAATAGAATCCCAGCAATCAAATCCATAGCTGGGGAAGAAGGGGGGAGGGAGGGAAGAGTTTTGATACAAAATTAAATCATGACATGTCTAGAGAGCACTACATCCTTAAGCCTGGACTGGACTAGTGTGACAGGCACAGGGGAGGAGGAATTTTGGTACCTTTGGTGGGTTATTGCAATTAAAAAAAAGACAAAATGGCAAATGTCAAGAAAATTTCCCACTTGAGCCACACTAAAGGATTGACTCTGAACCTGAACAGAACCGTCAAGTGGAAGAGGCACGTAACCATGGGATCCCGCAGCCTGTGTTCAGCACCAGGGAGCACTTCCCCTAAAAAGCATGCATCACAGCAGACGTGCAGCGCTTCCCCACCCCCCTCCACGAGCACTGAGGAAGTGTGTGCGCCAGTGCTGGCTGGTAGGCCGAGCATCCCCAGCACTGGATCCAGTGGATGACTGCAAGTCTGTCACATTCATGTTCAGAGGACTTTGGAAAAGAAATATATATATGTATATAAAAACAAAACAAAACAAGAAAACCAAAAAACCACAATCCGGAAAAGGTTTCATACAACACAGAGTATCAAAATGTAAAAGGAACACACTAAAATTGGATCTCTCAGTAGGACAGGGCTGCCCCCCCTCCTGCAGCTCCTTCCAGCAGGAATCAGGGTTTCCGTTTTTAGCTTATGGGTATTGACATACACATCAACTTCAACGAGTCTCTCACACGGCCCTTCAGTCGTTGGTCTCTGGATCTGTCTGAGCCATGTACGCATCCAGCTCGGCATCGAGGTGTCCTTTTGTTTTAGACATGTAAGCATCTAATTGGTTGTCCAGTTGTTCCTTGGTTAGCGCAGGGCGCGTGGATCCTCTTCCTCGGCCTCGGCCTCTGCCCCGGCCACCAAAGCCCCCTCGTCCCCGGCCTGCCATGCCACGACCTGAGAGAGACAAGAGCTGTTACATACTGCATCGCACCTAGAGACGCACATTAAGGATCCCGCTGGTTTAGCTCCTGCGCCTTCAACTTGGCCAAGTCCCGGCCTCCTCCTCCCCCCATCAAGCTCACTGCACTAATCTATGGGGCATTGTCTCCTGTGCTGCCCCTGGGCTGGGAGTGGCTGCCTCTTTCCTGAGCCAGAAGTACTGTCCTTTCCTCCTTCAAATCCACCCCCATGAAGCCTCTGATAGTCTCCCTGCCAGACTTTCACACTCCTCAGCTGTCACCCTGTGCACCAGGTTTGTCTAAGGCACAGTAACGCACTGTCAAATACCACATGTCTACCACTCTAAATGCATGCTGCCACATGACTGCACTGCAAAAACTGCAGACTTGCTATTTGAGCATCTTGCTGATTTTTTAATATAGTGGCGACTGACACGAAGCAGTGGTTTTCCCCTTAAACCAGACATCCGAGGCATCTACTGTTGTGCAAGACTCTGCTACTGCAACGTCTAGAAATCTAGACTTAGTGAGATCTGCAACAAGAGCCGTTCAAACAGAGCCAACAGGTAATACAGATTTCTGTATGGCTATCAGACCAACTGGCCAGTACGAAGGATAGTCTGATTTGAGACAGAAGCCTAGAACTTGTCTACAGGAAACCAACCAGCAGTAGTTACAGCACGGTAATGGTATCACTGTAGTTCAGCTAGTTGGCTTTCACAGCGCTGACTAGTTACATCAACCATGAGAGAACCACGTCGGTTTTTGCAGCGAGATGTGACAAAGGATTGCAATCAGCTGCTGCCTAGCCTAGGTCACCCCACCCAGTGCACATCCAGTTTCAGCATTAGAACCCAGAGGGACTAGGCAAGTAAGTACATTCATGTCCCAAAGTTAATTCACAAAGCAAGGAAGTTCAAGTTCTTGCACAGTGTAGCACCAAGTAACAAGGCCAGCCACAGACATCCAAAGTCCCACTGACTGATTCTTGCTTGAACCATGACTAGAGTTTCACTTTCAGTGACATTCCATGAGTCACATCCTATATTTGCTCCAGCACCAGTCTCTCTCATTTGGGGACTTCCCTAATGTAGTACTTCACACTGTGAACAGCACCTAGTATTTAAAAGTCAGATTCAGTTTCAAGGGGGGGAGGGGGCACGCGAGAGAAAAAGAATCCAGGTAAGCAGAAACTTAAGAAACTTATTAGTTGGGTGTAGGACTAAAGCCTCCCATTTATGAAGTTTTTAGCCTCTTATTTTAAACACAGATGTTTTAGCACTTATAGTTACAAAGGTTACATTTCCTTCATGTTCTGGAAAGCTGGCAGATATAGGAGAGCTTTTTCCAGATCACGTAGATAAGCTACTGCAGCTGGGATGATGTCGTTGGGGCTGGACCTGCTTTGAGCAGGGGATTGGACTAGAAGTGACCTCCCAAGGTCCCTTCCAACCCTCATTATCTATGGTTCTACTCCAATATGATTGCCACTACTTGAAGCATTACCCAATGGGCAGCATGACACTAACGAGGCCCTGGTCTAATTCATGGCTGCTTTTCAGAACCCTGCAGGCAACAATGAAACTGTCATGGATCTTATCAGCATCAACACTGCTACTATTAACATGTCAGCAAATGGAAATGCGATGCATGTAACATGAGGCTGCATGCTGGGTACAAAGGGAATTCTAGTTTGCAGTTGCATATGCATATTATAATTTAACCCAGATTAAAACAAAAAGATGCTCCAGCTTGTTTTACCCCTCATCCCTTCCAAAATGACATGCACTCACCTCTGCCACCAATTCCTCCACGACCCATAGCTCCTCTGCCCAGGCCTCCTCTCCCAGGTCCACCACGACCTCTGACGCCACCTCTTCTCAGGCCCATTCTAGGGGAAACACCACGTCCTCCCCGAAGTAAACTCCCACCTTTGATGCAGCAAGAGGATGATAAAAAGAAAGCATGAGTAGGCAGAAAGGCATCAAAACTCAACAAAGCTTTGCTTAGCTGTCAGGATTATTCCCCACCCCAGACCCCACGATGCCCATGGGTGCTCTCGTTTGCTGTCAAACATCTAAAGTGGATGCCTGGACTCATGGAGTGCACTGACCTCTGAGGGGGATGCCTCCTCTCAGCAATCCTCTTGCTCCACGTCCGCCACGCATAGCTCCCCGCGGCAAGCCTCTCTGACCCATAGACAGCCCTCTTCCTCCCATAGCACCTCGAGCGAGGGGTCCTGCTGGCCGGCCTAATCGTGCTTGAATATTACTTTTACCCAGACGCTGCTTTAAGCTCTTCTAGAATGGAAGGATTTTTAAAAGAAAAAAAAAAAAAAAAAGAAAGAAAAAAGAGAGACAAAAGTCATGTAGCTATCAGGGACTAAGGTAACTGGTGTAGATGGAAAAGAACCTCCAAAAGCACAGGAGGAACAATCTTCTGAAGGGCTACAAATCCACTGCGTGTGTTCAGCTCCTAGAGAAAGAAAGTTCTTGCCAGGGAGAGAGCGCTCGCAAAGCACAGAGCACTGTAAACTACCTGCTGACAACAGAGGTGAAAAGATTCAAAGTTGGGAGTTCCAAGGGCAAGATGTACCTTCATTGTGCAGACATTCCCACTGCGGCTGCAAGCAAAGCCAATGCTTCATCACTTAGATGAGCTGCTGCGTTCCACGTGGGGCAGGGGCTTAATACCAGCAAGGAGCCCCATGGGTGCTTCGAGACACAAAGTTGCTTTGGCAGCAGAAAAAGCCAGGGCTCTAGAAGCACACGAGACTTGTACAGCTGCATTCTAGTAGTCAGACACTTGAGAGTTTCTGTTCCAGCGATCTCAGTGCAACAAGCCTATTGTGCACCTGCATCTCAGGCACGAAACAAGGTTGTGGGTTCTTACGTAACTAAGATTCTGCCCTCACCACCACACTCACTTAGGAGGCAGAAGAGGCAAGAAACAAAGACAGCTACAAAGACTGTTCCTTCACTCTGAACGCAACGAGTCCAAGGAATGCGTGGACTAAGATTATATTGGACATCTCAATCCATTTCAGCCTTACTTCTGCTGTTCGTTTGCATCTGACCCTGTCCTGGGTTCTGTGTGTTTGGAAAAATATGTTAACAAATGCAAGGCCTGCATGGCTGAATGTCTCTGGGCAGCTGTCACAGCAGTCCAATCCCACATCAGCTGATGACAGAGAAAGTACACTGGTGTCTTCAGTTACAGGCACAAGTTTTTCCCATTTCATTGTTTTAGCCAGAATAATAGCCATTAGATAAGAACTGCATGGGATGTGTGCACCTTCGCACAGCCTGCACTTCCCCACTGCTCACACTGGGACAGGGCTCTGCAACAGCACAAAGCTGCTTGCTCGGGGGAGCCTGGGGGTGGGAGCACGCAGTAGGGCCACATTTGTTCTGAGCAAAGAGGACTTGACAGTTCATAGCTATGACGATGTGGCTTCTCTAACAGTTCAACAGTGCACACAGGACAATCCCCGCAAGATGGAATCCTACGATACCAAGATCCCCTTTGTGGAACTTCTCCTGGGACCACCCAGCCAGGCTGTACCAAGACTATGGAAGTTCCCTCTAAGATTTGTTCTTGGCTGGCCTGAAGAAATATTGAAATTACCAAGCTGTTCATGGTTCTGGGGGGGCATCCTGGCCAGGACATTCAACACAGGCAGAGCCCAGCCAAGCTCCTCTGAATGCCAGATACCTGAACTTTCCGAGTCAAAGTGGGTGATAACCTCTGAGCAGCAATTCAGCACTATGAGTGTGCTCAAGTTTCCCCAGTAGGACAAAAATGCAGCTGTCCTTATCTTTAAGATGAGCTGGGAAGACGACTAGTCTCAGCACGCCAAGCTACCCACCTTCTGGCTGCACCTGCACATTAGATTACATGCATTTCCAGAATGCCTTCTGAGGTACTCAACATGAAGTTAATCGGCTGATTCTGCCCTCAGCCTCCACAGGCTTCGTTGGACTGCCATGTTTTCTGCCGACTGAAACGGAGCTGCATTCTACTGGCTTCTTCCATCCACAGCCTCACCCTACATTTTATGCTCAAACACCTGAGCAAGATTCAGAGCAGCCTTTCATCCTGAAAGCTGATAAGCACACTTGCTGGACTGTAAACAGATGACACTCAATGAGACTGTCTGTTTCCTGTCCCCAATTCAGCCAGTAACAAAGGGAATGTTCAAGGTATCACAGGTGGAAACCCTTATGAGATTATACTCCAAGGCTGTCCTGCTGGAGCCTTCAGCTAGCTGCTCGTACAGCTTCTGTTTAGGAGCTCCAGGAATGATCTGGGGCTGGTCCTGCTTTGAGCAGGGGGCTGGACTAGATGTGACCTCCTGAGGTCCCTTCCCACCCTTGTTTTCTATGATTTTATGAACATAACCAACACCTGGGTCTGATTTCAGGACAGATGGCTCACAGGCTGTTTCTTATGCAGTTGCTTTTTCATGCAGAAGAATGTAAGCCCTAAACCCCAGCATATGCCCCAGAGAGATTCTAGCGATGTGACAGAGCCGCTCAACCACTAACCTTCCAGGGTTTTCTCCTAGTGTGCTAAATGATGCCAGGGATTATATTTAAACTACTGCTCTGGTTGAGTCAGAGAGTGGTGCCATTTAAAGCTAATACACAGCTATGTGGTACCACCCTGCAAGCCCAGGTTTTAATATACTCTTATACCCTTGCACTATGTGCGCGTGAATACACACTTCAAGAGGAACTCTCTAAGCCTCCCTTTGCTCTAACACAGAGTCATCATGGGACAACATACACTCACAACCATTAACTAACATAGTTTCTCACCCATCTCAAATGAGCTGTTACCAGTGCTGCTAAATTTCTTTCTGTGCACTGTGTACTTACTGCTACCCTAGCAAGGCTTCACATCTCGCAAACCCCATGCTTTAAAACAAAGCAGTGGAAAGGTACATTTTAAATGACTTTTTGGGTTAACCAGGTCAAATGTGCTTAAATTTCAGGAACTAGAACAGATCCTCTGTTACTCTGGCATGTCTACTGAGCAACGAACACCACAAAACGTACCGAGACAACTGCTGGCAACAGGACCTACTGAGGAAAACAAAAGGCAGATACTTAGCATCAAGTGGGTAACCCAGAACTGGAAGCCACACCCTGCAGTACAAGAACATGTAGTTTAAGGAATGAAGGGTTCAGCAGATCCAGAGACCAGCATGAGAATATTTCTGCTGGGGGAGGGCAGGGAATGAAAGCAGGTAAATCCCAGCAGTAGCCCCCTCTTGTCTGGGAAAAGAGAAAAAGACAGCAAGGAGGAGATTTAAACAATAAGCAAGGTAAAGGCATGACAGGTAGGCCAGCTTCACTCAGGGGTTTTAGCTAGTGACAAGCTGTGGAAGCATTACTGCTCTTCAGTGGCAGTAGGAGGTTCTAACTTCTCCGCGTGTCCCCCCAAAATTTTCAGTTCTCATTTTCAGGAACACCTTTTGAAATCCATCACGTCCTGAAAAGTCACCAGCTGCTGACAGGTACCACCAACTGTCTGCAGTGGAATATGACCCCCTCTCTCACCTGTTTAAGTTTCAAGGCAGCTTGGACAGAAGGTCTATTCTCCATCTGCTGGGCCAGTCTTCTGTTTCTGGCACTGGCTAGCTGCTGCTGCTGCTGCATGGTTGCCCGAATATTCACCGGCATCGGCTGTTTGTTCTTCAGCATATTAGTAAAGCTTCAAGGTCGAACAAAATGGGTGTTTAAATAAAGTTTTAATAAAAACAATTATTGGCATTTCATGGCTCTCAAGACTGGATCGCCAGATCCCATGACCTTAAGTAAGAAGTGGTACACTCAGATCATGTCATATGCGAGTTACGTATCCTTGTTTTCCATAAACGTGCAAGAATCGGAAACTTAGATATGGATAAAGTGCAGCACATTAATTTAAAAGTGATAAAGTTACTGCTTTTAAAGGTGGAAGAAGGTATGAAAAAAAACAAGCAACAAGCAGTGATGACCATGAAAGATGGGAGAAGACATTACAAAGAAACAGCAAAGCCCACTAAAGTCTGACTGCAAAGCCAAGACAACTGGTTTGGGGGAGGAGGGAGGAAGAAGGGGAGAAAACTGACTTGTTTAACTGGACGTCTCTCGTAAGTAGAGCTGGTGCTGTCACCTTGACACCAGAAAAGCAAACCTTGGGGACAACGCTTTTAAGGATGCCAGATGCCGCTATCTGAATATATTAGTTTATAGTAGGATTGCTTTTGCATTCAGGATTCATAGATGTTAGGGTCGGAAGGGACCTCAATAGATCATTGAGTCCGACCCCAGGATATTCTCTGGCATATTAAGGATCTTCCACCTTTAAAAATTATACAGGAGGGTACATACTGCCAGGAAGTAAGCTTCCTTATCAGTATGAGGTCAGGTTTCTATGGTGTTCAGAGAGCTCTACAAGATGATGAAGTTAAAACTTTACAGAATTATGGATATGGACTAGCCCAGCCACCACAGGCAGGCAGGCATGGCGCCAACTTTCTGGCTAGCCAGCCCCAAGCACTGGCCCAGATTACGTCTCACGCAGTGCTTGCTAGAACAGGAGCTGCATAAAAAATGACTTCATTTCTCCTTGGCTTAATGATATTAACACTTAATCCAAGAGTGATTTAGTAAGGAAGTGAAATGCGATTGGGAGCTTCGCTGTTAGTTCATCATATTATATTATATTGGCGAAAGCTTCATGGCAGACAGAGAGAGAGAGAGAGAGAGCAGCAGAGTATTGAACAGAGGAAATAAGAAAGCAGAGCCAAGAAATGAGAGAGATGGAGATGAAGCGAAGCGTTTGCCTCTTACAAGGTCCAAGAACATTGTTAAAGGGCCTTTGGGCTGGTTTTGTGGCCTGCTGCATGCCTCTTACAGGTGACACCACACGCGTGTCCACCTCGGACAAAGCAGCAAGCCTCCTGCAGCTCCGGTAACATGCTACCATGCTGCAGCGTCAACTATATAATGTAAAAACATGTGGAAGAAAAAGGGAGTGTGCGAGGTTTCTTTGTACAACACAGCCCACCATAGTTATGTCTCAAATTATTAACAGTTACTGACACAAGCCTCCGAAATAACTGCCCTTTTAACCTCGTGTACCACATGTGTCGAGACTTAAGACAGAGGTGCATAGCCATTACTTGTTTTTAGTTAGGTTAAAACAGGGCAGAAACCACGCTGGTTTTTGACACTGGACACAGTGACAAATTAAGTACAAATTTCTTATGAGCTGAAGTTGCTGTTGGCTTCCTCACCGCTCGTTCAGAGACATCTTGGTGGTGCTCTTTAGCACAACCTTTGGCGCCGACTGCGCAGCCATCTTCGGGGTGAGAGAATCTGGAAAGCAACGAGGGGCAGATTTAGCAGCAAGACGCAAGACCACGCGCTTGTTTCGCTACATACCTCGCCGCACGGCCACAGCCCCTTTTGCGGAGACAGCCACGAGCCCAAGAAGGGCTGGCACGAGGACGTGACAAAAACCACCCGAACGACTCGCGCTTCGCAATGCTAGAAACGCGCGTCGCCTCCTCTCAACACGCGGCCTTGCTCCCCGTAACGGATGGAGAGACTCACGATGCAGCCGATTAGCGGCACGCTTCAGCACCAGCCACGATCGTGCCCACGCGCCTGACTAACCACCGAACCCCCCACAGGCATGCGGCGGTTCCTGGATGGACGGCTGCGTCCAGGCACCGCTCCTCCATCTTCACAGGGCCGGAGGAGCCCAACGCGCCCCGTTTCAGCGCGCTCGGTGCCGCATTTCCCCTACTCGGAGACGATCTGTCTCCTAAGGCGGCTGCGGCCTGACCCGAGGTCAACTCCCACACCGGCACGTCGGGAAGACGCACGCAGCTCAGGGATTGCTGAGTCCGCCAGGTCTGAGGCAGACGGCACCTGCCAGGAGGCTCCTAAACCCGCCCGGCTGCCCCGACGGGGATCACAGCATTTACCGCTTGGACGAGTTCAGGCCTCACGAAGACGCCATCTGGCCCCGGCCCCGGGCAGGGAAGCCGGCTGCGGTCGGCGATAATCTGCAGGCTCGGCTTCCCGCGGAGCCAACCCCTCCCCCTCCAGGCGCTCGGGCCCAGCCCGCCATGGCGGGAACGGGCGCGCGGCCCGGCCCAGCCCGGCTTCTCCAGAGCTGGACACGGCGCCCCGCCGCCCCCGACAGCCCGCGCCGCAGGCCAATGGCGGCCTCCTGAGCCCTCCCGCGTGGCGCCCCGCCGCTCTCACCGAAGGAGCCGGTGGTCAGGCCTCCGGGCCGCGCTGGGGCAGGAAGCCGGGGCTGGGCTGGGCTGGGCTGGGCTGAGCAGGGCGGAGTGGGTGAGTATTTGCGGGCGGCTCCCCTCCGCCCGCTCCGGCGCCCGAGGTAAAATGGCCGCCACCGCCTCACGCTCACTGCCCCTCCCCCGCCCGCTCACCGCGTCGAGCCGGGCAAAATGGCGGCCGGAAGCCACAACGCGCAGGCGCCGTCCAGGCACCACGTGATGCTCCCCGGCGGGAGCCTCGGAAGCTGGAGTGCGCAGGTGCCGCCGGAGCGCCGCGACACGTGACACTCCCTGGCGGGAGCCTCACGGGCCGCACTGCGCAGGCGCCGCCCGGGCAGAACGTGACGCTATCCCTATGGCAAGAATTCCTAGTTTTGTGTAGGGGTGTAGGTTGTACACACGCGATCCCCACAGCACGTGACGTGCCCTCGCGGGAAGCCCCCTGAGGCACGAGACAGCTTCCCCCGCCACGTGACACTGTCCTAGAACACACGACATACTGGCGGGGAGCCCCTGACACACGTGACCGCCTTCCTTCCTCCCCTACCATGTGACGTCTGGGGGGGTGCAGAGGGAGGTGGGAATAGGCGGGGCTAAAGGAAAGTGGGCGGGGCCAGGGGAACGGGAGAGGTCTCTGAGGAATGGGCGGGGCTAAAGGAAACAGGTCGGGCCAGGAGAACGGGAGGGGTGTCTAGGGGAATGGGCGGGACTAAAGAGAAACGGGCGCGCCCGAGGAATGGGCGGGGCCAGAGGAAGGGGCGGGGCGGTGTTATCTTCTTTGAAAACAGGTGGGGGTAGGGAATGGGCGGGCGTAGGGGGAAACGGGTGGGGCCAGGAGAATGGAAGGGGTGTGTAGGGGGAATGGGCGGGGCTAAACGGAGATATGCGGGCCCGGGAATGGGCGGGGCTATGAAAATTGGAGGGGTCTCAGGCAAGGGGCGGGGCCTGGGGCGGGGTTGCGGGGCTAGGGCCTGCTGTGGCTCCGTGGTGTGAGGTCCGTCTACCTGGGGGAGACCCCGGCATTGGGCCCTAGCCTGGCTGTGGCCCAGGCAGCTGCCCCCAAGCCCATGCTCTCCTCCCTGCTGGGGCAATTCCCTCCTCTGGGAGGGGGCAGGCGGGGGGCAGTGAGGGACAGGGAAGGGTCTGGCCCCAGCTCTCCCCACTCACCTCAGACCTGCCCTGGGCCCAGCCCTGCTCCCATCAGCTCTGCTCTGCCCCAGCCTGGCCCTGGGGATTGGTGACCCTCTTTCATCTCTCACCCTTTTAAATGTCTTTTGTTTGCCTGGGAAGGATGTGTGCGTCCAAACAACACCTTTTTTTGCAACTCTTTAGTTGCTCTAATAAAAGATGTTGCCAAAGACTTCGCCTCTGTGCGCTGCCGGGCGCTTTGGCCTCCTCCCAGCCCGTGGTGCAGGTTGCTGCGCGGTGCCAATGCCTGAGCCCAGCCCAGCAGAGGGCACTCCCGACATGAGTGCGGTGCCGCTCAGCCCCAACCAGGAGGAGGCTGTTTATTCCCCGCTGGCTCCTTCCCACTGGGACGGGAAATAGGAACGAGTTCTTCCAGCCAGCGCTGGGGTGCGGCACCTGCTCCCGGCCTGAGACTGCAGTCGGCTAGGCGTCAGGTGCCCATGCTCCCACCCTTGCAGTATCTCACATTCAATCAAACGGTTTTTCCTGTGGATGAGGATGGCCCTGGGCTGACCCCCAGGATTGGTGCAGCCCAGGCAGGTGCCCACTGTGGTGCAGCATGACCATACATGGCACCTCCAGCCCCTGCTCCCTCCCCGGGGTCCCCGTGCCCCCTCCCTGGCGCACGGGAAGGGACGTGACGCAGTGGCTGGTCGGAGGCTTTAATGCACGGCTCTGCGTAGCAGGGTCTAGGCTGGCTCTGAGCCGGGAAGCTGGGGGCTGTGGGGATGGGGCAGCGAGTGCGACTCCCACGGGGCTCTGGGGCCTGGCCCTGGGCTCAAGAGTCATCCCAGAAGAAAGTGTTGCAGGCCACGGTGAGGGCAGCCACCAGCACCACGTACTCCTGGAAATCCACCTCGCCATCCCTGTCCTCATCCAGGTCCTGCATGATCTTGTCCATGGCACTCGTGTCCTTCTGCACCTGTGGCAGGGACACCCCCAGGCCGGGTTAGGGATGCCCACCCACCCCCGTGCCCTGCAGCCCATGGCAGGGGAACCCCAGGTCTTGTCCCTGACTCCCCCGTCCCCCCTGCTCTGCCCCGCGAGCTCCTGGCTGCCCTGGGAGCAGCCCCCACCTCCAGGAAGCTGCTGAGCTCGCCCTGCAGCAGGTCCTTCAGCTCCTTCTTGCTCAGCTTGTACTTGTCGCCCTCCTTGCCCGAGTACTTGTGGAAGATGGTGATCAGTGTCATCATGGCGCTTTCCAGCTGCGACTCCATCCTGCTGGCCTGGAGAGGCGCCCGAAGGGTTAAGGGGGCAGACTTTGTGGGTCTCCCAGGGGCGCTACGCTCCCCCCCTCGTGCTGCGGCTGTGGCCATGGGTCCCCTCCAGGCCACCAAGCAGCTCCTTCCCTCCTTGCCTTGGGGTAACCAGGGGCCTCATTCTGCCCTGGGGGGCAGCTGGGTGCCTGAGACTCAGGGTGCTTTGCACTGGGGTGCATGCAGCTGTGGCCGCGGGCAGGATCAGGGCCCCCCAGGGAGAGTGCAGCAGCCAGGTCTGAGCTCCTTGCTGCTCTGTCTCATCCCAGGGGCCCTGAGGAAGCGTCCCCTGGCCCCTGTACCCCATACCCCTGCTCCCCACTGCCCATCAGCTCTGGCTGGGCCCTCACCTGGGCTCTCCCTGGGCTGCACCCTGGCCCCTGGGCTCACCTGGGCTCCCTGCACCTGGGCTGCCTGCACAGCCACCTGCTCCGACAGCCGCGAATGAGCAATGTGGCTGGTCAGTGACTTTAAGTACATCAGCCCGAGCCCCCCTTCCCTGCGGGAGGATCTGATACCCGCGGTGAGACGGGCTGGCTGGCACTGCTGGCTGCGATCACCTGATTTAAAGGGACATAAATGCCCTGGGGGGCCCGTTAGTCCCCGTTGGGGCTGGTGAAGCACACGGTGCTTGCTGCCTGCATGCTTGTACCCTGTGCACATGCACATGCCCTTGTCTCTCACCCCCGGAGATGCCTCTGCACCCCCAGCTCTACTGGACGGGGGTCACTGGCATCTCCATGCGTGGAAACCCCCCCCGGCTCGGCAGCACTGTGGCCTTGTGGGGTGTGGACTCTGCACCATGCCGTGGCTAGGGTACGGGAGTCACTGCTGGTGCCAGGCCAGGACCCCCATGCCCACCACTGTCCCCTCGATGCTGGGATGGGGTGCAGACCCCAGGACCATGTCCCAGCCGGCACCAGACTGAGGGCTGGGCACACTCAGGGCACTCTGAGCCGTGCCAGACCCAGCCGGATGGGCTGTAATGCACCCGGCGAGCTGATAAGGCTCGTGCGATCGAGTGTCTCCCGCTGGACAAAGGGAGGTGGCCAGGGGGGCCCTATCGGGTGACGCATCCGAGCCCCCCCTGGCCGCCAGGCCTGTTGCGGCGCGGCCACAGAAAGGCCCCTTGTCCTGCTGAAGAATCGCTCGGTGAAAGGTTGCTGCGGTAACGCCGGAGCCGGGAAACTGGATTCCCAGGCTGGCCCGGGCTGATAAAGCCAGCGTGGTGCAGCTCCGGTTACGGCAGGGGGGCATGGCGGGGCTGCCAGCCGCACCGCATTGTGCTGCTGGATCAGCTGGTCCCGCTGGCTCCTCTCGGCCCCGCTCCCCGCCCCGCTGTGCTTGGCTGGGGGCACCGGGTGGGACCCCTGGGCCGGGGGCTGGGCAGGGGGCACTGATGGCCCCCGGCTGCAGGGAGCTAGAGGAGGGCCTGGAGCTGGGAGCGGGCTGGGGGGCCCTGCCTGGCTGTGCCCCGGTACCCCCTCCCAGCCCCGATCCTGGTCTCGATTCCAGAGCTTTGCGCAAGAGCCCGGGCGTGGCTCCACTGTTGTCCCAGATGCCGATTCAGGTGCTCATCGGGGTGCTTGTTCCAATGTCGCGGGCGGCATCTGGCCTCACTTCCGCTGCCCGGCCACTGTACAATGTGCCCTGCCCCACCCCAGAGGCAGCTGCCATTTCTGCTCCCGGGGCTGTGCTGAGCCTCGCTGGACCTCAGCGCCGGGTCCCCGGGGGTCCAGCCCCAGCAGAATCGGGTGACGCAAGGCTTCCTGTCTGCCTGCCCGGGGCCTGTCCTTGTGACTATCACACCAAGGGCAGCTGCTAGGCCCCGGGCCCTGACAATGAGTCACCAGCGCTAATCCTGGCTGCAGAGGCCCCTGGGGCACCCCTGGGAGCAGCCGGGTGCGGGGTGGGGCACCACTGAGAGAGGGCAGGGGGTGCAAGTGGAGGCCTCATGATGGCTTCAACGCCAGGCAGGATGTGGCCCCGAGTCTGCAGCTTGCCCAGCCCCCAGTCCTGGCGTGGCCACAGGCCGGGTGGGGGGGCTGTTTACAACTGTTTGCAGCTGGACAGAGAGCCCATTCAGGCTGGGCGGCTTTGGCGTGGGCAGGCTGGCATGCGGCAGGGTGGGGCCCGTGGCCACCCCAGGCACCAGACTAGCTCCCATCTCGGGGACAAGAGCTGCCTGCCCCCATGCCGGGACCCTGGCCCTTGAGTTCCCTCCGGCCCCCCCAGAGCTCACCCCCGGGGCCCCAACTTGCCCCCCATAGCTCGGGTGCTGTCTGCCCCCTCCAATTAGCACATCGATTAGCAGACTCTGATAGCCAGCTGACCCCTGGGCTGCAGGGGTGGGCTAACCCCCGGAGTCGCCAGCATGGGCCGGAGCAGGATCGAGCCCATCCCGGCTGGCTGCCCCCACCCCAGCTCGTTCCCCACCCCTGGGGGCAGCTGGCAAAGCCACCACTTACGGGTGAATGCAGGAGTGCGTGGGGAGCTGTTGCTGGAGCCTGCAGCCGCTGCGCCCCGCTGTCCGGTGTGTGCCTGTGCGAGCTGGGTACGAGCGCCCACCCTCTGGACGGCCCCTGGCAGCCGCCCCAGGCACAGGGAAGGCCGGCCAGGCAACCAGAGCAGCTGTTTCTTTCTCTTTCCTAAGACGCACCCTCATGATCCCCGCTGCGCTCGGGGCCCAGCCTGGTACCAGGTGTTTCTGTGGTGTGATGGTGCAGCTTTCCCCCTCAGGGGCCATGTCCTGCACCCCCAGCCTCATCCCTGGCCTTGCACCCTGTGGCCTCAGCATGGGGTCTTGTCATGTCCTGCAGGGGCATGAATTGTAACCAGGGACCTAGGTGTCAGGGCACCTGGAGAGCTCCAGCAGGCCCCTGGGAGCAGAGCATGCTGCAAGGCCGTGGTGTGACCCATGCACGGGGAGAAACTGAGGCACGGGGCTGATCAAAGACCTGCCTGAGGGTGCAGACAATCTCAGGGCAGGATTAAAACTTAGCTCACCCTGGTCCTGGCCCTGGTGCGGAGGAGTCTGCTGTGGAGGGGGAAGCTGCCAAGGCAGGTTGGCCCTGCGGGCAGAGGGGTCTTTGCCAGGGCTGATCGTTCCTGCCCCTTCTGGGCTGAGGGAGTCTTATTGGGTACACAGCGCTGGTGCCCAGGTCCAGGTTCCCTGTGTAGACACAGCACCGCAGATGGCACAGGGGCAGGGAGCCGGCTATACCAGCTGTCGCGACCCCAGGGCCAAGCATCACATACCCTCAGGCACTATCAGGTGGGGTGAGAGGCCCTAAGAGGCTAAGTGACATGACCAGGTCTCAGAGGCAGGCAGTAGCAGAGTGCACGAGTCTTCCCCACCTCCCACCTGTGCTCCAGCCCCTGTCCCAGCTCAGCCAAAACTCCACTGGGCTCCCAGGGGGTCTCTGGGTCCTGCCCTGGAGCACCGGCAGGTCCCTAGCCATGCCGTTACTAGGGGAGCTGCTGGGAGTGGCCCCCGACATGCCAAGCCGTTTACACACGGCAGCGCGGAGCAGGCCGCAGTCTCCCAGCCTGGACCTGGAGGAACCAGTCGCTCTGGTTCCTGGGCCCGGGGCAGGCGGGACTGTCTCCCCAGTGAAGCCTCTGCAGGTGCTGATGCAGCGAGATCCCGGCGTGGGGGGGACGGTGGCTCCAGCCGTGCACAGGGGAAGAGGGCTGGGGAATGATGGGGAGGTCTGACTCCCTAATGCCAGGGCATGGGACACTGGGGACAAGGCAGGATGGAGCCCGGGGAGCCCTGCCTGCCCCAGAGCCCTGGGTTCTGGGAGCCCGGACACCTGGATTCTCTCCCCAGCTCAGGGAGGGGAGTGGGGCCTAGTGGTTAGAGAAGGGCTCTCATGCAGACCCCCAGCAGAAACAGAGATCCTGCGGCGGCCCCCAGCTCAGCCATCGTCAGGTGTCTCTGGTGTACCCCTGCGGCTGTGCATGGGTCATTGCACCGCAGGTTCCCGTCCGCTGGCACACGACTGCCCCCCAGCACTGAGACTCCACGTCCCTGGTATCCCCTCACTCCTGTATGCCCCGGGGGTGCAGGGTAGGTGTAGACAGTGCAGCCTGCTGCCGATCCTGGGACCCAGAACCCCCCTGGCTCACAGACAAGTACTTGGAGCCGGTGCCTGGTCCGTGGCACTAGAAAAGCCCAGAGGCTGCTGCGGCTGATGCCAGGGACCCACCAGGCCAGGATGCAACCCCTTTCTGTGCTTAGGGGCAGGGCTGGTACCCCAGAGGACCAGGAGAGGAGGTACCACATCCCGGAGGAACTCGCATCCAGCACCGGCCCCACCTGGGCCTGGGGGTTCCCTGCGGACCGGGGATCACCTGCGTAGCATCCGGGGAGGAGGAGGGTGCTCTCTCGCCTGGGGCACATTCCTCGCCATCCTGCGGACCGTGTCACTTCCCCTCCCCGTACCCCACGCACACGGGGGACATGGGACCCAGTGGACGGAGGCTGTGACTCACAGGCCAACCCCTGAATGGGGAGCGTGATTCACAGTACAACCTGTCCCAGCCAGCAGGAGCCCGACTCCCTGCCAGCGGCTTCCCCAGCGTCGCCCCTGCTTGCCCATGTTAGGCCTGTTCTTCTCGTTAGCAAAGGGTGCAACCAAGGTGCAACAAGCTCCTGGAGTGGGGGTGTGCACCCTGCGTGTGCCTGGGCTACCCCACCCTGCCAGGGGGCTGAGTGCATTGGGGCTCAGCTACACCAGCAGTGTCAGTTCGGAAGAGGCTTAACAGGGATATCAATTACTATTATTATTATTATTTAGATTTATATGCCATTGAGGGTTTTTTGCCCTGTGGCCTATTGCAATGCTCCAATTCCTGCTGGTTACAAGGCAGGAGGTTTGGGGGAGACCTGGCACCATGGGAGGACTGGATCCTGGGCAGGATCAGGCCTTCGTGGGATGTCCCTTCCCTGCGTGGCCAGGCTGAGGGGAGCAGCCTGTTCCCTTCCCTTGGGTAGGCACAGGGGAGAGCTGTGCAGTGAGGGCAGGGAGGGGCCGGGTACTCCATTTTGGGATGACAAACATTGGAAAATTTCCTGCGGTTGGAGCTGTGTGGTGTGGTGGGGGAACTGGGGGGGAGAGGGCTGAGCATGCCCTGGGTCCCTGCACTGTACATGTGCATGCGTACACATGCAGACACATGCACATGCATGCATACGCACATACATGCATGCACCCAGGCTGGCTTGTCCCCAAGCTGTCCTGCCCCTGGCAGGCTCCTCCTGTGTCCCTCACTCAGCTGCCCCATCCCTGTTACCCCGTTACAGCCCAAGGGGGGCCTGTGCCAGGCTTCAGGGGGACTCTGCCCTGCCGACTGCGAACCCTAGTGGTGTCCACCCCTGTCCAGTCCTATGAGGCCAGAGCTGGGGTACATGAGGGGCAGCCAAAGCCAAGGTCCCCATGCAGCCCATGGGGAAAGGGGGGTGCTGGGCAGGACTATGGGGGTGTCTTGCATTTGCTGCGAGTGTGGTGAGGCGCAAGGGGGCCAGAGGCTACATGTCTGTTAGTCTTGGCAGCTGCCCTGCTCCTTCCTGGCTCAGACCAGAGTTTCCTGGATCGCTTCCACCGGGGCTGGAGCTGGGATCCGCCCGAGGGGAGCTGAGCCGAGCTGCACAGACGGCCCTTTGAGCCCTGGTGCCCGCCGTGGCGGTGCCAAACCTGGCAGCCGTGCATCGAGCTGGGGAGGTGGCTGGTGAGGGGGGGTGAAGGGGTAGGCGGTGTCAGGGAAACCCTACACCGCTTCGGTGGGGAGAGCTCTGCCCCACCCGGGCTGGGGTATAAAGCCCTTGTGGGGGCACACGGCCACCCTGTCCTCCGCCTCCTGCCCCGCAGCACAGCAGGGTAAGTGCTGGCCTGGCCCCTCGCCCCGGGGCCAGGCTTTCTGCTTGCAGCCACGGCACCGGGGCCTGCAGCCATGCAATGGTGCAGAGGGAAGGGCAGGGCTGGGGATCAGGACCTCACCCCAACCCCACCCTGCACCCGCCCAGCTCTGGGTGCCAGCGGCCTCTCCTGCACCCGCCCGCATGCCCAGGCCATGCCAGGAGAGGGGTGGGCTGCAGGGTGAGGGCGCTTTCTAGGCTGGTCCTGTCCCTTGCCATCACCTGCCCCCATCTCAGCACTCAGCTGGCCCAGGGGAGCGTGTTTGCAAGGCGGGGTGGCTCCGCACTGTCCAGCTGTGAGCAACAGGGTGGATCCAACTGAAACCTGCCAAACTCTCTGCATGGAGAATGGGGGGTTGGGGCACCCAGGACCCCGGTGACAGGAGGGAAGAGCTGTTTGTCTGTTTGTCCCACTTTTTGTCTCTCCAGCCCTCTGGCTGTCTGTCCATTGATTTCTCCACCCCTCCGTCCATCTGTCCGTCAATCTGAGCCTTGCACTCCTCTTTCTCTGCAGCCTCTGGTATTCCCTCCAGCTCGGCTCTTGTGCCACCAGCCCTCAGCTCCCCGCCCCGGCACCATGGCCACGGGGGAGCTGACGGAGTTGGAGACGGCCATCGAGAAAATCGTCTCTATCTTCTTCACCTACGCAGCCCGGGAGGGCCGGACAGGCACGCTGACTGCTGGAGAGTTCAAGGAGTTGGTGCGGCTCCAGCTGCCAAACTTCATGAAGGTGCAGGGGGTGCAATGGGGCACGGGGCATGGGTGCTGGGGAGCTGGCCGGGGGCTGCTGGCCTGAGCTGTGTGTCCCCAGGCCAGGGGGAAGGTGGCTGGGGCAGGGGGTTGGATCCATCCCTCTCCAGCTTTGGTGCAGGGAACTGCTTTAGAGAAACAACAACAACAACAACAATAATAATAATAATAATAATAATAATAATAGTAATAATAATACAAGCATGGGGAGATCTTATACCATGGCAGAGGGTCCCCTGCCCAGCTGCTCCAGCTATGAGGCATGCTGCCTTCTCAGGAGCAGGGCACAGGGAGGGGCTGTGCCTTGGTTGTGGCTGCTGGAGGGCAGGGAGCCGTGTCCAGATGTGGAGACGGAGCACGCTGCTCCTAGATGTGCCCGGTGGTGGGTAGCACTGTGTTGACCCCCTGCCCCCGTTTCTCCCAGGACGTTGGATCCCTGGACGAGAAGATGAGCAGCCTGGATGTGAACCGTGATGAGGAGCTCAAGTTCAGCGAGTACTGGCGACTCATTGGGGAGCTGGCCCGGGACATCAAGAGGGAGAAAACGAGCAAGAAGAAGTGATGGGGCAGGCCTGGGGTACTCGCTCTGGTCTGGCCAGCATTGGGGGCATGAATAAAGGTTCCCTTCTGAGTCTGGCGTTGCCTCAGTGCTTGGGGGATGGCAAAGAGGGCACTTGGCTCATGCACAACCCCCTGCACATGCTGTCTCCAGCCCCCCAGCCGGGTCCACACCCAGCAGGATGAAACCAACACCCAGAGGCCTCCAGCTGGAAGGGTGGGAGCAAGGGAGGGGTGCAGGTAGCTGGGAGGGTGGAAGCAGGGGACAGGGGCAGGCATCTGCCCCATGCCCCACGTCACCCCCAGGACACCAAGGAACAGGGCAGAAGTACCTTGCCCAAGCTGGGAATAGGACTTTTTTTTTTTTTAAGAAATTTTTCATGTTCCAAGCCAAATCAAGTCCAAACCCATGAGTCAGTCCAAACCCATAAGTGGCTGTACAACCAGTAAACATCCTCCACCCTCACCAGGGGCTTCAGATATTTCCAAAGTCTTTTGGCAGGCATCCTATGTGCAGGCCCAAGCCCAGAGGCTTGGGGTTCAGATCCCCCCAAGTTTCGCCTGCCCTCAGCCATATGGCTTCAGGAGCGATCTAGGGAGGAGCCTCCCATTCCCCTAAATTGGGCTTTAAGCCCCAACACGTCAGTGGGTACTAAACCACACCAGAAAAACAGTTATCCCCAGGAGGCTTAAGGAAAACTGCCTTCTTGGACCCAGATACATGGTGTTTCCCCTGCCAGGACTTTTTTTTTAAATTTGTATCTGAGGCCAAATTAGCCAAAACTAATTCCAAATCCAAGAGTCCAGAACCATAAGTGGCTCTACTACTGGCAGACATCTTCCACCCACACCTGGGGCTTCAGATGTTTCCAAAAACCTTTGGTGGGCATCCTACTTGCAGGCCCCAGCCCGGAGGCTTGTGGTTCGGATGCCCCCGAGTTTTGCTTGCCCTCAGCCATAAAGCCCTCAGAGCAAGCTAGGGAAGAGACTCCCATTTCCACAAACTGGGCTTAAAGCTGTGGCACCTTGGTGGGTACCGAACCACGCCAGAAGAGCAGTTCTCTTGCAAGCCGGTTCAGGAAAACTGCCTTCTTGGACACAGATACATGGTATTTCCTCTGCCAGGTTAAGAAGCCACTATGCCTAATCTTAGCCTTTGTGGTGAGTGCTGGAGCTCATGCTCCAACCAGAGGCAGGGCACAACCCAGGTGTCAGGTGCTCCAGGACCTTCCCTGTGCTGCTCAGCGCTGCAGGGGGAATGGCTGGACAGCAGCCCCCTCCTCAGCCTTGTTGGCCTGTGGTCTCCACCCAGCCACTCCAGGCCTGGGGCCAGCCAGGATGCAGGGCAGGCAGGAGGGAGAGGCTGAGGAGAAAAGCCCGATATCGGAAGCCACGATCCAGCTCCCGCCCTGCTCCTCTACTCGCTCGACAACCCGCCCACTCCTGCTGGGATGTGGCGGTGGGGGGGTCATGACAGCAGCTCGAGTGTAACACACCCTCTTAAGGCTGGAAATTAAGGCACTTTCTCCCACAAAGGCCCAGTGAGGGTCCCCACGCAGGGTTTGCTAGGGGAGGATTAATGCACAAGGGAGGCCAAGGCCACTGGTTTACACTTCTCATAAAAGCACCAGCAGCGTTGCCCAGGGAAGCACTGCTGCCAGGCTGGGCTAGGGGGTCAGCACTGTCCTTCATCACTGTTCAGGGGCAGCTGGGGGTCAGGGGGGGCACCACCAAGCCCTGAACTGGGTCTTACACGTGTCTCCCCTCCTGGAGCTGACCCAGCTTAGCCAGTGGGAGCTGGTGCTCACTCAGCCCCTGCTGCTACAGGGGCAAGGCAGGGATGCTCAGCTTTCGTGGCATGGATGCGGGTGCAGGCCGGTGTGGACTGTCTCGTGTGCGCGCGGGCGTCTGCAAGGCCTGGGAACGGCCAACCCGCTTGGAAGTGGGTGGCGCCCGGCCCCACGCTGGACCCGTGCCAGGCAATGAAATGAGACACCTTGCACCATATCTGCGTGAGGTGTCTCCCACTCACCCCTCCCTGCGGTATAAAATCCCAGCGGGGGACACGGCCCTCCCCAGCCCAAAAGAGCCTTGGGAGCAGGTAAGTGGCTTGGGCTTTTCTTGGACTTCCCCGACCCTGGCTGGGGGGATCTGACCTGCCCTCCGGCCCCCCCAGCCTGGCCCAGCCCAGCCCCTTCAGCTTTGCCCTGACACGTTGCGAGGGAGGGGTGCTGCGCCAAGCGGGACATGCCTCGGCAGCTCCCGGCCTCCCTCGTGGAGCATCGGGGCTGGCTGGGGGGAGCCGGGAACGCATTGGGGAGCCGCGTCCTCACCCAGGCCCTGTCTCTCCTGCCCTAGGAACGCCCTGTGGGGGATACACAATCAGCTGTCGGCAGTGCCCCTGACATCGCGACCCAGCACCCAGCACCCACCACTGGACAGCTCTGCCTGACGCCCACCACTCCCTGCAGCCCCGTGAAGGCACAGCCACAGCAGGAGCCAGACCCCGGAGCCGGAGGCAGCCAGCATGGGCCAGTGCTGCTGCAAGAAGCGCAAGGTCAATGGATGCCAGATTTGCTTTTGTTCTGTCCCATTGCGGATGCCCACTGTGCTTGGGCTGGCGGCCATGGAGAAGGGTGATCCTGCCTGGGCCTGGGGACAGGGGCTGGCGGATCGGCCGGAGTCCTTCCGTGGGACGCCAGGATAGACCCGAATGTGGTGCCTGCTTGCAAATGGGCTGCCTTATCCAAAGCCCAATGAAACCAGCCCTGGGCTTCCCTGGGCTCTGGATCCAGCCCTCCCTCCAAGCCTGTGTGCTCTCGAGGGCCCCTTAAGCAAGCCAGGTGCAGGAGAGAGCAGTGAGGCTGGCACAGACAGGACTCAGGAGCCACTTGGGAGCCCAGGGAGGCTTTGCCAGCTCTGCCTGGTCTTGTGCTTGCTGCCCAGGGCTCTCCTGAAAGGTCTCGTGGTGACGAGTGCCTTCACTAAGGGAATAGGAGACGGAGCTGGGAGCCTACTGCTTTCCATTCCCAAATGAGAGATCCTTTCCTGGGGTCTAGCTGGAAGCAGCATTTCCCGGAGAGGCTGGTGGTGCTGATTTTTTGGGGGCTGCTCCTAATGCAGAGGACCCAGGTGCAGGGAGCCAGCCCAGGCCAACAGCTTTCCCCTTCAGCTGGGGGCTCTGCAGACATGCTGTGGGATGCTGGAGGTCCCTCAGCCTCCAAAAAGGGGCTCAGGCCAGTGGAGAAGCTGGGCACTGTATTCCTTGTGGGACCTGAAGCAGATTAGGAGGCTCAGGGCCATTCATAACCATGCTTCAGGGCCTGAGCCAGTCAGCTCCAGGGGTCAGGAAGGAACGTGAACTCAGCGGGGTGCCCCAGTCCTCATGGACCATGGCAAGGCCCATTGTACCACTCCCTGGAAGATGAGACCCTGGTGCCAGCCTGTACAGGAGCAGGGAGGGGGGTTGATCCTACCCAGTTTCAGCGTGCGTGGGACGGGGCTGGCAGGTTCCCCTCCCAGGCTGCGAACCGGCTCTCGGCATCCAGCCCTGCCAGGTCCCCTCCCTACGCCCCCGGTAACCATCTCCCGCTTCTGCCTGTGGCTCTAGGACTCCCAGGAGCTGACGAATGTGGAGCAGGCCATCGAGACTGTGATCAACCAGTTCCACTGCTACGCAGTGCAGGGGCGCAAGGAGTACCTCACCCCCAATGAGCTCAAGGAGCTGGTGGGGCAGAAGCTGCCGCATCTTGGGAATGTAAGGGCAGCGCGTGGCACCGCTCTGGGGCAGGAGGCAGCTTCTCGCCCTGAGATCCGGGGCAGGACCCTGGATTGGGGCTGGGGGTGGAGGGACAGGACTTGGGTGCAGGGCCTTGGGTCAGGGCCGGGGGAGTGGAGTCCAGGGTGAGGGGACAGGGCCCAGGTGCAGGGCCCTGGATCATGGCCAGGGGGTGGAGTCTAGGGGTCAGGGGTCATGACCCCAGCGCACAGCCCTGGATTGGGGCCGGGACCTCTGTGGAGGCTATGCCAGAGCCGCCTGACCGCCCCGTGTCCTCAATAGTGCGTCGGCCCCTTGGAAGAGAAGATCGAGTGCCTGGGCGACCCCAATGAGGCCCGACTTGAATTCGGCGAGTACTGGGACATCATGGGCGATGCCGCCAAGGGCTGCCAGAAGTGAGGCGCCGGCGAGCCTAGATCCATGCTGCAGGGCCCCCCCGTCCCGGCGCGCCAGAGACTGACCATCACTGGGGGCCGCAGCATGGAGGAGGACGCAGTGTTACATCTCCCTGGGGCTCCCCTCCTCCCCCCAGCTCTGGAACCCATTCTCCTCCCCCCGTCAGCCTAGAACCCGCTCCGTCCAGGGCCGCTCGAGAACCTGCCTCCCCTTGCTCACTCTCGACCCCTTCCTGCTTTTGGGAGGGAGGGAGGTGGGGGGTTCCCTCCACTCCAGGACCCCTCCAGCGCCCTTCCCCAGCCATTTCCTTGAGGGGGGGTCTCACCTGCTGTGCTCCCCGGCTCCTTGGCTTGAGGGCCTTGGCAGCTCTGGGTTTCCACCTGTGAACCTGCCATGGTTTGGCTCTTTTCCTCTGGCACCTGTGGGTCGAGGGGCTCTGGGATGGGTCAGTGACCCCTTCCTCCTGGGCACTGAGGGGTTGTGCTCAGGGCTGGGTAGCGGAGGCTTTGCTGGCGGCGGGGGCATCCCCAGCTGGGGGAAGAGCTGGGGACGGTGGGAAGGGAGGGCTCTGGGGTGGGATTCGGGGCCCAGCTGCTGCCCCGGGACCCTGCTCCATGCTGAAAGGGCGTCTGCCATTTCCGGGCTGCACTGAGCTGCACTGACTGTGCAGGGCTTCCTGTCTTGGGGCCCCCCATGCATGGGAGCCCCCAAGCAGTGTGCACTGAGGGTGCCAACCCGATTTGAACGCCGTGAATGCATGGAGGTGTTAGTGTTTTTGCTACCACTCCCCAGAGCTGTCTCTGGGATGGGGATGGGGGACAGAGGAGCCTTCCCATGCCTCCCCTGCCTCACTGCTGTCTGTCCGGGGTGGGGACATGGGACTGGGGCTGGGTGTCGGTGCATTATCATCCTGAGTTGCTTGCAAAAGTTTTTGTATAAATTAATAAAATTTAAATTGGAACGAATCTCACGCAGGCCCCGGTGTCTGTCTGTGCCCCTGGGTGATGCGGGGCTCGGGCGGCGGGTGGGGGGGAGAAGGGCATGTGCCCCTGGAGGGAGGGATGGGGCAGCTTGGTACACATAGGTCACAAGGTGGGATGCCATCTGTGCCCATTGCTGGTACCTTTCACTCTGGGTTCATCCAGGGGGGACATAAATGGCGGATGAAGGGAATAAACCGCCTGCCCCAATGCTGGTGCTCCTCCCCAGACCACCTGGCAGCATGTTCCTGGCTCAGCCCCAAGCCCATCCAATATGGAGCATCAGGGAGGGGTCCTAGCTACAACTTGGGGGTTGCTGAAGCCATCTGAGGCTGGTGTTTGGGTCCCTGGGCCTGGAGACACCCATCCGGTTGTTGCCAGGGTCTATGGCTACGGGTGACCCCGTGGCAAAAAAACCTCTGCAGCACGTTCTCAAGCTCCGAGTTCGTGATGGGGTAGATCAGGGGTGGTGATTTTGGAGAAGGGGAGTGCATGCAGGAGAGCCTGGAGCGTTTGCTCTGTCACTTTTCCCTTTGAGGGTGTTTTTTGGAGGGGAGAAACCCCCCCCCTCCCAAGACCACAACAGGACCTCGATAACCTCCTGGCCAGGGGCGCAGGGACCCGGCCTGCTGCCTGGGGCTGCCGGCTATCTCCTGCTCTCCATGGGCTGCATTTCACAATGGGCATGACTATTTATTGTTGCTGCCATGGGAATGAACTAGAAGGAAAATAAAGCAGAAAGGTGTGGCGTTGGTTTAATTACACAGACCTGGGATGTGTCAAGTGATTCCATGCAAGGACTGGCAGCCCCGATGCCTGGGTTGTCTTCCCATCATATGATGTAATGGGGAGTGCCGTGTGTGTCAGGAGCGGGGAGACAGAAAGCCAGGACTCCTGGGTTTGCTTCCCAGAGCAGGGGAGGGAGAAATGATGCTAGGAGCGGCGCGGAAGCGGGCAAGGCCAGGAGTCCGGCCCCCGGTGCCCTCTTCCCATCAGGCTGTTCCCTGGCGGCCACATGTGGCTGGCTCTCATGCACTGCCCGATCATAGCAAAGGCATGAGGCATCCTGATAAATATTTGTGGAACGCTTGGAGATCCCAAAAGCAAGTTTCCGGCCTGTCACAGGCAATCAGCAGATCAGCCTGAGTCACTCCCGGTCAAGGTGCAGGCAGCTTTTGGGTCATGCTGTCACCTTCCCCGTCCCCAGCACCATTCAGTACAGCACGGTCAGCTGCAGTATCTTTTCCCAGGGGCTGCAATCAGTGGGCAGGACCCCAGGGTTGGGTGTGCAGGGGCACGTGGGCAAAACCCTGCTTTGCCAGGCCCACCGGGCACCCATGCTCCAGGGAGATGCCATGGATTTGGCCATGGGTTTGGCCTAACTGTAACCCTAACTCTAACCTTAACTGTAACCCTAACCCTGCACATCCAACCCCAGGGTTCTGGCCACCGATGGCAGCCTCTGGGAAAAACTATTGCAGCTGCCCATTCTGGACTGAACAGTGCTGGGGAGGGGGAAGGAGATACTGTGACCCAGGAGCTCAGGGACCCACAGGGCTGGGGGCCGGTGAGAGCCAGGTCTCGTGGCCATGGGTCCTCGAGCTCCTTGAAAATCTGCTCCCGGTCTCCATTGAGTTGGGGCAGTGCTAACTGACCCTGGGGCCTGACTCCAGCCTGCAGCCTGGTGACAGCCCACAGCTGCTTCCCATCTTTCCTGGACTGCCCACGGACATGACTCCCCAGGTGTGGCAGGCAGAGCCACGGGCACCGACATGGGAAGCTCATGACAAACACCGGGAACATGCATGCCCCGCCTGGCTTGTAAAGAAACAGGCCTAGTGCGGTGATGACACCTGCCAGTCGCAGGAGTAACAAGCCCCGTGATTCAGGGCGGGAGCTGTTTGCCCATGGGGGGCAGGCAGGGATTCCTGCCCTGGCCTGATATCACCATGCGTGGCTGGGGCTGGCCAGGCTGGGAGCAGGTCCAGGTGCCTCGACCCTGGGATTACAACCCCCACCCCCCCCATTGAGCAGCCAGACAAGAAAAATGGAGGGTTTGTCCCAGTGAAAACCCCAGGGTCTTTGCCAGGGGGCTCGGCTAGTAAATGGCTCCTGACCTATAACACCCACGCACCGGTGAATGGCTGTCATCTAATCCCTGTCTCATCTCTCTGACATTTCAAAGGGAGGACGGGAGGGTGCAATTAACTGGGGTAATTGGGCTTAGCCGCCTAACTGCCCAGGAGCCTGGTTGGGAGCTAGGAAAGAAATGGGTAGTTTGCGGTGTCAATTTGAAGTCAGGTAGAAGGCAGGGAAGATTTGCATCTTATAGACTAACCAGAGTAGACACACACACACACACACACACACACACACACACACACACACACACACACACACACAAATATATATATATAGAGATTATCTATCTATTTATATGGCACAAGCTTTTGTGAGCTGAAGCTCACTTCAACAGCTGCTCCAATGGTAGCTAGGAGTAGCTAGCGGCCATCTGGGCTTGCAGTATCGAGGCCGCAATACAGATGTTTGGTAGGCAAGTGGGTCTGGCAGGGACCTCTCAAGGTCACATCGGGTGCTTGTATATGTCTGTGACTTTGTCTAGATCGATATATTTGAGTTTTTTTGTGTTCCCCAATGTATCACAACAATTCCATCCAGTCCAGCCCCCTGCTCGAGGCAGGATCAGCCCTGACTCTCCCGCCCGGCCGTCCTGCTCTTGAAAGTTTCCCAGGATGGAGACTCCACCACGGCCTGTGCCGTGCACCCTCATGGTCAGAAAGCTCCTCCTCGCCTCCAACTTACATTTCCCCCACTGCAGCTCCAGGCCATTGGTCCTAGTCCCGTCCCCTATGGCCATAGGGATGAGCCCGTCTCTGTCCTCTCTGCAATGGCCCTTCAGGGAGTTGAAGGCTGCGATCAACCCCAATTGGCCTTCTCTTTTCCAGATTAAATAACCACATCCTTTCTTGCCTCCCAAGCCCCTAATCATTCCTGCTGCCCTGCACTGGACTCTTTCCAAACTGCCCAGGTCCTTCTTGCGGTGTGGGGCCCAAAACTGAATACAGGTCTCCATGTGAGGCCTCTCCCATGCTGAACCGAGGGGAAGAATTAATCTTCTCCATTGATATGCAAACGACACTCCTATTACTACAACCCAGGTCCAAAGTCTGCAGGCCTGGACCCTGGTTTCCCTTGGCCTGGGTCTCCCCAGTCCCACGGGGTTCATGTGGAAGTGGGTTGAGCTGTGACCAGCTCCATGGGAAGCAGCGGAGCGGCCCGGTCTCCGGCCTCTGTAAGGAAGTCAGAGTCTAGTCCGATGTCCATCTCTGCCCTTTGTCTACCCAGAGCAGAGGAGCACCTGGCCTCTGGCTCTGGCTTCCTGAGCTGGACTCCATGTTTCCTGTTGACTCCAACATGAGCCAAGGCCATTTCCTTTCTCCACTGGCTGTGGCGGGGGCCATGGCGGATGGTGGTGCTGGGAGGGGCAGCAGGATGCGTCTCCCAGCCACTCCCCCCATTAATTCGGGGCTGCCCAGGGAGCCCCCCAGAGCGGGGATGGGGACAGATGTCCCGGGGCACCCAAGGGGAGGAGGAGAGCCAAGGGGGCCGCGTGTTGCAACGGGTTGGCCTGGTGTTCCTGTCGAGACGCCGGTGGCAGGCACGCCCCAAAAGCGTTGGCGTGGGGCCAGCAGGGCCGTGACTCTTTAAAAGCCAGGAGACCTCGTGATTCAGGTGCAAGGTGAAGGCAAGTAGGAGTCGCCTCTGCTGCCAAGCCGGGAGGAGCAAGCGCGGGACAGGCAGACAGACAGACAGACAGACAGAGAACACCACCGCACCGATGAGGTAGGGGCCCATGCAGCTCGGGGAGTCACCAGCCTCCCCAGCCCCTTCACCCCTGGACCCCAGGGCTCTGGATTTGCACGGGACAGGTCGAACCCAGCAGCCAGATGCCGGGTCCTGAGCACCCAGACGTGTCAGCACAGGCCTCGTCACACCGCTGCCGGGTGGTCTGCTCCTCCAAGGGGAGCTGGTGGCTGGCAGGGGAAGGAGCAGCTCCGGGATGGGCAGGAGAGGGGCTCACCTGGGCGCCCTGGTGCTGAGTGGCCAGGACCAGCTGTTGAAAAGCGAGAGTTGGGCAGGATGGAGGCCAGCGCAGGGGTGCAGGGTGGGGCCAAGCGGGCCGGGGCTGACGGCTGGGAACCAGTCTGCCTTCCCCCGGGGAGCGGAGCGGCGAGCCCTGTCTTGCTGCATTTCACGCCCACACCAGGGAATTCACACGGGCGGTGCGCCTGTGCCAGCCCCCGCCCCATCGGGCCCAGGTGCATCTCCCCTACATGCGCGGGTGCTCCCGGCACAGGGGGCCCCACCGCAGAGCTGGGCTTTGCTGGAAGGGAGGGGGCAGGGCCAGACAGCAGTTGCATGATGCTTTGGGGTCTCCCCCAACTGCTGCCCAAGTTGCTTTGCCACCGCTCATGGCCCCGCCGGGCCTGCTGGCCTGTGCTGGTGGAGGGGTCTGCTAATGGCCGCCTGCGCCAACCCCCCGGTGCCCCCAGAGCCACATCCCCGCATCTCACTGGGCAAAAGTGGTGGGGTGCCCAGATGTGCAGGGGAGCAGCAGCTGGGGACCAGAGCAGAAGAGGTGTCTGGAGATACTCTCCAGCAGGGTAGGGGTCTGGGGGCACTGAGACGAGATGTGGGCAGGGCCTGGGCAGGCCCCAGTGCCAGCAGGGACTGGTGCTGTCTGCAGCAGGGGCCATGGACCTGAGCGCTACAAGGCCCATCCTGCTCTGGTCTCCCCTGTGTGAATCGGGTGCCTCCACGGAGAGGTCATGGGGCAGCGCTGGATCTGGCCCGGTGGCTAAATCAGCCACCCTCTGTGGCACCAAGCAGACCCCCCGCCTGCAGCCAAGTGGGCAGGAAGAGCAGAGCCGAGCAGACGCTGCCCTGTCCTTTGCATCCTGTTCAACGCAGAGATGCCTGGCTGGCTGCTGGTGCCTGCCTCCGGCACCGCTTGGTGTGGGAGCTCCAGGCACCGGATATTGTGGGGAGCTTGGGCCTTTCCCCCAAAAGGCAGGGCTGGCAGGGCCTGGAGAGAGGGGCTCCCCTTGCATTCATATACGGCCACGCCGGCTGCTACTTGGACCCCCCAGAAGGATCTGGGGGTGAGAGTCCAGCCCCAGTGGCACCAAGGAGCAGTGCCCTGACCCTGTGCTGAGGCGCTCGCTGGGTCCTGGCCACGTCTCCATCTCTGGTGGCATCACTGGGGCCCAGTTGCCCCTTCTGTTCTGCCCTGGGGGTGCCACCAGAAGTGCCCGAGTGTGCAGCTGGGGTGTCACGATGCCGCATGGTCAGGTAATTGCACCCTGGATGCATTTCTGCCTCCCACATCCTGTGCGCCACGGGGAAGCCACTGTGTTCCCTCCCCATGAACGCTGGGAATGGGGAACTGCTCCAGGGTGTAGCCTCACCCCGTGGGATAATGACTGTTCCTGTCAGCACCCTGTGGGTGTCAGGATGAGGTGGAACACAGTGGAGAGCTGCTGGGGGCGGGGGTCCTGGCATGGCAGCACTGAAGGGGGCTCCTAGCAGAGCCTGGCATGATCCTGGGACTCCGGGAGCTGGGGATGCATGTCAAGCATCCTGTCTCCAGGTCCGTAACGACCCCATTGCACCCAGGGCCAGTCCTATTCAGTAAGGGAGCTGATCTGTACTGGGCAGCAGCACTGGTGGCTGCAGGCAGGTCTGTACGGATGGAATACGGGCCTGGATCTGAGCTGGCCCCAACCCTGTGAACTGCCCGGCACTACTCTAGCAACAGGCCTGTGCACTCTCTAGCCCATGGTGAGCACACATGCCTTTGCACATGTGTGTGAGCATGACCTGTACAGTCCCCATGATGTCCTCTGGGTTCTGCTGCACCATCAGGACAGTGCCCGCCAGCCCCAGTGCCCGCCTGGGCAGGCTGGGACGTTCGTGACATGGTCTCTTGCCCCCTCAGTGCCGGGATGACGAACGTTCAACAGCAGCACACGGACCTGGAGTGCGCCGTGGAGATGCTGGTGAAGAACTTCGAGAAGTACGCGGGTGGCGGAGGCTGCTGCTGCCGGAAGCAGCCGCGCCGCATCAGCAAGAAGGACTTCCGCAAGATGCTCACCCGTGAGCTCAACCACATGCTGACGGTGAGGCTGGGCAGGAGAACTACTGTGTGCATGTGAGGACACTTGTGGCAATGCATGTGCATACATGTGTGACTGCAAGTACGTGAGAAGCAGCCGGTGCTGGGCTGGCTGGGGGTGGGGGAGACCCGAAGCTTTCCTGGGTTGGGGATGGGGGTCTTGGTTTGGTCCCACCAGGCGGCACTGGACCCCAAACCCTGCCATGTTCTGGGTCCTGTGCGAACAGCTCTGCCCTGTCTCCTCAGGACACCGGGAATAAGCGCGCGGCCGACAAGCTGATCTGTGACCTAGACGAGAACAAGGATGGGCGCATCAGCTTCGAGGAGTACTGGACCCTGATTGGGGGCATTGCCAGCCCCATTGCCGGCCTCATCCGTCAGCAGGAACAAAGCATCAAGTTCTCCAAGTAGTGGCTCCCCAGAAGGCACCCCACAGCCCAGACCCTCCCAGAGTCTCTGATCTTGTCCCCTTGGGCCATATGTGACCCCCTTCCCAAGTCCCTCAGGAGCTGCCCTCCCATCCTCCCCTGGTGCCACCAGCCTCATGGGTCCTACGGGGCCCGTGGGTCATGCATACTTGTCCCTTGCAGCCTGGGATGGCTGGTGCCCAGGCCAGACTGAGTTGTCCCTGCAATAAAGGATGGAGGGCCAGCGTGTCTGTGCTCCTTGCAACACATGAGGGTCTTGCTGGGGGCGTGAAGCTGGGGTGTGGGAAGCTTTTCCAGCGCAGACCCCTCTGGGGTGGATGGTTGCAAGAAGAGGTCAGGATGGCACTGAAGGGCAGTTTGGTTTCCCTCCAGCAGAGGGCAGCGCTCACACACATGCACATGCACATGCACGTGCACGCTGGGGAGGCACAGGCCAGGCCCTGCCCTGGCGCAGTCCTGCCACGCGGTGTCAGCAAACACCAGGGTGGGGGGGACATGGGTCCCTGCATCGCAGCGTCCAACACTCCTGCCTGGGGCTGGCTCAGCCCCTTGGCCCCCCCCAGCCCAGAGCCATGGGGGGTCCCATCCAGCACCCACGGGGGCTAATGCGGGGGGGGGGGGGTGGTCCACATGGCCCTGTTTCCTGCCTCTCTCTGTTCAACAAACCCCAGTGCCCTTCTACCCCCTGGACAGCACCGTGGACCCCTCTTGTGCAGCTGGGGAAACTGAGGCACGGTGCAGGGAAGCGACTGCCTTCAGGGAGCTGGCAGTAGAATACCTGCAGCTGCCCTGAGGCAGAGACCCCAAGGGTCTTGCAGCTGGGCTTGTCCCTGGAGAAAGTGTATGCAGGAGTGCGTGTGCACATGCATGGCCAGGGGCTGCCCTGTCCCTCCCAGGCACCGCAGTGGCAGTGGGGCCTCTGCTCCAAGCATAGCATGGGGCAGAGGCCGGGGGCTGGTTTGGGGGCACCAGGTTGATGGAGCTCAGGGAGGGGGTGGTTCTTCTAGGGGGCAGGGCAGGGCATTGTCCGGCCACCCAC
The DNA here is from genome assembly GCF_030867095.1 of Alligator mississippiensis. NCBI lineage: Eukaryota > Metazoa > Chordata > Crocodylia > Alligatoridae > Alligator > Alligator mississippiensis. Next base: position 13,251,458 of record NC_081838.1, read on the forward strand.
TCTGGATCTGCTGGAGGATGTGCCCCCAGCCCCCATGAGGGAGTGGGGGGAGAGCAGGGGGCTGCCTGCTGGCATGGAGGGGTTGAGGGGTGGTCGAGGGGCATCAACAGAGCTGGGCTGGCAGCAGGCTGCAAACTGGGGCACAGCACTGGTGCATGCTTGAGTGCGTGTGTGTACGTGAGGATATGCATGTGAAGGCATGTGCGTGTGTATAAATTTCATAGGCATTAGGGCTGGAAGGGACCTTGGAGGATCATCGGGTCCAGCCCCCCGCCCCAGGGGCAGGAAGTCAGCTAGGGTCAAAGGATCCCAGCAGGACAAAGCATCCAGACGTTTCTTAAGAGTCCAGAGTAGATGCTTGCACTACCTCTGGAGGGAGTCTATTCCAGGACACGTGCAAATGCACACATGCATATGTGTGCGTGTGAGGACGTATGTGGATGCACGTGCATGTGTGCAAATGTGTGTGCATGCGTGTGAAGGCATGTGCATGTGTATGAATGCACATGTGCATGCATGTGCATGCGAGGACGCGCATGGGAACGCACATGCATGTGTATGAATGCATGTATCTATACATGTGCATACACACATGTGTGAATGCACATGCATGTGTATAAATGTGTACATGTGAGGGCATGTGTGTGAATGCATGTGCATGTGTGTGAATGCATGTGAGCATGCATGTGCCTGTGAGGACATGCGTGTGAATGGGTGTGCATGCGAGGACTTGTGCGTAAACGCATGTGTATGTGTGTGAATGCATGTGCACGCCCCAAGAGATGGCCCTTCTCCTTCCCTGGCACGGCTCCCATGTCCACAGCTCCATCCTTCCGGTGTGTGAAGCGCAGCAGCCCCTCTGGCCCCCCTCCCTCCCCCACAGGGCAGGGGGAGGGGAGAGGAAGTGCTGGCAGGTGCCAGGGTGCAGCCGGTGACTCACCCGCGGCTTCTCTCCGGTTCTGCCAGTAAACAGCAACAGGCGCCCATGTAAACAGGAGCTCCCTGTAGATCCCAGCTGGTGGGGAGCAGGGGGGTAAGCAGGACTGACCCCAGGACTGTGCAGCGGGGGCAGTAGTGAGGCACCGAGCCCTAGGGGGGCAATGGACCCCCAAGAATAACTGCATTGGGCACCGGGCCTGATTCCCCCCGTGTGCTCCCCTGGCAGCAGCTGGATGATCCGTTTCCACCCTGTGCCCATTGGCGAGCAAAGGGTGTGGGCAAGGCTCTTCTGCTCATGTCGCACCTGTGCGAGCGAGGGCAAGACTCCAGGGCCTGGTGTGCACAGAGCTGGCAGCTGCCCGGGGAACTGCAGGGACCCCGAGGACCGTGCCAAGGGTTCGGCTGCTCCATTGGCATCGTCGTCCATCCCACATAGCTCATGGGAATGCTGCTGCTCTGGGGGACCCTGCCGTGCCCCCCCAGCTCTGGGGCTCAGCCCTGCCCCAGCCTGCCTGGATGGGCCCCTACCGCTTGCCTGTCCCACTGCAGCCTGTCCCAGGGAGCTGCTGCCACAAAGGGCAGGGGAAGTGCCAGACACTGGGCCCTTTGTTTGCCTGGTGGCTTGGAGCATGTGGCCAACGCCTGGCTGGACCTCAGCCCCAGTGCGGCCATGGGGAGCCCAGCCCAGACCCATCAGTAGGTTCGTGGGGCAGTGCGGAGGCTGGCGCCTGTCTGTGCACAGCCAGCTCTTTTGTTCCCGCGGCTCTTGGCTTAGCCCCGGGACCCGCTGGGATGCTCAGCCCGTCATGGCTGCTGCCCAGCAGCCCCCGCTGGGGATTTTCCACTGGGGAGGGAGCTGCAGTGACTCACAGTGCTGCGGTTACAGAGCCCTACAGCCTGGTGCCGGAAAGAACAGCCCCAGGACTGGGCAGGTGGGGGGTTCCTTGGCTCCTGGGTTGTGTGTATGGGGCTGGTGTGAACCGAGTTTGCAAAGCCTCAACCCTTTTCCCTGTATAGGGAGTGGGTGTGGCTGGATGAGGGGTTCTCTTGGGCTCTTTGGGGTGCCAGGGCAGCCTGTACGGGGCTTGGTCCTTGCAAACTCCCTGTGGGACCCAGGTGTCCGGGTGCGGCCTGGGAGCAGGGCATGGCTGGCAGGTTCCAGCCTTGGGCAGGGCACATCTGGAGGGAGGGAGACCCTGCCCCAGCCCGGCCACTCCCTGCTTGTCGGTGGACCTCCCTCTGCAGCCCAGAGCCAAGGGATGAGTCAGGCTCTCGTGCCCCGCTCTGCTCTGGGCACCGTGCCACGGGCTGATGCCAGAGAAGCTGGGAAGCAGGAAGTGGCTTTGGGCCGGGTGCTGGATGGTGGGGAGGGGTGTGTGTCTTGCATGTCCCCGGTGAGTGTGCGAGTGCCTTGTCTGTACATGGTGAGTGTGCCAGTGTGCTACCTGTGCATGGTGAGCCTGTGAGCGCGCTTGATGTGCTCAGGGGATGTGCAAGGGCACTGCTTATGAACAAATGTGTGAGTGCATTGCTTACCGTGTGGTCTGGGCCCCCGCTCTTGCCTGCCCATATGGGGCTGGGGGCTCTGAGCTCACAGGGGCCTCGATTTTCAAGGCTGAGCATCCTCCCCTTTCATGTCTCCGAGACCCTGGGGCCTCTCCGGCTGCTCCTGATGCAGGACCACTGACCCCTGCCCCTCTGCTACTTTCCAGGATGCCCCAGCACCCCTCTCCTCCCCCTGCTTGCATTGCTCCAACCCTTCTCAGCCCCCCTTCTTGCCCAGCTGGGGCTGCCTCTACAGGGTCCGGGTCTGATTGCCTGTGCTCTGATTGCCTGTGGGCCAGGCCTGATGCTCGCAGCACCTGCCACAGCATCAAGCTGGATGGATAAATCTGCCCTGCAGACATGTCCCTGTGGTGTCCCACGCCCAGGCGCACCTGCCTGCTGCTGTGGGAATGGTTTCACCTGGGACAGGGGATGGGGATAGGGATAGGACAGCTCTGGATGGGGCTGTGATGGGAGAACCCCTGAGACCTGCCCCTGGCTGCTCGCTGCATGCGCTGATGGTGCTGCCATTTGTGCACTGACCCTGGTGGCTGGAAGCCCCTGGGGATGGGGAACTGCCCCCAGCCCCCCAACAGCATTGCACTGCTGCTCTCAGCTCCCTCCTGGCTTGCAAAGGGCTGCAGGGGGGTGGAAAGGTGTCCTGCCTCTCCTGCAGCCTGGTCCTTGGCATTTGCAGCTGGGCATCCTCCATCCATCGCCCCCATCCCAGAAGGGCTCAGGGCTAGGGGTGAACCTCAGGGTCCAGGCCTGGATCTCATTGCAAACTGCTGGATTCCCCTGGTGCAGGGGGGCTTGGTCAGGGCAGGGGGTCCCTTGGGCCTGGGGATGGGGGGGCACTGGCAACTTAAGCCTGCTTGTGGCAGAGCGGTGGGCAAATCCCACGGCTTCCCTGGGAAATGGAGATGCAAACCTGCTCCCATCCCATCTCTGGGGTTGCTGCAGGGCAGGAGCAATCCCCCCAGCCCACTTGGGGCCTGGGGCACCCTTGCACCAGCTCTGATCATTCTCCTGACCCAGCAACCTGGGTTCATCCCTCAGCCCTGGGAGCCATCTGGGCTCTGCCCCCTAATCAAACAGCCGATCCGGTCCCTGCCAGTGCAAACAGGACAGGAGCAAACAATTGTGCCTCCCCCCAGGTTCAGAGCTGCGCGGCCCTGCCTGCCAAACTGGTCCTGGGTGCTCAGATCCTGGGGAAGGGTGGGTAGGGCCTGCAGTGAGGATGGAGAGCTGCCAATGTGGACTCGGGTTCAGGAGCGGGTGAATGTGGTGCATATTGCTACCGGGTGCCCTGGTTCCCAGGCCTAGCCGAGAGCTGTCCGTGCTGTCCTGCCATGACCGCAGTGGCTCTGAGCCCCTGGTGCTGGGCTCATGGGCTGTTCTCCCACCCCATGCTCTGCACCAGTACCCCCCACCTCCATGCCCCCAGGTACCCTGACACGGGCAGGTGGCCATGGCCCAGCTCTGGGCAGTTCGAGAAGGGGCCAGCAATGAGGACCCCTGGAGCTACTAGGGGCTTGGAGAGACTCCCTTTGGGCAGCCCCAGGGGCTCAGACCCCTGCCCCATTGTGCTGCGACCTGCCACTGCTGCCCCCCCACTCTGGCAGGATGCGGGAAGGCGCATCCTCGGCGCTGTCAGCTGGATGAGACCAGGCTTGTTCCTGGGGCCTTGTGAGCTGGGGAGCAGGGTGGGCTGAGCCATGGTCCCCAGGCAGAATGGGGCTGCACTTGCACCGACATTCAGGTCTCCACAGGCCTGGCTGTGCAGTGAGAAGCAGCTGCTTGCTCCCCCTCCCCCCTGCCGCTCGCTTCCCTTCTGCATGGCGGCATCCTCCCCACTCAACTTTTATTTAATTGCATGTCAGGGTTTGCAGCTGGCTGGGGGGTGTTGGGACCTGCCAGGCTGGAGCCAGCTGTGCAGAGCCCCCTCCAGCTGTGCAGGGTGTGAGCTGGGAGGACCCCTGCATGGGTGAGCTGGGGGATGGGGACCCTCGAGCTGGCATGCAGCGGGATCCCCACTGCCCACCGGCACTGCTGCCAGGACCTGGGGTCTCCAGCTGGGAGGTGGTGACACTGACCCCAGCCCCACGGCATGGTGCTGGGCACTGCCTTTGCAGCCATGCACTCCCAGACCCCTCCCAGGGAGTCAGGGGTCTAGTCCCTTTTGCTTCTGAGCAACCCCCGAGCCCTTGCAGCTCAGATCCCTGTACCCACAAGGCCTTGGCCCAGCTCCACGCCCTCCTCCCACTCTCCTCCAGCCGGAAGCAGCAGGACTTTCCCCTACCCGGAAACCTCCCTCCTCAGCTCCATGTGAGTCACAGCCTGCATGGGGCTGAGTGGGGCTGTTCCAGGAGGCAGCAGGGCTTGCCACCTCCTCTGCACAGGTTGAACCCATTAAGACCAAGCCAGGCCCAGGTGTGACTGGGGGAGGGCATCTGGGCTGCCCTGCCCTGTGGGTCCTGGGTCCTTTCTCAGGGAGGTGGCAGCTGACAGCGCTCTGCACTCTCCTTCCTGGAGCAGGGGGGTCGGGGTGCAGAGCCTGGCACTCCCCAAGATGCTCCAGCATCGGGCACCCATGTCTGGGCTTGCAGCCCAGGAGAGCTGAGGGCCTCCCATCTCATGTAGGGTCCATGCCTCTTCTCTCCCTGGCAGCAGAGGCTTCGCATGGCCCCTGTGGCAGAGGGGCTGAGCCGTCCAGGGTCCTGGCTCTGGGCTAGCTTAGCAGCCAGTTCCATGCCAACCAAGCCCTGTGCCCCCAGGGTAATCAGGCCTGGAGCCAACTCTTTCCCTGCTAGCCTTGCAGAGCTGGTACAGCTCTGGGCCCATTCCCAGCCCTGTCTCCTGGGAGATCCTGCCTGCCCCTGGCTCTGGAGTTTGCCTTGACCCAGGCTCCAAGGATGCTGGGGTGCTGGGAGATGCCTCCAGGTTGCAGCAGCTTTGCTTTCATGCCTGCAGTTTGCCCTGTGGCCTCTGATCCACCCGGGGCATCTCCAAGCATTGCAACTTCGCCTCATCCTGGCTTGCACCTATGCTCTGAGCTGGCCACATTGCAGGAAGGAGGATGCAGATTAAGGTCATGCTGGGCCAGTGTGGACACCATCAGGGTTTGACCCCAGAGACCTGCCTATGGGGCTAATGGCAAAGACAAGCCTGGGTGGGCAAGACTTGGTGGTCCCCGTGTGGCTTGCTGTGGGGACTTCCCTGCTGCAGGGATGTGACCTTCCCAGGCTTTGGCAGGGCATCAAGCCTGTATCCCCTGCTCCAACCCCACTGGCCTGGTCCACCCAGCTCAGGGGGATGCTCTGGCACGTGACCGGGACCGTGGGGCCTATGACACTTAGTGGAAGAATACAGCCCAGGCCAGACCAGCATCTGGTTACACAACTCAGCGGCACCGCCCTCCCACCATTATGAAACGCAAGGCAGCTGCCTCCAATTTCAGTTAAAAAAAATGAAAAACACTCCGAAACAGCAGCTCGGGCACTGTGCGTCATGGAGCTGCGGATGCTTCCCATCGCTTCATGCTCGCTGGGATTAACCCTCGGAGCAAATGCGTGTCCATGATCAGGCCGTGCCGGGTAGGGCAGGCATTTCCTATGCAGCTGTGATTGAGCTGTCCTAGGGTTTCCTCCCCTGCGTGACCAGGGTAGGTGACGCGTGAATAGATGCCTTGGCTTGATGAAGCCCTTGTCACTGTTTCATGCTTCCTGGGCCCTTTCTCCCTGAAGCATCTCGGGGCAAAGTGTGGGGGGAGGGGGGGGGGCAGGCAGGAGTATGGCTGTGGACTGGAGCCACCTGGACACATGGCAGGTTTATCCAATTTGGGGTGCTTTAGACAGAGAGGGGTAAGGGAGATCTCAGATGATGGCCATTGACTCACCTGAGCAGCCATCCCACGCTGCCTTGTCCCATGTCCATGCATGTGTTCATCCACCCCATGCTCATCCCCCCCGCCCCCCCCTCCTCTCTCCCACCAGGGATTGCAAAGACTCATTAAGCTCTGACTCCCCCAGTTCGTCCCTCATTTTGTTTCCTGCTCTTGTCCAGGCTGTTCCACTCCCTCCCCTGCAGATACACCCCATGGCCCGGTGCCAGTCGGTGCCCCTTGCACCCACCGGGGCAGTGGCTGCATCCGCCCATTCTTCTCTGCCCAAAATTGGGCCTGAGGGGAGGGCAGGACATGGGGCCCAGGGCTCCCCAGCCCCTTGTAGCCAATGCCTGCCAGGACGTTTGGGTGCTCCTCCGCTCATTGGCCTTGCTTTAATTTCCAGAGCCGGAGGGGGTGTCCCCAGTCATGTACGCTGACTATAAATACTGAGGGTTTTTGCTCAGCCGCTTGTCCGGCCAGCATCTGTCAGCCTATTTCCTGCCTCGCTGCCTTGGTAAGTGGTTTGTTTTATTGAGATGCTTGGGGCTTCAGCTGCTCCAGCTGCTGGTGGTTTGTGCATGGGGGGCTGGGGACACAGCCAGCCCTGCGGTTTGGGAGAAGGGGGCGCTGCCTTTGCTGCAGCAGATGTACATGATCCTGAGCTGGGGTGGTGAAGGCGGCCACGGGTTCCCCACTTAGCCTGGGTCTCAGAGCTGCCCTCTGCATCCAGGCAGTTTTGGGGTTAGTGGAGGTCTGGGGCTCTGCTCTGACACAGCCAGGGCTGCAAAGGGCCTCCCCGGACCCACGCAAAGGGTGATGCCTCCTCTGGAGTCTGGGCTTATGCAGCAGCCTGGCTGGGGTCTGCAGTACTTGTGCCCCCCGTTGTATTCCCATTATGCTCCCAGCCCCCAGGCTGTCATTGCTTGCCCCCCACAGCCATTCTTCTGCTAAGCCCCCAGCCCTCAGGCTGTCATCGCTCGGTCCCTCCAGCTGTGCTCCTGCTAAGCCTCCAGCCCCTGGGCTGTCATTGCAGTTGGCGCTGGCTACCAACGCCCATCTGCGCTGCCAACATGACCTCAGGGGAGGCTTGGGAGCAGGCAGGAAACAGTGACACATCCTCCTGCCTTGGTGCAATTAGCAGGTGGGGGCCCTCCCTCTGGGGATGCTGGGCAGGGCCAGGCTATAGGCACTTAGCACTTGTCCCATGGGCCTGGGTGAAGGGTCTGTGACCGGAGGGCTTGGTGGGGATGCTGGGAGAGCTGGGCACACCACAAAAGACAGGACCCGGGTACCTTGCCTGTGCTCCTCCTATGCAAAGGCACTCAAATATATTCAAATCTGCTTCCGTCCCTGCACCCTTAACCCCTGGGCCAGCTGGTCCCAGCTTGGTAGGGAGCTCTGTGCTTCGGGCCGTGCTCTAAGCAGCCCCCTCCCCACGTCTCTAGCTCCCAGATCTGCCATGGCGCATCCCTTGGAGCAGGCACTGCAAGTGATTGTCTCCACCTTCCACAAGTACTCGGGGAAGGAAGGCGACAAGTTGAAGCTCAACAAGGCAGAGCTCAAGGACCTGATGCTGAAGGAGCTGCCCAGCTTCATCAGTGTGAGTGGGGGGACTGGGACCCCCAGGCACTGGGGGCGGTGCTGGGACCTGGGCACAGGAGACCTGTCTGCCCCTGTGAAGGGGTCCAGTGGCCTCTTGCAGAGGGGGCTCGGTTCCTGCTCTGGGATTTATTCTCAGATAAATCTATTCTGCCCCTTTGAAGAGGGGAGGGGGGCAGGAGGTGCCCACGTCCTGTCCCAAACAGTTCTGCCTGGGGCGGGTACACGCGGATGATGGGGTGGAGGGAGGTGGGTGATGCCCTGAGCTGCAGGAGGGGTGCAGAGCATTTCTGGGCTAGGCTGAACCCTGCTCCCACCTCCTTCCCCCTGGCAGAAAAAGACGGATGATGCCAGCTTCCAGAAGATGCTGAGCAACCTGGATAGCAACCGCGACAACGAGGTGGACTTCCAGGAGTATGCCACCTTCCTGGCCTGCGCTGCCATGATGTGCAACGACATCTTTGAGGGCTGCCCCGACAAGATGCCACGGAGGAAGTGATTGCCCTGGGCCTGGGCTGTCCTGCGTGGGTTCCTCCTGGGACCCCCGCTGCATTGCTCACCACTGCCTCGAGAGCCCGTTGAGAGCCCGTGCAATAAAGTCACTTCCAGAGTCCCGTGTGTGTCTTCGACTGTGTAACTGGTTCCCGGACTGTGTTGCACATGGAGTCGTAGGGGTGGGTAAAGTTCCCTGTGGGGTCTTCAAGGGTTTCTGCCAGCTTTGCCCAAAAGAGCAGGGGTCTGATCCAGGCGCAGGGAAAAGTGCAGCAAACCGGGGTCGGGGGCTTTGCTCCTTCCAACTCCAGGATAGCAGCCCTCAACTGCTGGCAGCAAGGGGAGCTCCTCCTAGGCTCTACCCCGCTCCAGGGGGATCCATCTTGGCAGGTGACCCCATAAGTCCTTTCCTACCTGGGTGAGTTTATTGCAGAGCCAGAGCCTGCTGCAGCCCCTTCCCCACAGCTCAGTGACCATGGGGTCCCAAGACCAGGGTGAGGGGCTGGGCCACAGCACTCCAGGGCAGCTGGCTGTGTGGCCCTGGGGTCACCCACAGAGAGGCAGCAGTGCCTGTGGTCCAACTCCACCGGATGGAGCCATGGCTGCTGCATGACGGGGCTTGGACAGTCCCAGCAGCCCCCCACAGCAAACCCTTGGCTCTTGCCGGGCACCTGTCCTGGGCCCTTGCTGTCCACCCCCTGCCTCCGGCTCTGCATCTCCCCAGCTGGGCATTGCTAAGCAACAGGGCTCTGCCCCTCTGGAGCATCCTGCTTGCTGAAATCCCTGGTGCCAGGAGCTGGCACTGCCATGGAGACAGCAATGTCCTTGGGAACATCCTCTACATCATGCTCCAGCTGCCCCCTTCCCTCCCATCCCCTCTGCATGGGGCCAGATTCTGCTCTGGATTTGCTTTGGGGGAGCTGTGAGCTGAGGGGTAACCCCAGGCCACCCCGGGCAGTGGGTGCAGGGGCCATCTGGCTCCAAGGCCGTGCCCTGACTGCACCCCACAAGCATGGGCAGGCGGTGACCCTGGGGAGCCAGGATCCTGGCAACTGCATCCACTTTCCATTGGTGCCTGAGCCAGGAGGGTATAAGAGGAGCTGCCTGCCCTGCCCTGGACTCTCTGCACCCGTGATCTCCTCTTTGGTAGGTTGGGGGGTTCGATGCCATCAGCTGGGCTGGTGAGATGGGGGGATAGGCTGGCTTGGGGACTTCTCTGTCCTGCCTTCTCCAGACGTGCAGCAGCTGCTGACTCTAATGCTTCTGCATGGGGCTGCTGGTCCAGCAGGATGGTAACCGCATGACCCAGGGGGTCCTGGGCAGATGGGGCAGCTGTGCCTTTCCTACCCCCCCACCTATTCAGAGTCCCCAGCGCCCAGTGGTGCCTGGGCCTCGGGCATGAGGTTAATTCCACCTCCCCCTGCACCCTGGAGGCTTCTTTCCTGTGTCCCCAGCCTTGCAGGGCGGGGGGGGGGGGGAGGTGAGCCCCCGTTCTTTTGTCCCACTGAGCTGGGGCAAAGGCTGTTACCGGAGAAGCCCAGGTGCAAAAAGGCACCTAATCCCTCCTAAGCCTCTTTGAAAGGCCTCCTCAATAGGACCCGCCTGGTCCGGGTGTGAATGAGTCAGGTGCCCCAGGGCAGTGGAGCCACACCCTGCCCAGCAGTTTGTGGGCATCTGCTGTTTGCTCACCACGTTGCTAACGGTGAAGGACCCACGTGGTGGAT